>NC_088411.1:21250919-21603419 GCF_034236695.1 Oncorhynchus nerka
CTGATGAGGACTGCTACATTGTATTTGTCTGTGACAAGAGCCTAGAGCAATCCTTCTTTGTCCTTCTTTACTCACTCCACTTTTAACTAAAGCAAGTAAGCAGGCAAATTGGGGCTTCTGAATAGATTTAATTCAGATTGAAAAAGTTAATTGAATTAGCATTGGTCAATAATTCAACCATGGTATTAATCTCCTA
This sequence comes from Oncorhynchus nerka, assembly GCF_034236695.1. Lineage (NCBI taxonomy): Eukaryota > Metazoa > Chordata > Actinopteri > Salmoniformes > Salmonidae > Oncorhynchus > Oncorhynchus nerka. Next base: position 21,251,116 of record NC_088411.1, read on the forward strand.
CCCGTGGGAATAGCTAGAAGGCAGCTGCCCAACGTGTGATGGATTAGACACAAGAACTAACATGGGCTTTCCAGTCCCTTTCCATCCCTTTTCTTCAAATGACAACACATACAGTTGATATCTCCAGCTATCAGTACGAGATACAGTTCCATTGTGCAACACCACGAGTGGTATGAGAAAAGGCTTTAGGGGCAGCAATTCTGTGTACATTTCTTCATAACAGCATGTATTTTCCATTCACAGATCGGGTCCAAGTCTGAGAGAGAGAGCAGTATGCATATATTTGTCTCTGTCTACATTGTATCTGTATGTTTACATGCTTTAACTTCATAACGCAGAGAACGGATGGAGGGGCACAAATACTACCCACTGTTATTATAATATGTCCCATTGTTTGATCATATTTCTCAGGGGTATATTGTTCAGCCAGGGGATGCGGAGAGAGGGGTGGGAGCCCTGCAGATATCCCTGTTGTTCAACTGGGGTAATTGTAGGAGCTATGATTCTGTTATCACAGGTCGTCCATTGTGGCTCTGAGGCACTGATAAAGATGCATGTCCCTAGCTATGATTCTGTCACCACTGGTTGTCCATTGTGGCTCTGAGGCACTAGTAACACACCCCAGCCTGTCCCTTCTCTGTATGGCTCACAGCCTACATCCATGCCCCAGCCATAATTGTACACATCAATAAACCTCTCACATCGTATCTTACCCCCCCCCCCCCACACACACACACACACACTCCTTCTTGTGCACACACACACACACATGCACGCACAGACACACTCAAGCACACAGAGACATGATTCCATTGAAAAGATGGAGGCGTGGGTGAAATGTTTGTTATATTACTCACAGAGCAGGGCCTGAAGCGGAGTAGTGCCTTCAGAAGGTATTCCTACCCCTTGACTTAATCCACATTTTGTTGTGTTACAACCTGAATTCTAAATGGGGGGGGGGGGGGGGGGACTCCCTGGTCTTTGTGGTTGAGACTGTGTTTGAAATTCACTGCTCGAGTGAGGGACCTTACAGATAATTGTATGTGTGGGGTACAAAGATGAGGGAGTCATCAAAAAATCATATTAATCACTATTATTGCACACAGTGAGGCCCATGCAACTTATTATATGACTTGTTATGAAGCAAATGTTTACTCCTGAACTTATTTAGGCTTGCCATAACAAAGGAGTTGAATATTGACTAAAGACATTTCAGCTTTTCATGTTTTATTAATTTGTAAAAATGTCTAAAAACATCATTCTGTTTTGACATTATAGGGTAGAGTTGAATCTATTTTAAAATGTGGAATAAGTAAAGGGGTGTGAATACTTTCTGAAGGCACTGTATGTCTGTGTGTGTGTGTGGTTTACACTGCATCAGGCAAGTCATCCTTTTCTTTAGCTCCCTTTCTCTCTCCCTCTGCCTTTTGTGATGCTTTTCCTCTCCTCTCCATCCTCACAATTACCTGCCAGTGATCTGGTGTGTCTGAGGGAAATGGCTCTATAACTCATTTACACCCACTGTCAACACCCGGGGAGCAATACGCTCTCTTTCCCTCCCATTAACAGGGGGTCTATATTTAAAGCAGCTGTGGTGGAAGGATACACCAAGTGAGGTCCTGCTTGGGTCATCAGGCAATAATATGTGTGTGTTCTGGACGGAAATTCTGGTCAGCTTCAAGTACCTCTTCAGATGCACATTCAATCATTTTTCTTGGGTTGAGAACAAAAGAGATCGTTATACACAAGGCCAAGAGTTTGTCCTGACCAACCAGTTGACCTGATAGAAAAACATGTAGGCCCGCAGATACTAACTATCAGATAGAAAAACAAGTTACATTAAAATAAGTTACATTCATTCATTAAGAGTACACTCCCATAGGGTCGGTACAGTTTACAGATTATACCACTAGCCAGATTCAGATCAAATGTGAAGAATCACCAACATTACTGACTCCCCCAGACATTTAACTGGCCTGTCTCAAAATGGCTGCTGTGTTATCTTCCAGGTGGCAGATTGAAATGTTAATGATGTCGTTTGATCATGAGGGGCCCTGCCTGTCAAGAAGGCTTGAAACACATCCATTTGTTTGTCCAAAACCTAGGTGACATCTGCTCTTCACTGACCTCTGGGTTGAATTAAGAAATGCCTTGACATGAATCATTCTCCCTCTCACTCGCCTCGCCACTGATTCCCCACAGTTTCCAATTATTGATTGGTCTAATGAAGAAATGAAGGTCTGCGATTCAAAATGAGACGGGTTTCAAAAAGTGGCCACATCAGCAGCGGAATTCCAATTTCAATGAAGAGAGAGCGCACGAGAGAGAGAGAGAGGAGAGAGATAGAGAGAGAGAGGAGAGAGATAGAGAGGGAGAGAGAGAGAGAGAGGTGGGGGTATAAAGAGATAAATGGAGTATTGAATGTGGGAATTACTGTTATATAGAACTGTCATTGCAGAGGAAAAATGAGCTACCATATAACTTTGACAGTCCTCAACAGCACACCACCCTGCATTGCACTGCTGGCTTACCTCTGAAGCTCAGCAGGGTTGGTCTTGGTTGGTCCCTGGGTGGGAGACCAGATGCTGCTGGAAGTGGTCTTTCCACTGATGTTAAAAAAATATATATATACCAATGCCCCAGGGCAGTGATTGGGGACATTGCCCTGCGTAAGATGTTGTCTTTTGGATGGGTGTCCTGACACTCTGTGGTCACTAAAGATCCCATGGCACTTATCGTAAGAGTAGGGGTGTTAACTATGCCCTGGCTATTTTGATTTTATTATAACTGAACCAGTGTTTCTGGATGCAGACACACAAAGTTCAAACTAAACACTGATTGGTTGCAGCAACACTAAACCGAACACTGATTACTGATTGGTTCCTGGTCATTTGTAAGCCAATAATTTCCTGTTACTTAGGTGTTCCCTTTTCATTCTTCAACTTCAAAACCAATCAAAATAAATAGATTAATAATAGAGACACGGTTGCTAGCGACATCAACCTTGCTATTATGATAAGAGAATGAGTTGACCCACTTGCGACCCACTGTGCTGTACTTATTCCTGACGGTCTACACTGCTTTATGCTGTAGTATGCACTGTGGTTTTGTCAAGCACCATCTCTTTCCCTATATGACTTGATGTTGATTGGACTTTAGGAGAAATGCACATTTACACTTCATTAAGAGATGCAGAAACGGGTTCCAAAAGGGTTCTTTGGCTGTCCCCATAGGAGAACCCTTTTTGGTTCCATATAGAAACCTTTTGGGTTCCATATAGAACCCTCTATGGAAATGGTCCAAAAGGGTTCTACCTGAAACCGAATGGATCCTACCTGGACCCCAATTTTTTTTTTAAAGGGTTCTCCTATGGGGACAGTTAAAGGGTTCTCCTATGGGGACAGTTAAAGGGTTCTCCTATGGGGACAGTTAAAGGGTTCTCCTATGGGGACAGCCGAAGAACCTTTTTATGTTCTAGATAACACCTTTTTTTCTAACCCCTTTGGACCCTATTTTCTAAGAGTGTAGTGTCAAATATGTACAGTACTCAACATGTTCTGGTGGTCGTGGTGGGTCCCCTTCGTTTGTCAGAAATGACCTGGAACAGAAGGGAACTAAATCTGAATGGACTCTTGGGCATATTTCAAATCAAAATCAAATCAAATGTTATTGGTCACATACACATGGTTAGCAGATGTTAATGCGAGTGTAGCGAAATGCTTGTGCTTCTAGTTCCGACAATGCAGTAATAACCAACGAGTAATCTAGCTAACAATTCCAAAACTACTACCTTATACACACAAGTGTAAAGGGATAAAGAATATGTACATAAAGATATATGAATGAGTGATGGTACAGAGCGGCATAGGCAAGATGCAGTAGATGGTATCGAGTACAGTATATACATATGAGATGAGTATGTAAACAAAGTGGCATAGTTTAAAGTGGCTAGTGATACATGTATTACATAAAGATGCAGTAGATGATATAGAGTACAGTATATACGTATACATATGAGATAAATAATGTAGGGTATGTAAACATTATATTAAGCAGCATTGTTTAAAGTGGCTAGTGATATATTTTACATAAATTCCCATCAATTCCCATTATTAAAGTGGTTGGAGTTGAGTCAGTGTGTTGGCAGCAGCCACTCAATGTTAGTGGTGGCTGTTTAACAGTCTGATGGCCTTGAGATAGTAGCTGTTTTTCAGTCTCTCGGTCCCAGCTTTGATGCACCTGTACTGACCTCGCATTCTGGATGATAGCGGGGTGAACAGGCAGTGGCTCGGGTGGTTGTTGTCCTTGATGATCTTTATGGCCTTCCTGTGACATCGGGTGGCGTAGGTGTCCTGGAGGGCAGGTAGTTTGCCCCCGGTGATGCGTTGTGCAGACCTCACTACCCTCTGGAGAGCCTTATGGTTGTGGGCAGAGCAGTTGTCGTACCAGGCGGTGATACAGCCCGACAGGATGCTCTCGATTGTGCATCTGTAGAAGTTTGTGAGTGCTTTTGGTGACAAGCCAAATTTCTTCAGCCTCCTGAGGTTGAAGAGGCACTGCTGCGCCTTCTTCACGATGCTGTCTGTGTGGGTGGACCAATTCAGTTTGTCTGTGATGTGTACGCCGAGGAACATAAAACTTTAAAATCATTTGAGCATTGTGTAATGTGAATATTGAGTCTTAGCAGATAGAGTAAACAAAACTAAATGTGATTTCAAATGAGCATATACTAATCCTATCTGGTGTATAGCAGGAGAGTAGAGAGTACTGTAGCATGTCTTAAAGCTACCATGTCTTATTAGTAGCTGGTGCAGGAGAGTAGAGAGTACTGTAGCATGTCTTAAAGCTACCATGTCTTATTAGTAGCTGGTGCAGGAGAGTAGAGAGTACTGTAGCATGTCTTAAAGCTACCATGTCTTATTAGTAGCTGGTGCAAGAGAGTAGAGAGTACTGTAGCATGTCTTAAAGCTACCATGTCTTATTAGTAGCTGGTGCAGGAGAGCAGAGAGTACTGTAGCATGTCTTAAAGCTACCATGTCTTATTAGTAGCTGGTGCAGGAGAGTAGAGAGTACTGTAGCATGTCTTAAAGCTACCATGTCTTATTAGTAGCTGGTGCAGGAGAGTAGAGAGTACTGTAGCATGTCTTAAAGCTACCATGTCTTATTAGTAGCTGGTGCAGGAGAGTAGAGAGTACTGTAGCATGTCTTAAAGCTACCATGTCTTATTAGTAGCTGGTGCAGGAGAGTAGAGAGTACTGTAGCATGTCTTAAAGCTACCATGTCTTATTAGTAGCTGGTGCAGGAGAGCAGAGAGTACTGTAGCATGTCTTAAAGCTACCATGTCTTATTAGTAGCTGGTGCAGGAGAGTAGAGAGTACTGTAGCATGTCTTAAAGCTACCATGTCTTATTAGTAGCTGGTGCAGGAGAGTAGAGAGTACTGTAGCATGTCTTAAAGCTACCATGTCTTATTAGTAGCTGGTGCAGGAGAGCAGAGAGTACTGTAGCATGTCTTAAAGCTACCATGTCTTATTAGTAGCTGGTGCAGGAGAGCAGAGAGTACTGTAGCATGTCTTAAAGCTACCATGTCTTATTAGTAGCTGGTGCAGGAGAGTAGAGAGTACTGTAGCATGTCTTAAAGCTACCATGTCTTATTAGTAGCTGGTGCAGGAGAGCAGAGCGAAACAAAGAAGGAAATAGTACCACGTAGTTCAGTGCATAAAGTACAGTAACATGACATCTGAATCTGAATGTTTGCGGTCTGAGGTTTGCATTTGCTAATAATGAACGCCTGCCAGGTTTTTTAAAATTGGCTGTTAAGAGGGTTGAGGGCTGGCCACTTGATTAGTACTGGTAAAAAAAAAAAGCCTCCCTGGAAGAATTATTAATGTCCGTTTTCATGGCTAAACGCTGCCTTTAATTTAGCTAACAGGAGTTATATTAGCTATGTTTAAATCAATCAATCAAATCATCCTTTTTTTTGTAATTATGTCCCTAATAAAGCTATAGACTGAAATAAATTGAGACTATGGTAGGCCCTACTGGTAGAGTTTATATAGCTTTAGTTTCATCAGCTAATCCTCATTGAGCTTAGTACAGGATCCTCCTGACTGTCTGAATCAGACTCTTCTATTTTATAGAGGAAATGAAGGAAATTAGAAACAGTCATCGATGCTATAATCTCCAAGTGAGGTCCTCCATGCTCTGCTTTATAACACTACCAGCCATAGTAGATCAAATACGTACAGTATGTAGCACCTATGCTATCAGTTATAGACATATATCATTAGTTAAAATGCATCTACAAAGCCGTTATGACACACACAAAACGACAGTGTCCAAAACCCCTTTCTAGTCCTGTCCTGAGTTCAGCGAAAGATAACACTGGAGCGGTAGAAAGAGAGGGATGAGAGGAAGAATGAGAGGAGGGATGGGGCCCAGTTATCTGCTATATTATCTTCTAACTGCTCAGTCTCTTATTCCTCTGGGCTGCTTGTGCCTTCGCAGCGATCCCTCCCTCCCATACAGACAACTAGAGCAGCTAAAGAAGCCAATGTCCCCAGTAGACTACCATATTACTGCTCCAATGAACAGCATAATGAAAGTCTCCGCTGGGTCACGTCCATGGACTGGGCCAGGCCGCCATGGGAAAAGAAATGTAGTGGTGAGCTGATGTTTCATGACCATATACTGAAGCCATGTATGGAGGAGAAGGATGCATATCATTGTTGGGGTTAACTTAATTTCAGTTGAGGTTATCAATTTAAATTCCAACTTTACAAGTAAGAATTTGAAAATGGCATTTATTTTCAATCTGGATTTTAATTTCGCTATCTCTTGTAGCTTTTGATTTGGCACTGTACAAAATATATCTATTTTCAATCTGTGTGTCAGTTCAAATGGATGAAGCCCATTACAAAGCCATCTTCACATGTTCAGATGGGCTGAAACCGTCCACCATGGGGCGCAGGATGAGAGAGGTCCGGAGAGGGTCCCATATTGACCCCCTTCCCCTTAGATTAAGACAAATGAAGCCCTCATCCTATAAAGTTTGCTATGGCTACTTTGTCAAAACAGCCCAGAGGAGTGAATAAGGGTTCTAGAAACCAACGGTTTCTCTCTCGCACCCACGCCACTGTCACCACCCCAGCCAGCCACTGTCACCACCGCAGCCAGCCACTCCATCTCACCCTCTTTCGTTAGTCAAGATGATTCAGAGGGAAGTGATAAAATCTGGGTTGATGATGCACACTGACTCCGTAGTGCACATTTCATTTGGTCTGATAGGACAGCAATTAGCCACATTATGGATCAGACAAGGCTAATTGAACTAGCGTTCACGCTACAGTAATCGGGTTTTCAGTTCAGATCCTCAATCTGAACGGAGGGAGAATAGCATTTCTCAACTAGCAGCACTACTATAATAGGAGAACACAGATATGTTCTGAAGATTAATATAGATCTAGATACCTGGATTTTGGAAATAGTTAAGCAACCAGCAGCCACTGTACCAGAGCGTAAATTAAATTATTTTTACTTTTTCATACAGCGCTATGCTGTTAATTCACTTTCTGGTCTCATCCATGGCTGTGGTTCTTTGATGGTCCAGAAATGGGTTTAATCTGGGTCTAGAAACTGGCCTGTATTGCGCTTCTGCAAAAACATGTCCCCTGTTCTATTCGAGATAACCTCCGTTGCTCAGTTGTCTCTGTTGTCGAGAGTTGTCTTTTAGGGAGTGAACACAATTATATTTCTGCCCCCACTCTTTCTCAGGTGCTCACTCTCTCTCTCTCACTTTCTCTCTCCCTCCTCCCCCTTCCCTCTCCCCCTTTCTATCTCCCTCCTCCCCCTTCCCTCTCTCCCTTTCTCTCTCCCTCCTCCCCATTCCCTCTCTCCCTTTCGCTCTCCCTCCTCCCCCTTCCCTCTCTCCCTTTCTCTCTCCCTCTTCCCCCTTCCCTCTCTCCCTTTCTCTCTCCCTCCTCCCCCTTCCCTCTCTCCCTTTCTTCTTTTCATAAAGATTATCGATAGTGGAGCTGCAGGTGACGGAGGAAGGATGTGTGGTAAACATGCTTCATAGTCTCTCATTAGAACAGGAAGAAGAAAGGAATGTGCACTGAGGACATCTCTTTGTTTGGCTATTCATTTAAATGAATACTCTCATATATTTTGATTATATTAATATCATACAGTAGGAAGATAGGCGAGGGATATATAATATTAGCGTAGAGTGTTTGCAGAGTAGGAGGAAGGTAAGTAAACATAATGCTGTGACAGTAGTGCTATTATTGACTATATTTATAGTGTGAGTAGACTGTAGACTGACTGTCTAGTAAAGAGTGATATATCCTGCCTGGTGTAGAGACGGGCTGGCTCTCCTCTCCCCTCTGTCTTCCCTCATGGCTTATCTTCTAGGGGGGGGTTTGGAGAGCTGAGGCAATTACTAAATTAAAGAGGTATTCTCTCTCTCTGTCTCTGCCTTTCCATTTCTCTCTCTCTCCCTTCCTCTCTCTCTCTCTCCCTCCTTCTCTCTCTCTCTCTCTATCTTTCTGATTGATACACCCATTTCACAAAGATTTCACGCCTGAGGGATCCCAAATAGGTCTATCTCTCACGACACACAGATCAATTTTTATAGAGTTGAAAGTTGCTGGTCTTGAAATTGTTTGAGTATCTTTGAAAGACCACAGGGTTAGCTAGGCTACACCGGCCCCTCTGTTTGATTTCTACTAAATACTGGCATCAGTGTTAATGGCAATGATGTACATCATTAGTTATAACACCTCTATAAAAAGTAGGGGATACAAGGTGCAATTTTTAACTTCGCTAGTACATCAGCAGTTTTCCACTTGTTATGTCAGTCACTGACAGTCACTCAATTAGCCCATGTCAGCTAACTCTTTTTTTATTGCTAGGTAAGCTAGTCTAGCTAAACCCTCCAATAATCATCCCCAAATTACCAACCGAGCCTGTAGGGCATTTGCCCAGGGGCCCTGCCGTCCAGAGGACCCCCATTGATTTTGTTAGATATCACTCAGATATCATATGAACATGGCATGAGTCATTGGCAAAATGCTGAAAATTTGCTTTAAAAAGGCAACAATTTCTCTTCACCTCATGGCAAAATGTGTAGAATTGCAGGATATTACCTATGAAACTGCAACATTTCCTCACTGCCCCATGACAAAATGAGTAGAATTGCAGGATATTACCTTTGAAACTGCAACATTTCCTCACTGCCCCATGACAAAATGAGTAGAATTGCATGAAATTAGTTTTAATATGCCAACATTTTCTCTACACGGGAAATTAACTTTAACACTGCAAAGCAAATTTTGCACTGCCAAGAGGGGGGCACTAAAATGTTTTGCCCGCAAGGTGGGAGGGGGGCCCACAATCAAATCTCGCATAGACCCCCCAAAAAAGTCTGGAGGCACTTCTGTGGTACACTCTTGCACATGCACTGAAGAGGCGACTCCTAGGATGCTGGCCTTTTAGGCAGAGTTGCAAAGAAAAGACATATCTCAGACTGGCCAATAAAAAGAAAAGATTAAGATGTGCAAAAGAACACAGACACTGGACAGAGGAACTCTGTCTAGAAGGCCAGCATCCCGGAGTCGCCTCTTCACTGTTGACGTTGAGACTAGTGTTTTGCGGGTACTATTTAATGAAGCAGCCAGTTGAGGACTTGTGAGGCGTCTGTTTTTCAAACTGGACACACTAATGTACTGGTCCTCTTTTTCTATTCTGGTTAGAGCCAGTTTGCGCTTTTCTGTGAATGGAGTAGTACACCGCGTTGTACGAGATCTCCAGTTTCTTGGCAATTTCTCGCATGGAATAGCCTTAATTTCTCAGACCAAGATTAGATTGACGAGTTTCAGAAGAAAGTTCTATGTTTCTGGCCATTTTGAGCCAATAATCGAACCCACAAATGCTGATGCTCTAAATACTCAACTAGTCTAAAGAAGGCCAGTTTTATTGCTTCTTTAATCAGCATAATTGCAAAAGGTTTTTCTGATGATCAATTAGCCTTTTAAAATGATAAACTTGGATTAGCTAACACAATGTGCCATTGGAACACAGGAGTGATGGTTGCTGACTGGCCTGTCACGACTTCTGCCAAAGTTGGTCCCTCTCCCCGTTCGGGCGGCATTCGACGGTCGAAGTCACCGACCTTCTAGCCATCGCTGATCCACTTTTCATTTTCCATTGATTTTGTCTTGTCTTCCATCACACCTGGTTCCAAATCCATCAATTACATGTTGTGTTTTTAACCCTCTGTTCTCCCCCATGTCCCTGTCCGTAATTGTTTGTTGTAAGTGCTTGTGCACGGTATGCTGGTATTTACCAGGTTTTGTTTGACCCATTTATTTGTATTGTTCTGTTGACGGTGGTTTATGGATATTAAACGACACCGTTGTGAATCAGTTTCCGCTCTCCTGCGCCTGACTTCTCTGCCACCAGTACGCACCTCACTACAGGGCCTCTGTACGCCTATGTAGATATTCCATAAAGAACCTGCCGTTTCCAGCTACAATAGTCCTTTACAACACGAACAATGTCTACACTGTATTTCTGATCAATTTGATGTTATTTTCATGGACAAAAAGAAGGACATGTCTAAATGAGCCCAAACTGTAAAAAGAAGGACATGTCTAAATGAGCCCAAACTTTAAAAAGAAGGACATGTCTAAATGAGCCCAAACTTTAAAAAGAAGGACATATCTAAATGAGCCCAAACTGTAAAAAGAAGGACATATCTAAATGAGCCCAAACTGTAAAAAGAAGGACATGTCTAAATGAGCCCAAACTTTAAAAAGAAGGACATATCTAAATGAGCCCAAACTGTAAAAAGAAGGACATATCTAAATGAGCCCAAACTGTAAAAAGAAGGACATGTCTAAATGAGCCCAAACTGTAAAAAGAAGGACATGTCTAAATGAGCCCAAACTGTAAAAAGAAGGACATGTCTAAATGAGCCCAAACTTTAAAAAGAAGGACATGTCTAAATGAGCCCAAACTGTAAAAAGAAGGACATGTCTAAATGAGCCCAAACTGTAAAAAGAAGGACATGTCTAAATGAGCCCAAACTGTAAAAAGAAGGACATATCTAAATGAGCCCAAACTTTAAAAAGAAGGACATGTCTAAATGAGCCCAAACTGTAAAAAGAAGGACATATCTAAATGAGCCCAAACTTTAAAAAGAAGGACATATCTAAATGAGCCCAAACTGTAAAAAGAAGGACATGTCTAAATGAGCCCAAACTGTAAAAAGAAGGACATGTCTAAATGAGCCCAAACTGTAAAAAGAAGGACATATCTAAATGAGCCCAAACTTTAAAAAGAAGGACATGTCTAAATGAGCCCAAACTGTAAAAAGAAGGACATATCTAAATGAGCCCAAACTGTAAAAAGAAGGACATGTCTAAATGAGCCCAAACTGTAAAAAGAAGGACATATCTAAATGAGCCCAAACTGTAAAAAGAAGGACATGTTTAAATGAGCCCAAACTGTAAAAAGAAGGACATATCTAAATGAGCCCAAACTGTAAAAAGAAGGACATGTCTAAATGAGCCCAAACTGTAAAAAGAAGGACATATCTAAATGAGCCCAAACTTTAAAAAGAAGGACATGTCTAAATGAGCCCAAACTGTAAAAAGAAGGACATATCTAAATGAGCCCAAACTTGAAAAAGAAGGACATGTCTAAATGAGCCCAAACTTTTGAACGGTGCTGTATATAAATATTTTTATACATAAAGGGATCTGCTTACCTGCCTGCCTATTTACCTGCCTGTCTGTCCGCCTGTTTACCAGTGTTCCTGCTTGCCTGCCTGCCTGCTTATCTACCTGCCTGCCTACTTACCTGCCTGCTGCCTGTCAGCCTGCAGCCTGCCTCCCTGCTTCGTGTTTCTACTCTCCTTTAAAAACAATGCCTGCTTCTGTAACTCAACTGTCAGCAGGATATGGTAAATGTGTGTGCGTCTGAGTGAGCATGTGTGTCTTCTTCGAACTCAAGCATTTTTCAGCATTCCTGGTAATGCTACCACCACTTACCTGTTTTCTAACCAGTTTTCTAACCAGAATGCTAGCTGCCTTGAGTGCCGCAATGTTGCGGTAACAAAAATTGGCATCTCTTATCAGGCAATTGCTGCATATCCTGGGTAAGACTCTGAACATGGCAGCTCCAACATGAACAGGATCAGTATGGATGGTACATTGGAGACCAATGACTCTTCTCTCTCACAACAGCAAGAGATACAGTAGGGGTCAGTATACAGTAGATTGAGGGTTTGTGTTTGATTTATCTTCACAGGAGAACAGTCTGTACAGTAATGCTGTGTTGAGCCATTGAATTGTGAGTTAGTGTTAGGCTAGAACAAAACCCTGCTCTAGACCCTGTGAATGCATTAGACCAGGAGTGAAGAACACTGAGCTAAGGAGACAGTGTAAGGGCTGGATTGAATCCACAGCGCCAAAGATCTCTGCAGACATCAGAGTGTCAGTATAATATAAGCAGGTCATTTTTATACATTAATAGAAAGATCTCCATTTTCCAATGATTTTCTGTCTCTGTGGCAGAGAACACAAGTTCTATTTTCCCCCTGAAACGCATTACTGTATCAGTAACTGTAGCAGTAATGCTTTCAACAATCAATAAGGACCCACAAAGTAATGAAAATCCTCAAGGATGGATACTCAAGCAATACATACAATTATACGGTATCTGTTCTGGAGATGTTACAGGGATGAAAGCCGACATCAATGGATCTTGTCTGATGCACGGTGTGTGTAGAACATTGGGCGAAAAACGGACAATCGACTACTTTTATCTCAGGACTTTGATGTTCTGAGATGGGGAGATGGAAGTTCAAGGATCATCATGAGAGAGATGGGCCTTTTCTCAATTGGGTAAAAGTCTCTCCTCGACTCGTCCATCCTCTCTTCGACTACTCCGTCCTCCTCTCCTCCGTGACCCAGAAACCGATAAGTGGTCGGAGAGTGCTGATTTGTTAATAGCTGAATGGAGTAGTTATCTTCTTTCCGCGATTGCCTATGCCAGCGGAGGATGCTTAGGTGTATCCTAATCCGCCAAACCCCTTTAAAACTGTTGTTTTCTCGGAGGATAAAAGCATGCACACAAAAAAAATGATACACTAGCCTACTTATCGTTTAACTGTACAATGTCTAACACAACTAGCTACATTTCTTTATACCACTTAACACGTGTGATGGGATTCCACCTCTGTTAACCTAATTGGGCTAGTTAAAAAAAGATATAAAATAAATGTACATTTTCCCCAAAAAAATTGTCTCCGTAGTAGAATATACAAGTTCAATTTTCCCCCTGAAAATTCAGGAGGTATCATTAATGCTTTCATCAATCAATAAGGTCATTTCATCCTGGAACATACACACAAGGACACTCCTTGAGGAGGGATACTCATGCAATCCATACAACTGCATATTATATTACATATGTTCTGAAGATGTTACAGGGATGAAATCCAACGTCATCAATGTATGTAGAACACTGGGAGAAAAACTGACAATCAACTGCTTTATGTCAGGGCTTTGATGTTCTGAAATGGGGGCGATGGAAGTTCAAGTAGGGCTGGCACAGTTGGACGGGCATTTGATTTCCATAGGGTGGAACGTTTTTTTTCACAGAACTTTATTTATTTTTAATGGGTTTCATAGTAAAAATGTAATTTAACTGTAAAAATGTACTACCGTCATGTTTTCATCTGATTGTCAAACAAATAATAGGTTACCTTCGCACGTCCGTCCGTGTGCCCGCTCCACTTCTCCTTTAGTTCCAGTGGTGTATTGCTATTTCTTTTATGTGAGGGAGTACAACAAATATTTTTTCTCAATCAAAGTTTGTAACGCCAGACGTAGCCTAATGAATATCATGGTAGAACAGACCTATGCCTGAAATGCACCCTCCAATTGCAACGTCTGCCAATGACCACAAATGGTCTGTCTCAAGAACATTTTCTATTTTGAATACCATCAAACACCGTTAGGTGGACCTCATTTCAAAACAGACTGAATGACAACGCCCCACATTTTACTGGTGAAATGTCCACACTGCATATACCATTCATTTGATCTCAATACGTTTCATGGGAATATGCATTTACTGTAGATCCTCATGAATTACTGCTTCATGAGTGAATTAAAACCGATGCCGTTAACAAACTGTTAGCCTTTCTTGAATGCATATTTTGTTTCAATCAAAGCAGATATCCTGCCCAATGGTGCGTGCTGGTGAGTATTGGCCACATGAGGATTTGTTTTTTCACTGTTCAGATGCAGATTACTGAGGAGGTGTTTTCAGTGTAACGTGTTATAGGCCTACAGTATATGCTATTATGTTTGGTTATATTATATAAAATAATAATGAATCATTATGTGATCTTGCGAGACATTGATTAAAGCGTTGATCTAACTTTAATAAACAAGCACCCTTGTGAGAAGTGATCATCTTCTATTTGTAATGATGAGTAGGACTATCAGGTGCAGGCAACAGAACTTGGCGAGGGTTATTTTAAACGAGTTGAATTGTGGTGCTGAAGGGACTGCACCGTAACCAAGTGGTCACATACAGGGCTTTCAGAAAGTATTCACACCCCGTGACTTTTTCAACATGCTGTTGTGTTACAGCCTGAATTTAAAATGGATACAATTGATATTTTGTGTCACTGGCCTACACACAATACCCCATAATGTCAAGGTGGAATTATGTCAAGGTGGAATTATGTTTTAAGACATTATTTTTTTGCCCGCGGATGCCTACAGCTGACTATATCAGTACGCTAATACAGGCTGTGATCGGAGAAAAACAACAACACTACAACACAACAACACTATAGTTACTCCACAGTACTAAAGTAAATGACAGAGTGAAAAGAAGAAGCCTGTACAGAATAAAAAATAGTTCTAAACATGCATCCTGTTTGCAATAAGGCACTAATGTAAAACTGCCCAAAAAATTGGCGAAGAAATTAACTTTATGTTAATGTTATGTATGTTATGTTTGGGGCAAATCCAGCACAACACATCACTGAGAACCACTCTTATTTTCAAGCATGGTGGTAGATGCATCATGTTATGGGTATGCTGGTCATCGGCAAGGACTACATCAAATCTAATCAAATTTTATTTGTCACATACACATGGTTAGCAGATGTTAATGCGAGTGTAGCGAAATGCTTGTGCTTCTAGTTCCGACAATGCAGTAATAACCAACAAGTAATCTAACTAACAATTCCTAAACTACTGTCTTATACAAAGTGTAAGGGGATAAAGAATATGTACATAAGGATATATGAATGAGTGATGGTACAGAGCAGCATAGGCAAGATACAGTAGATGGTATTGAGTACAGTATATACATATGAGATGAGTATGTAAACAAAGTGGCATAGTTAAAGTGGCTAGTGATACATGTATTACATAAGGATGCAGTCGATGATATAGAGTACAGTATATACGTATGCATATGAGATGAATAATGTAGGGTAAGTAACATTATATAAGGTAGCATTGTTTAAAGTGGCTAGTGATATATTTACATGATTTCCCATCAATTCCCATTATTAAAGTGGCTGGAGTTGAGTCAGTGTCAGTGTGTTGGCAGCAGCCACTCAATGTTAGTGGTGGCTGTTTAACAGTCTGATGGCCTTGAGATAGAAGCTGTTTTTCAGTCTCTCGGTCCCAGCTTTGATGCACCTGTACTGACCTCGCCTTCTGGATGATAGCGGGGTGAACAGGCAGTGGCTCGGGTGGTTGATGTCCTTGATGATCTTTATGGCCTTCCTGTAACATCGGGTGGTGTAGGTGTCCTGGAGGGCAGGTAGTTTGCCCCCGGTGATGCGTTGTGCAGACCTCACTACCCTCTGGAGAGCCTTACGGTTGAGGGCGGAGCAGTTGCCGTACCAGGCGGTGATACAGCCCGCCAGGATGCTCTCGATTGTGCATCTGTAGAAGTTTGTGAGTGCTTTTGGTGACAAGCCGAATTTCTTCAGCCTCCTGAGGTTGAAGAGGCGCTGCTGCGCCTTCTTCACGATGCTGTCTGTGTGAGTGGACCAATTCAGTTTGTCTGTGATGTGTATGCCGAGGAACTTAAAACTAGGGAGTTGTTTAGGGTAAAAAGAAACGGAATAGAGCTAAGCACAGGCAAAGTCCTAGAGGAAAACCTGGTTCAGCTTTCTAACAGACATTGGGAGACAAATTCACCTTTCAGCAGGACAATAACCTAAAATAGAAAGCCAAATATACACGGGAGTTGATTACCAAGGCGATATTGAATGTTCCTGAGTGGCCTAGTTACAGTTTTAAATCAGCTTGAAAATATATGGCAAGACTTGAAAACGGCTGTCTAGCAATGATCAGTAACTATCTTGACATATCTTGAAGAATTTCAAAAACAATAATGCAAATATTGTACAACCCAGGTGGGTAACGCTCTTAGAGACTTATCCAGAAAGACTCACAGCTCTTAGAGACTTATCCAGAAAGACTCACAGCTCTTAGAGACTTATCCAGAAAGACTCACAGCTCTTAGAGACTTATCCAGAAAGACTCACAGCTCTTAGAGACTTATCCAGAAACACTCACAGCTCTTAGAGACTTATCCAGAAAAACTCACAGCTCTTAGAGACTTATCCAGAAAGACTCACAGCTCTTAGAGACTTATCCAGAAAGACTCACAGCTCTTAGAGACTTATCCAGAAACACTCACAGCTGTAATCGCTGCTAAAGGTGTTGTTGGGGTTAACTCAGGTGTTTGAATACTTACAGTTGATGTCGGAAGTTAACATACACCTTAGCCAAATACATTTAAACGCAGTTTTAGGTCAGTTTGGATCACCACTTTATTTTAAGAATGTGAAATGTCAGAATAATAGTAGGGAGAATGATTTATTTATTTCATCACATTCCCAGTGGGTCAGGAGTTTACATACACTCAATTAGTATTTGGTAGCATTGCCTTTACATTTTTTTACTTGGGTCAAACGTTTCGGGTAGCCTTCCACAAGCTTCCCACAATAAGTTGGGTGAATTTTGGCCCATTCCTCCTGACAGAGCTGGTGTAACTGAGTCAGGTTTGTAGGCCTCCTTGCTCGCACACGCTTTTTCAGTTCTGCCCACAAATTTTCTATAGGATTGAGGTCAGGGCTTTGTGATGGCCACTCCAATACCTTGACTTTGTTGTCCTTAAGCCATTTTGCCTCAACTTTGGAAGTATGCTTGGGGTCATTGTCCATTTGGAAGACCCATTTGCAACCAAGCTTTAACTTCCTGACTGGTGTCTTGAGATGTTGCTTCAATATATCCACATGATTTCCCTTCCTCATGACGCCATCTATTTTGTGAAGTGCACCAGTCCCTCCTGCAGCAAAGCACCCCCACAACATGATGCTGCCACCCCCGTGCTTCACCATTGGGATGGTGTTATTTGGCTTGCAAGACTCTCCTTTTCCTCCAAACATAACAATGGTTATTATGGCCAAACAGTTCTATTTTTGTTTCATCAGACCAGAGGAAATGTCTCCAAAAAGTATGATCTTTGTCCCCATGTGCAGTTGCAAACCGTAGTCTGGCTATTTTATGGCGGTTTTGGAGCAGTGGCTTCTACCTTGCTGAGCAGCCTTTCAGGTTATGTCGATATAGGATTCATTTTACTGTGGATATAGATACTTTGGTACCTGTTTCCTCCAGCATCTTCACAAGGTCCTTTGCTGTCGTTCTGGGATTGATTTGCACTTTTCAACCAAAGTACGTTCATCTCTAGGAGACAACACATCTCCTTCCTGAGCAGTATGGCTGCTGTGTTGTCCCATGGTGTTTATACTTGCGTACCATTGTTCACTCCCTCCTCTCTACATTTTCCTCTTCTGTCTCTGCTGCTAAAGCCACTTTCTACCACTCTAAATTCCAAGCATCTGCCTCTAACCCTAGGAAGCTCTTTGCCACCTTCTCCTCCCTCCTGAATCCTCCTCCCCTCCCCCCCTCCTCCCTCTCTGCAGATGACTTCGTCAACCATTTTGAAAAGAAGGTCGACGACATCCGATCCTCGTTTGCTAAGTCAAACGACACCGCTGGTTCTGCTCACACTGCCCTACCCTGTGCTCTGACCTCTTTCTCCCCTCTCTCTCCAGATGAAATCTCGCGTCTTGTGATGGCCGGCCGCCCAACAACCTGCCCGCTTGACCCTATCCCCTCCTCTCTTCTCCAGACCATTTCCGGAGACCTTCTCCCTTACCTCACCTCGCTCATCAACTCATCCCTGACCGCTGGCTACGTCCCTTCCGTCTTCAAGAGAGCGAGAGTTGCACCCCTTCTGAAAAAACCTACACTCGATCCCTCCGATGTCAACAACTTTTCTCCCCAAAACTCTTGAACGTGCCGTCCTTGGCCAGCTCTCCCGCTATCTCTCTCAGAATGACCTTCTTGATCCAAATCAGTCAGGTTTCAAGACTAGTCATTCAACTGAGACTGCTCTTCTCTGTATCACGGAGGCGCTCCGCACTGCTAAAGCTAACTCTCTCTCCTCTGCTCTCATCCTTCTAGACCTATCGGCTGCCTTCGATACTGTGAACCATCAGATCCTCCTCTCCACCCTCTCCGAGTTGGGCATCTCCGGCGCGGCCCACGCTTGGATTGCGTCCTACCTGACAGGTCGCTCCTACCAGGTGGCGTGGCGAGAATCTGTCTCCTCACCACGTGCTCTCACCACTGGCGTCCCCAGGGCTCTGTTCTAGGCCCTCTCCTATTCTCGCTATACACCAAGTCACTTGGCTCTGTCATAACCTCACATGGTCTCTCCTATCATTGCTATGCAGACGACACACAATTAATCTTCTCCTTTCCCCCTTCTGATGACCAGGTGGCGAATCGCATCTCTGCATGTCTGGCAGACATATCAGTGTGGATGACGGATCACCACCTCAAGCTGAACCTCGGCAAGACGGAGCTGCTCTTCCTCCCGGGGAAGGACTGCCCGTTCCATGATCTCGCCATCACGGTTGACAACTCCATTGTGTCCTCCTTCCAGAGCGCTAAGAACCTTGGCGTGATCCTGGACAACACCCTGTCGTTCTCAACTAACATCAAGGCGGTGGCCCGTTCCTGTAGGTTCATGCTCTACAACATCCGCAGAGTACGACCCTGCCTCACACAGGAAGCGGCGCAGGTCCTAATCCAGGCACTTGTCATCTCCCGTCTGGATTACTGCAACTCGCTGTTGGCTGGGCTCCCTGCCTGTGCCATTAAACCCCTACAACTCATCCAGAACGCCGCAGCCCGTCTGGTGTTCAACCTTCCCAAGTTCTCTCACGTCACCCCGCTCCTCCGCTCTCTCCACTGGCTTCCAGTTGAAGCTCGCATCCGCTACAAGACCATGGTGCTTGCCTACGGAGCTGTGAGGGGAACGGCACCTCAGTACCTCCAGGCTCTGATCAGGCCCTACACCCAAACAAGGGCACTGCGTTCATCCACCTCTGGCCTGCTCGCCTCCCTACCACTGAGGAAGTACAGTTCCCGCTCAGCCCAGTCAAAACTGTTCGCTGCTCTGGCCCCCCAATGGTGGAACAAACTCCCTCACGACGCCAGGACAGTGGAATCAATCACCACCTTCCGGAGACACCTGAAACCCCACCTCTTTAAGGAATACCTAGGATAGGATAAAGTAATCCTTCTCACCCCCCCCTTAAAAGATTTAGATGCACTATTGTAAAGTGGCTGTTCCACTGGATGTCATAAGGTGAATGCACCAATTTGTAAGTCGCTCTGGATAAGAGCGTCTGCTAAATGACTTAAATGTAATGTTAAATGTTGTACAGATGGGCGTGGTACCTTCAGGCATTTGGAAGTTTCTCCCAAGGATGAACCAGACTTGTGGAGGTCTACAATTTTTTTTTCTGAGGTCTTGGCTGATTTCTTTTGATTTTCCCATGATGTCAAACAAAGAGGCACTGAGTTTGAATGTAGGCCTTGAAATACATCCACAGGTACACCTCCAATTGACTCAAATTATGGCAATTAGCCTATCAGAAGCTTCTAAAGCCATGAAATCGTTTTCTGGAATTTTCCAAGCTGTTTAAAGGCACAGTCAACTTGTACGTACTTGTATGTAAACTTCTGACCCACTGGAAATTTGATACAGTGAATAATAAGTAAAATAATCTGTCAGTAAACAACTATTGGAAAAATGACTTGTGTCATGCACAAGGTAGATGCACAAGGTAGATGCCAAAACTATAGTTTGTTAACAAGAAATGTGGAGTGGTTGAAAAACAAGTTTTAATGAATCCAACCTAAGTGTATGTAAACTTCCGACTTCAAATATATGTATATGAGATATCTGTATTTCATTTTCAAGACATTTACAACCAATTCTAAAAAAGTGTTTTCACTTTGTCATTATGGGGTTTTGTGTGAATACGGGTGTGAACATATATATATATATATACATATTTATTTATTTTTTGAATTCAGGCTACAACACAACTAAATGTGAAATAAGTCAAGGGGTATGAACACTTTCTGAAGGCACTGTACATTCTGGGTTCCCCTGTGCAAGAGAGAGTCTGTGGAGTTTTATGAACATCAAGGAAGACCAATGGTACATTTGTATCCTAGATATTGTTGGTATGAAAATAAGGTTCATGCAGTAGATCAGTTTGTCTGCATACACAATAGAGGAGGTACGTTTCTGTACGCCAAGCACTCGGACAGTAGAGCAAGTTCAAGTGCGTCATACATGAGCCCCAAGTCCATAAGAAACTGTCTTTGAGGACAACCCCTGGTAGAGTTTTCTGTCTGTGGCTGTTTTTGTTACGTAGGATTTGGATCTCTCAAAGTGGTCAAGTCTCCGAACCGACGGGCCTCTGCACAGACGCCTACAGTTATTTAGTCATTCGCACCACCGCCAGAGAGAAAGAAGACAGGGAAGAAACCACCATTTACCCACCTAAAGGCTGCTATAACCTACATATTTATTTAATTTGTCATTCTATCATTTTCATTGAATTTTTGTAGCAATTCAATCATTTATTTAGAATTGTGTGAAAAAACTGTGTGAAATGCCATACACTTTTTGTCCATACAGCTTTAGATACATGGGCTACACATACTGAGACAGAGGGGGCTGTTTATCTCGCTCAGATGCTTTATCTGAGATTGATGCGTCTTTCTTTTTTGCGGGGACGGGGGGGTCGGGCATGAAGGTACGGTAGGGCGGCCCAGGCTCCCTAAGGCCCGCCATAACGCAGGCCCTGAGTTCAAGGATCATCATGAGAGAGAGAGAGAGAGAGAGAGAGAGAGAGAGAGAGAGAGAGAGAGGGAAAGAGTGAGAAAACAGGGAAAAGAGAGAAGAGAGATGCCCACTGAATGCTGGGCCGGGTGGATGATCCTTAACAAACATTTACCTGTTTGTGTGTCTCTCTGTGTGTGTGTCTCTGTGTGTGTGTGTGTGTGTGTGTGTGTGTGTGTGTGTGTGTGTGTGTGTGTGTGTGTGTGTGTGTGTCTGTGTCTGTGTCTGTGTCTGTGTGTGTGTGTGTCATGCTGTGCTGCGCCGTGGGGAGAAATGGCTGTGTTTGATTCCATTACACTTCTATAACAGCTGTAGTTAATGGTTGTGTCACAGTCTATTAACTGCATTCATCTTTTCTGTGATATATAACAAGGCATCACCACGCCCAACAAAGACAAATGACCTGGACTCCCCTCTTCCTGCTGCTGCATTACCATTCCTACCTTATTCTCATCAGTGTGACGACAACACACACACGCATGTACGCACGCACTCAGACACACACAGAAGAAACCGGGGTCTGTTTGACTACATGAGCACCACTGGCAGGCAGCAGTCTGGTTGATAATAGAATGGAGAGAGGTGTTTTTTGTCATCTAAACAACTCAATTATCTGTAGGCGCTACCAAGCATGATCAAAAGACATCATCATAATAACCATATTACATTTGAATTGAAAACCACGGAACAGGGAATGAGGGGTAACAGCTGTGACGTGACTGTGTGTTGTGTGACTGGAAGCTTTCATGCTTGTGTGTGTGCATCTTTGTGTGTCTTTCTCTCATTTTCTCAGCGCCTGTGTTTTGTTAATTTCATTTTGTGAAGATGCATGGTCTCTGCCGAGTGTTCCAAATAACCCATCCGGAGGGGGAGAAGGGTGGGGGGTCTTCTGTGGTAACCAGTGCACGCACTGCTCTCGGCTTGCCAGCCTTAATCTATTTGAGGCGGCTTTTAGGCCTGCTCTGTCGCTATACTCTTTCACAATTGATGAGGCCGTAATCAATAAACAATGGAGCATCTACATGAATAATGGTAATGGGAAAACCGCAGGGAGGGAACATGAAAGGCAAACGCTGAGGCTATCCCTTTTCTCTGAAACAGATACCACTCAACTGACTAATAAAACTTAATACTAAATATGAAACTCTGAGACCACATATGCAGCCGGTGGAAGCTGATATTCAGCTAAAGTATTTCTATTCCCCACTTCCCAGCACGCCCGCCCGTGTGCCTGCCTGACAGCAAATTGTGTCCATAAAACACATTTAGATAACTCACCCCTTGACAAAGCTCTAGCTACAGGGGTCATTGTAGAACCCTCTCTCGCCAACGGTACACACGAAATGACATTGTCACTTCACTATTAATTAAGACAAGTGCCGAGGCCCTCTTTAATCTTCTATGATTAATAGGAATTATCTGTCAGTCCTCGTTATGAATTTGATTAACTTGTATCCGGAAGCAAATAAGCCTTTTGACCCAAACAGGAGTTTGGATAAATGTCTCTCTACCATTTAGTGGTAAACACATAAAATCACAATAACAAACAACCCTGTAAAGCAGATTTACGTGAGGGGAATGGATAACTCTCTCAGCGGATTCTGCGACTCTAAACCATATGTATACCCATTTTCAGGTGTGACAGGTCAATGAGAGGTGGCACCTGGTCTAAGATGTGCCCTTGCGTGGAGGCCAACAAAGTTTCTGCACTAGTGCATTCACTGATCCTCGTGTAGGACATGGGTTGTGATTGGTTAAATGAAGTTGAAACTGCACCAATCCTGATGGATTTGGATAGATACACGCAACCTGGGAACACAACTAAGACTACATTTCTTAGATTTACTGTACTGTAGTAGCTTCATTATATCCAGGTTAAAATAGATATTTACAAAGCCCAAAACCTATAATTTCATAAATGAATTAAATGTTTAATTAATGTAAAACCAAATGCATGCTTTTCAACCATTCGCTGCCCGCACCCGCCCGCCCGACTGGCATCACTACTCTGGACGGTTCTGACCTAGAACATGTGGACAACTATAAATACCTAGGTATCTGGTTAGACTGTAAACTCTCCTTCCAGACTCATATTAAACATCTCCAATACAAAATCAAATCTAGAATCGGCTTTCTATTTCGCAAAAAAGCCTCCTTCACTCATGCCGCAAAACTTACCCTCGTAAAACTGACTATCCTATCGATCCTCGACTTCGGCGATATCATCTACAAAATAGCTTCCAGCAAACTGGATGCAGTCTATCACAGTGCCATCTGTTTTGTTACCAAATCACCTTATACCACCCACCACTGCGACCTGTAGGCTCTAGTCGGTTGGCCCTCGCTACATATTCGTCGCCAGACCCACTGGCTCCAGGTCATCTATAAGTCTATGCTAGGTAAAGCTCCTTCTTATCTCAGTTCACTGGTCACGATAACAACACCCACCCGTAGCACACGTTCCAGCAGGTATATCTCACTGATCATCTCCAAAGCCAACACCTCAATTGGCCGCCTTTCCTTCCAGTTCTCTGCTGCCAGTGTCTGGAACGAATTACAAAAATCTCTGAAGTTGGAGACTTTTATTTCCCTCACCAACTTTAAACATCAACTATCTGAGCAGCTAATCGATCACTGCAGCTGTACATAGTCCATCTGTAAATAGCCCACCCAATCTACATACCTCATCCCCATACTGTTTTTATTTTATTTACTTTTCTGCTCTTTTGCACACCAGTATCTCTACTTGCACATCATCATCTGCTCATTTATCACTCCGGTGTTAATCTGTTAAATTGTAATTATTCGCTCCTATGGCCTATTTATTGCCTACCTCCTCATGCCTTTTGCACACACTGTATATAGACTTCCATTTCTCTACTGTGTCATTGTATTGTTTGTGTTATTGGCTTGTTTATTGTTTACTCCATGTGTAACTCTGTGTTGTTGTCTGTGTCACACCGCTTTGCTTTATCTTGGCCAGGTCGCAGTTGCAAATTAAAACTTGTTCTCAGCTAGCCTACCTGGTTAAATAAAGGTGAAATTAATAAATGAACAAATAAAATGTTTGTTCCTCAATAAGACCCAACTGTAGTAGGTTGATACTCCATCCCTCCCAGCTGTCCCTGTCGTCTAACCAACTGATGGCATATTTGGCTTATCATCTCATTGTTCCAGGAAGATGTGCCTATTTTTAAATGACCCATTCTTTATGGCTGTTTCTCTGTGGCTTCATCCCAAACGGCACCCTATTTCCTAGTTAGTGCACTACTTTTAAACCAGGGCCCATAGGACTCTGGTCAAAAGTAATGCAATTTATAGGGAATGTGGTGCCATTTGGGAAAAGCCATGGTCTGTCTCTGTTTGTCTGTGCTGGCTGGCCAGTGGACATGGTGTAACCGGCCATGCTGTCTGTCTCTGTTAGCTACGTGGATGGAATGGAACAGGATTAAGTCTGTTTTCTTCAACAAGCCCTTGATATAAAGGGGGCGAGCTATAAGCCAAGTCATTCCAGGCTATTGTAGAATAAAACCAAAATAAGTACAGAGGCAGGTGCAAGCCAAAACACTTGAGTAACACTTTGATCATGTTCCGATGAGAAATATGAAATAAATCACCTCAACTGCATTGATCAAGTATGTGCTGCCAGTGTGAGAACTGGAGGAGAGGATGGAGCCTGATTGTCATTCACTCTGCCTCCTCTTTGGATTCACCAGCATGGAGAATCAGGAAGATGGGCTGAAAAATGCCACGTCCACACTGAAACCAGAGGCTAATCTGGAATGGCATCCTATTCCCTTTATAGTGCACCACAAGGGGCTCAGGCAAAAAGGAGTGCACTACATAAACTACCATTCAAAAGTTTGGGGTCACTGAGAAATGTCCTTGTTTTTGAAAGAAATGCATGTATTTTTGTCCATTAAAATAACATCAAATTGATCAGAAATATAGTGTAGACATTGCTAATGTTGGAAATGACTATTGTAGCTGGAAACGGCTGATTTTTTATGGAATATCCAAATAGGAGTACAGAGGCCCATTATCAGCAACCATCACTCTTGTGTTCCAATGGCACGCTGTGTTAACTAATCCAAGTTTATCATTTTAAAAGGCTAATTGATCATTAGAAAACCCTTTTGCACAGGTCCTCAACTGGAAAAAGCCATATCTCAGACTGGCCAATAAAAATAAAAGATTAGGGTGGGAAAAAGAACACAGACACAGGACAGAGGAACTCTGACTAGAAGGCCAGCATCCCGGAGTCGCCTCTTCACTGTTATCGTTGAGACTGGTGTTTTGCGGGTACTATTTAATGAAGCTGCCAGTTGAGGACTTGTGAGACGTCTGTTTCTCAAACTAGACACTCTAATGTACTTATCCTCTTGCTCAGTTGTGCACCGGGGCCTTCCACTCCTTTTTCTATTCTGGTTAGAGACAGTTTGTGCTGTTCTGTGAAGGGAGTAGTACACAGCGTTCTACAAAATGTTCAGTTTCTTGGCAATTTCATTTCTCAGAACAAGAATAGACGGACGAGGGTTTTCTAATGATCCAATGATCAATTAGCCTTTTAAATTGATAAATGTGGATTAGCTAACACAAGGTGCCATTGGAACACAGCAGTGATGGTTGCTGATAATGGGCCCCTGTACGGCTATGTAGATATTCCATTAAAAAATCGACCGTTTCCAGCTACAATAGTCATTTACAACATTAACAATGTCTACACTATATTTCGGATCAATTTGATGTTATTTTAATGGACAAAAAAAATCGCTTTTCTTTCAAAAACAAGGACATTTCTAAGTGACCCCAAACTTTTGAACGGTAGTGTATATACAGAACAGGGTGGCATTTCGGGCATATTCCAAGAAGGACTGATACAAAAAGTCCATTGGGCATCTAGAGACACAGTCTTTTGAAATGAAAACCAAGCACACACAGCCACTGAGACAAACAGAGAAAGAGTGGCCTGTGTCTTCTACGTAAAAATAGATTTCTCACGGGAAATAAATGCATGTAGGTGCATTATTTCCGCAGGGGAAAAACGCATTGGGAAGCATTTTTCAGTGAGAGTGTGAATATAAGTTCATTTCTGACTGGGATAATGAGTAGCAACGCACCTCTCTCAACATGTCTCTTAATACATATTTAGGCCTATGGGTTAGAATTCAATGTGAGTTGTAAGGAAGACGCTGTTTTGAATCAATGTTCAGAGCTTAAGGATTGTTATTGGCCTTGATCAAACGACCCTCGAATGCTTTCCTATTTGCCATTCACCTTCTCTGTCCCTCGCTCCTGCATCTCCCTCTCTTTCTCTTTTCATCCCTCCCTCCCCCACTTTCTCTCTTCCTCTTGCCCTCCCTCCCCCTCTCTCCTACATCTCCCTCTTTTTCTCTACCATGTATTTTCAACTTGGCCTGGCTCTCCTCTGAGAGATTGAGACCACCATTCAATCAGGCGCATGGTAACTTGAACAACTGCTGCTTGTCAGGGTTGTTACCTTTCAGTCAGTGATTTGAGCCCAGGGGGCCTTGAGGAGCCAGGTGAGTGGGTTTCAATCAATCTCTTTGATTCATCTATTAAGCACTGAGCTGCAGAGAGAAGCAGAGGCCTCTATGTCAGTAAGAGAATTGAGCTGCTCACGTTTCATCAAATACATCAACTGTAAAGGGGGAGAGAGAGAGACATCCACTCTTTAGCCATGTTATAATGTCTAACATGTTTCTAATGCATATCACATATTACATACTTGACATTCAAAGGCTCAAATGGTACGGTGAATAGGTTATCATTGCTCTGTGTGACTTGAATGGAATGAATTAAAGTGAGGTTAATATTGTACTTAGATTTTTGTAATATGGACAGATGTCATGCCCTGACCATAGAGAGCCATTGTTTCTCTATGGTGTAGTAGGTCAGGGCGTGACTAGGGGGTATTCTAGTTTATTATTTCTATGTTGTGTTCTAGTTAATTTTTTTCTATATTGGTGTTTTGTATGATTCCCAATTAGAGGCAGCTGGTAATCGTTGTCTCTAATTGGGGATCATATTTAAGTAGCTATTTTTCCCACCTGTGTTTGTGGGATATTATTTTGTGTTTGTGCAACTTGATAATAAAGATGTGGAACTATTCGTACAGTGGGGCAAAAAAAGTATTTAGTCAGCCACCAATTGTGCAAGTTGTCCCACTTAAAAAGATGAGAGAGGCCTGTAATTTTCATCATAGATACACTTCAACTATGACAGACAAAATGAGAAGAAAATAAATTCCAGAAAATCACATTGTAGGATTTTTAATGAATATATTTGCGAATTATGGTGGAAAATAAGTATTTGGTCACCTACAAACAAGCAAGATTTCTGGCTCTCACAGACCTGTAACTTCTTCTTTAAGAGGCTCCTCTGTCCTCCACTCGTTACCTGTATTAATGGCATCTGTTTGAACTTATAAAAGACACCTGTCCACAACCTTAAACAGTCACACCCCAAACTCCACTATGGCCAAGACCAAAGAGCTGTCAAAGGACACCGGAAACAAAATTGTAGACCTGCACCAGGCAGGGAAGACTGAATCTGCAATAGGTAAGCAGCTTGGTTTGAAGAAATCAACTGTGGGAGCAATTATTAGGAAATGGAAGACATACAAGACATACAAGATAATCTCCCTCGATCTGTGACTCCACGCAAGATCTCACCCCGTGGGGTCAAAATGATCACAAGAACGGTGAGCAAAAACCCAGAACCACACAGAGAGCTTGGACCAAAGTAACAAAGCCTACCATCAGTAACACACTACGCTGCCAGGGACTCAAATCCTGCAGTGCCAGACGTGTCTCCCTGCTTAAGCCAGTACATGTCCAGGCCCGTCTGAAGTTTGCTAGAGAGCATTTGGATGATCCAGAAGAAGATTGGGAAAATGTCATATGGTCAGATGAAAACAAAATATAACTTTTTGGTAAAAACTCAACTCGTCGTGTTTGGAGAACAAAGAATGCTGAGTTGCATCCAAAGAACACCATACCTACTGTGAAGCATGGGGGTGGAAACATCATGCTTTGGGGCTGTTTTTCTGCAAAGGGACCAGGACGACTGATCGGCGTAAAGGAAAGAATGAATGGGGCCATGTAGTATCGTGAGATTTTGAGTGAAAACCTCCTTCCATCAGCAAGGGCATTGAAGATGAAACGTGGCTGGGTCTTTCATCATGACAATGATCCCAAACACACCGCCCGGGCAACGAAGGAGTGGCTTCGTAAGAAGCATTTCAAGGTCCTGGAGTGGCCTAGCCAGTCTCCAGATCTCAACCCCATATAAAATCTTTGGAGGGAGTTGAAAGTCCGTGTTGCCCAGCAACAGCCCCAAAACATCAATGCTCTAGAGGAGATCTGCATGGAGGAATGGGCCAAAATACCAGCAACAGTGTGTGAAAACCTTGTGGAGACTTACAGAAAACGTTTGACCTCTGTCATTGCCAACAAAGGGTATATAACAAAGTTTTGAGATTAACTTTTGTTATTGACCAAATACTTATTTTCCACCATAATTTGCAAATATATTCATTAAAAATCCTACAATGTGATTTTCTGGATTTTTTTTCTAATTTTGTCTGTCATAGTTGAAGTGTACCTATGATGAACATTACAGGCCTCTCTCATCTTTTTAAGTGGGAGAACTTGCACAATTGGTGGCTGACTAAATACTTTTTTGCCCCACTGTATGCTGCACCTTGGTCCAGTTCTTACGACAACCGTGACAACAGACTTTGAAGTCAGTGTTGATCAGTCTTACCGTATATGTTTCATTGGCTTCATCCGCAAACTCTCTCCTCCCTCTCTTTCTTTTTTTAGTCTACACATTTTAATGACTGCTGAAGGGCTCTGATTAATGAATCATGTTGCTCTCTTTCTATACAAGGTTAATAAAGCCCACACGAATGAATGTCAAAGTATCTTTATCTGTTTCAGTGTATTATGTACACCTGTGCATTTGTGTATGTGTGCACATGACCAAGGTCAGTATGACCATTAGAGCAGTTAGTAATTACTACAGGGTAATGGGGTCCACTGATTAGCCTGTTGATTGGTTTAATTATATTACAGTTTTCTTTGCATTCCTCCTTTGTGACATTTTAGATGTAATTATGATTTTGGTATTGATATGACCAACACTTGGCTTCCTAGGTATAGTCATATATCATATATTCATAATAAGCGCTTCTCTCAAATGTACACGCGTGACATAAAATCGCTAAATGTCTCTAATATAAAATAACAGTACATGAAGGTGACTGTGTCCTTTCTGACATTATGACCTGTTCTGGCCTGTGTGAAGTTAACAATGGAAATTGGTTGAGTGTTGTAGTGAATCCTTGAGCATATAGTAGTGAGCCACTCTTCCTCCCTCTAATGATAGAACTTCCTCAGCATATAGATACAGCTAGAATATGATTTGAATGTGAAACATCGATGTCTCAGGATGTCCTTCAGAGAGAGAGAGACACGTTTGGGAAAAAGTGATTAATTTGTGTGCTATATGTTCGTATAATGTCGACGGTATATACCATTTACTCTAGCTAGTCTTCTTTTGTTATATTTTGTACAGGTGGAGATGCTTATTCTAGAGGTACTGTACAAGTAACACGTAAATAACTATACTATACAACTGATGCTGCAGCTAATGAGCCAGAGGGGTATTTAACAAGCATTTGTTTCACTTCTTCCATTTGAGCATGCCTCTCCAACACATCTGCTCCCTTGCCAGGCGAGTGATTCTAACCTGGGGCTTTCTAAACACAATGCGAGTGATTCTAACCTGGGGCTTTCTAAACACAATGCGAGTGATTCTAACCTGGGGCTTTCTAAACACAATGCGAGTGATTCTAACCTGGGGCTTTCTAAACACAATGCGAGTGATTCTAACCTGGGGCTTTCTAAACACAATGCGAGTGATTCTAACCTGGGGCTTTCTAAACACAATGCGAGTGATTCTAACCTGGGGCTTTCTAAACACAATGCTTAAACGGTGAAATTCACAAGTTGTCACTGACGTCTGCAGAGACAAAACGATAATGTCACTCACAAAACCAAACTCTCTTTCTGTCATTTCCATTTAATTCAATTCAAATTCCAGGTCAGTCTTCGAATTCGGCGATAATTCAATTCCTCTAAATTCCAATGTTAGGCAAACTCCAATCATTTAATTCCTCTAAATTCCAATGTTAGGCAAACTCCAATCATTTAATTCCCAATTCAATATTATCCTCAACAATTTCACAAATTCCAATTAGAATTTAATTTCGTCAGGTTTTCAGGCTGATCATCTCACTGTTCAGACAACCTAGCTATACTGGAAATAAAGGGACACTGGTAGAAATGATTAAAAACAAATCATACAGTACATTTTTGAAACTATGTGCATTAATTCTATTATCTTGGAAATGTAAAAATATTGAATTCCAATTGAATTCAATGATTAAATATTTTTACAATTCTTACACCATGCCCAAACCGGATGTGCGCATGCGTGTGCCGTGGTGCGCAAATAGATTTTGTCCCCTCACACCAAGCGCGATCATGACACGCAGGTTGAAATATCAAAACAAACTCTGAACCAATTATATTAATTTGGGGACAGGTCAAAATGCATTAAACATTTTAGACAGCTAGTTTGCACTTGCTAGCTAATTTGTCCTATTTAGCTAGCTTGCTGTTGCACCGCATTCAGCATCACAAATAGAACTGACTTCGTTTTTAGCGCTTGGCAATGCAGATGCTCGTTGGCTCGCGCGAGCAGTGTGGGTGCAATGATTGAATAACAAGTATGTGTAAATGTATTTTGCAACGCTCGGGCATGCGACATGAGCGGTGTGGTCAACATGTTATGCAATTCCAATTCAAAAAGTTCAAACAGTCTAATTCCACTTCAATCTCAATTCCATAGCTATTTCAGCCTACCCTATCAGCAATGCACAGCAGCTTTCACCTAGAACAGAGACAGATGTACAAAACAACATCAGTTGAGGGGCTGCAGCACTCAGTTGATTACCCACAAGCCCTGGGTTCTAAATTGATTAATTAGAGTCATTGATTGGATGGGAGTGGACTCACCTGGGTTCCTCTGCCTGTAATGAATGACTGATTGGAGGTTTGTTATGGAAACTGGGATAGACTGCAGCCTCTGAGGAGGTGACTGACTGACGCACTGCAACAGAAATAACTATCAGGGCTTCAGACATGTTTAAAATACATCTGAAGCACTGTTCTCATGCAGGGCTATGACGAGCAATGAGGTATAATAAAGACGCTGTGGTAGAAAGTAATCACCGTTAATAGCTATCTAAAGTGCAATTATATTTAGGCCTTGAATGTGAAGCACTTACGTTATTATAATTATTAAGTTCAAAGGTGCACTTCTAATTTAAACTACAGTATTTTTTTAGCAAGTTTAGCTAGGTTTGATCCAATTCAATGAGGGATGGAATAGAATAGACAGAATATTATCTGTCTTGCTTTGAACTAACCAAAGATGACAGTGCGAGGGGCAAACAGCCGAAGGACATGTGAGACCTTTCGAGGAAGTCATGTTCAGGTTGGCTAACAGCTCAGTTGGACAGCTGTAGTGCGGCGTTTCCCAATCCTAGTCCCGGGGACCACAAAAGGTTATACATTTTTGTTTTTACCCTAGCACTACACACCTGATTCAAATAATTAACAAACCATCAAGCCTTTGATTACAGTATTTGAATGAGGTGTTTAGTGCAAGGGAAAAAACAACCATTTGCACCCTTTGGGGTCCGCAGGACTAGGATTGGGGAACTCTGCTCTAGCAAACACATGACATGGTCTAAGAGGACAAGCAGCTGCAGAAATAAAAGCTGCTAATTTCTCATGAATTATCGTTTTGATTTTCTATGTCAATTAAATCACTAATGAATACAAAACAAAATACCCCCATTCACATCATATACATGAGTCATTCAATCATATGAAATGGAATGATTTGTTTCCCATTTTAAAATACAGACAACAGTCACCCACAGCGATACACAAACACCCAATCAATTATTTACATTTATTCACAAAGATACCATTGCTCACTGCTGTCATATATAAAAGATGTGACTCTTGGCACAGCGATAACAGGACTTGAAAGTCTCCAGCAGCAGGTTACTTATGGTGAATCTCTCCTTTCATATAAACTACACACCCAGAGAAGATTGAGCCCAATGATCTATCCTAGGTTTGAACAGAGTTCTGCACTGATCAACAGGGACACTGTATTATTAGTGATGAGCCAGTAGATTGAAAACAATCTTGGGTTTCATCTATCTCTGCTGAACATGCTCCCTGTAGCTATCTGATCCTAGATCAGTAATTACTGCAGGTTGTCAACAATTTATCACTTGGGTGCCATAGTGTCCTGAGTGCAGTGGCTATATACACTCACGAAAGGTTCACACACACACACACACACACTTTTTCTCTCTCCACACCCACTTACAAGATGCACATGTATTTACGAGTTGGGTTGAGGTGGGGCAAGTTCATTTGCTTTCTAAAAAATATAATGTTTGTTATTATAAAGTTCCTTAGGAAAAACAGAAACTTCCATGTCTAAATTGTATGGAACATTAGCATAATTATGTCTAATTTAGTAAATGATCTTTTAAGTAATATATTTTTGGCAAAATTATAGGAAAGGACATATTGTATTTGTTTCAAGAGAGGTAGAAGAAGTCATAGTTAACATCACAAACGGAAAGGTCACAATGTAACTTCTCTGTAATCCACACTAGACAACAAGGTACTGTTGTGAAGGGTATACAATTCACAAGAGAGCTCTTTCCTTCTCCTGGCTGTGAGATTTGATTTATGAACTTTGACAACGGCATCACTGTTTTTAATTATTAATACAGTAGAGTCTCACAGCGCAATCTCTCAATCACTCTGGGAAGTAATGGGGTTATTTGTTCCAACACGCACTGTACACCTTGATTCATTTGACAATAGTCCCCCTTGTCAAGTGTAGCTGCAAAACCTGGTAGATAAACAATGTTATTTCTAATGATCCGGTGACATTGACCTGTTCTGCGAGGACACACACACACAGACACACACAGACAAAAGCCTGCACACAAACCCGTTTCATCTAGCACAGAACAGTTTACAACAGTACACAACAGTACCATAGTCCATTCAGTGGATGGCAGCCCTCTGGAAGCTCTCAAGGAGTTCAGGGGAAATTGATGTAATAAGAATGAAAATGCATTCCAAGCAGCAGTAGGGGTTAGTCGAGCAGGGCACACTGAGGTGAACCCGACAAGGACCAGTCATCTGAACTGGCACACTCTGATAGTACACTTTGCTATTTATGAGGGGGAGTAGTGCACATGCAAAATCAAAGACTGATCAGCATACTATCAAAGTGTAATGAATCGCTAATATATTAAACATGAAAAAGCAGAAACTGTGTCTTGTTCAGAAGGGCACACAATCTAAACATGTTTTTATTTTATTGGACTGTTCAGGTAGTGCGTCCCCATTTCATTCTTTATTAAACCATTTTCTCTCTACTGAACACTACCCATGTTTACCTCTGTCCGTTCGCAATGATATCTGCATTAGCTTGCTCCTCAATGTGCATCAGCTCCCCAAATTACAACCCCTATCATCCTGCTCCAGCCTCGCCAATATATTTTCCAATCAACAGCTAAATTATTCAGTGTTGTCTGTATGGGGAATCTGGTAAGGCGAGGCTACAAGGTTACAGTAGCTGCAGAGAGGATACAGTAACGCGGTTTAGAATATTAATCATACTGCTATATTTATATTGCATTTATATTGTATAAAATAGGAGATGGGTGTTTTTTTTCCATTTGCGAAACCCTCTAGTCCTGTAATTAGAGTGTAAAGCCTATGAAGGGTTTTCATCATCATCATCTACTCACTGTCTGCGTGTGTATCTCACACATGGGTCATTCCATGTCATTTCAACAAGCCATGAAACCCACCATCTCAGATTGTTCTGAAATAGTTTCTGTAGTTAGAAACATATAATATTACCATTCCTGAAATATTATTTGGTTGAACTATAATTTCTGAGAAAGGAAGCTAATTGATTGCACCCAAATTGGCCATTTTAATTTATAGGAATCATATGATATTCAATAAATATAGCACCTTACATCCGATTTTGACCAAACTTTTTCATAACAATGAGTAAGATGAGGAATCTAAAGAAATGGTGAAAAGCCACCCACAGACCCCCCACGGCAATCCCAACCCAACAACCAATATACAGTATCAGCTCAGAGTATTTTCTTCATACTATGCAATGTATTCTCAGTTCATTTGGTGGACCCCCCCCAACTTAAGTTGTACGATTTGTCAGTATTTATCACTTGCTTTGTAAACAACAGTTGTATCCTAACAGTGAAATGCTTACGGGCCCTTCCCAACAATGTGGAGAGAAAAATAGAAAAAGAGAACGACGAGGAATAAGTATACAATGAGTAACGATAACGTGGCTATATAAACAGGTTTAATAGTACAGAGTCAATGTGCAGGGGTACGAGATAATTGCGGTAAAATATATGTACGTATAGGTAGGGGTAAAGTGACTAGGATCAATAATAAGCAGTTGCAGCAGCATACACTGTATGTGAGGAGTCAAAAGGAGTGCAAAGGGTGTTCAATGCAGAATGTCCGGGTTGCAATTTGGTGAACTATTTAGTGGTCTTATGGCTTGGTGGTAGAAGCTGTTCAGGGTCATGTTGGTTCCAGACTTGGTGCATCGGTACCACTTGCCGTGCGATACCAGAGAGAACAGTCTATGGCTTTTGTGGCTGGAGTATTTGACCATTTTTAGGGCCTTTCTCTGACACCAACTGGTATCGAGGTCCTGGATGGCAGTGAGGTCGGCCCCAGGGAAAGGTTGTTGTCCTGGCACCACACTGCCAGGTCACTAATCTCCCCTTTATATGCTGTCTCATTGACGTTGGTGATCAGGCCTACCACCGTCGTCAGCAAACTTAATGATGGTTTTGGAGTCATGTGCAGCTACGCAGTTGTGGTCAGATTTGCCAATGGGAGGAAGTAGGGAGAGCCTTGTATGCGTCTCTGTGTGGAGTAAATGTGATGAGTTGTGATTCCTTTAGTTGCATTGGTGACATTCTACATCCTGATATTACCAGGTTCTGATCACTAGATGGTTCTGTTCCTGCTATTAGGTGAAAAAAAGTTTTGAGATTCCCACTCCCCTAAATGTTAAAGGGATAGTTCACCCAAACTACTAAATTATCTGGTAATATCCGGATGTAGGATGGAACATAAACCTAACAACTTCAATGACTAATTTCTCTGAACACGGGGGGAAAAACATCACCAAATTCACTGGGAATACATTACATAGGATAAAGAAACGATACTCAGAGCCGCAGGTCCATACTACTTGTCAAACACAGAGAACTGATCATATATGCTCCTTGTTGGGGTGGGATTGGTGTGGGGTGGGAGTGGCATGGGGTGTGGGGTGGTCAGTTGATGGCTTTTTACCATTCCTTCAGATTCCTCATGTCTAACTTATTGTTAGAACAACGTTTGAATATTATATGAATCCAATGAATTAAAATGGCCAATTTGGATGCAATCAATTAGCTTAATTTCTGAGATATCAAATTATATTTCAAGAAAATTATTTTGCAGGAATGCTAATCTTATCTGTTTCTAACAACAGAAATGATTTGAGAACAATCTGAGGGTGTTGTCACACTTGGTCCCTTTCAGTCAATTGTTGTGAACTCAGTGAGGTTTGCAGTGTGAACACTCCAAAGGAACTCCGATCCCTCAAAAGAGTCCCCGAACCGAACTGACACCATTTCTAGAGGTGGCCTGAGTTCGGTTCGCTTGAATTCCGCGGTCCGGCTCCCTTTTTTAGGGCAATGTGAACACAACGCTCCCCAGGTTCACTTGTCATTATTCCCACACACACTAGACTACTGCAACACTGTTTCCCCTAACATAACCCCTCACACTAGACTACTGTAACACTGTTTCCCCTAACATAACCCCTCACACTAGACTACTGCAATACTGTTTCCCCTAACATAACCCCTCACACTAGACTACTGCAACACTGTTTCCCCTAACATAACCCCTCACACTAGACTACTGCAACACTGTTTCCCCTGCCATAACCCCTCACACTAGACTACTGTAACACTGTTTCCCCTGCCATAACCCCTCACACTAGACTACTGCAACACTGTTTCCCCTGCCATAACCCCTCGCACTAGACTACTGTAACACTGTTTCCCCTGCCATAACCCCTCACACTAGACTACTGTAACACTCTTTCCCCTGCCATAACCCCTCACACTAGACTACTGCAACACTGTTTCCCCTAACATAACCCCTCACACTAGACTACTGCAACACTGTTTCCCCTGCCATAACCCCTCACACTAGACTACTGTAACACTGTTTCCCCTGCCATAACCCCTCACACTAGACTACTGCAACACTGTTTCCCCTGCCATAACCCCTCGCACTAGACTACTGTAACACTGTTTCCCCTGCCATAACCCCTCACACTAGACTACTGTAACACTCTTTCCCCTGCCATAACCCCTCACACTAGACTACTGTAACACTGTGTCCCTGCCATAACCCCTCACACTAGACTACTGTAACACTGTTTCCCCTGACATAACCCCTCACACTAGACTACTGCAACACTGTTTCCCCTGCCATAACCCCTCACACTAGACTACTGTAACACTGTTTCCCCTGTCATAACCCCTCACACTAGACTACTGTAACACTGTTTCCCCTGCCATAACCCCTCACACTAGACTACTGTAACACTGTGTCCCCTGCCATAACCCCTCACACTAGACTACTGTAACACTGTTTCCCCTGACATAACCCCTCACACTAGACTACTGCAACACTGTTTCCCCTGCCATAACCCCTCACACTAGACTACTGTAACACTGTTTCCCCTGCCATAACCCCTCACACTAGACTACTATAACACTGTTTCCCCTGACATAACCCCTCACACTAGACTACTGTAACACTGTTTCCCCTAACATAACCCCTCACACTAGACTACTGCAACACTGTTTCCCTGCCATAACCCCTCACACTAGACTACTGCAACACTGTTTCCCCTGCCATAACCCCTCACACTAGACTACTGTAACACTGTTTCCCCTGCCATAACCCCTCACACTAGACTACTGTAACACTGTTTCCCCTGCCATAACCCCTCACACTAGACTACTGTAACACTGTTTCCCCTAACATAACCCCTCACACTAGACTACTGCAACACTGTTTCCCCTGCCATAACCCCTCACACTAGACTACTGTAACACTGTTTCCCCTGCCATAACCCCTCACACTAGACTACTGCAACACTGTTTCCCCTGCCATAACCCCTCACACTAGACTACTGTAATACTGTTTCCCCTGCCATAACCCCTCACACTAGACTACTGTAACACTGTTTCCACTGCCATAACCCCTCACACTAGACTACTGTAACACTGTTTCCCCTGCCATAACCCCTCACACTAGACTACTGTAACACTGTTTCCCCTGCCATAACCCCTCACACTAGACTACTGTAACACTGTTTCCCCTGCCATAACCCCTCACACTAGACTACTGTAACACTGTTTCCCCTAACATAACCCCTCACACTAGACTACTGTAACACTGTGTCCCCTGCCATAACCCCTCACACTAGACTACTGTAATACTGTTTCCCCTGCCATAACCCTCACACTAGACTACTGTAACACTGTTTCCCCTGTCATAACCCCTCACACTAGACTACTGTAATACTGTTTCCCCTGTCATAACCCCTCACACTAGACTACTGTAACACTGTTTCCCCTGCCATAACCCCTCACACTAGACTACTGTAACACTGTTTCCCCTGCCATAACCCCTCACACTAGACTACTGTAACACTGTTTCCCCTGCCATAACCCCTCACACTAGACTACTGTAACACTGTTTCCCCTGACATAACCCCTCACACTAGACTACTGCAACACTGTTTCCCCTGCCATAAACCCTCACACTAGACTACTGTTACACTGTTTCCCCTGACATAACCCCTCACACTAGACTACTGCAACACTGTTTCCCCTGCCATAAACCCTCACACTAGACTACTGTAACACTGTTTCCCCTAACATAACCCCTCACACTAGACTACTGTAACACTGTTTCCGCTAACATAACCCCTCACACTAGACTACTGTAACACTGTTTCCCCTGCCATAACCCCTCACACTAGACTACTGCAACACTGTTTCCCCTGCCATAACCCCTCGCACTAGACTACTGTAACACTGTTTCCCCTGCCATAACCCCTCACACTAGACTACTGTAACACTCTTTCCCCTGCCATAACCCCTCACACTAGACTACTGTAACACTGTGTCCCTGCCATAACCCCTCACACTAGACTACTGTAACACTGTTTCCCCTGACATAACCCCTCACACTAGACTACTGCAACACTGTTTCCCCTGCCATAACCCCTCACACTAGACTACTGTAACACTGTTTCCCCTGTCATAACCCCTCACACTAGACTACTGTAACACTGTTTCCCCTGCCATAACCCCTCACACTAGACTACTGTAACACTGTGTCCCCTGCCATAACCCCTCACACTAGACTACTGTAACACTGTTTCCCCTGACATAACCCCTCACACTAGACTACTATAACACTGTTTCCCCTGACATAACCCCTCACACTAGACTACTGTAACACTGTTTCCCCTAACATAACCCCTCACACTAGACTACTGCAACACTGTTTCCCCTGCCATAACCCCTCACACTAGACTACTGCAACACTGTTTCCCCTGCCATAACCCCTCACACTAGACTACTGTAACACTGTTTCCCCTGCCATAACCCCTCACACTAGACTACTGTAACACTGTTTCCCCTGCCATAACCCCTCACACTAGACTACTGTAACACTGTTTCCCCTGCCATAACCCCTCACACTAGACTACTGCAACACTGTTTCCCCTGCCATAACCCCTCACACTAGACTAGTGCAACACTGTTTCCCCTGCCATAACCCCTCACACTAGACTACTGCAACACTGTTTCCCCTGCCATAACCCCTCACACTAGACTACTGTAATACTGTTTCCCCTGCCATAACCCCTCACACTAGACTACTGTAACACTGTTTCCCCTGCCATAACCCCTCACACTAGACTACTGTAACACTGTTTCCCCTGCCATAACCCCTCACACTAGACTACTGTAACACTGTTTCCCTGCCATAACCCCTCACACTAGACTACTGTAACACTGTTTCACCTAACATAACCCCTCACACTAGACTACTGTAACACTGTGTCCCCTGCCATAACCCCTCACACTAGACTACTGTAATACTGTTTCCCCTGCCATAACCCTCACACTAGACTACTGTAACACTGTTTCCCCTGTCATAACCCCTCACACTAGACTACTGCAATACTGTTTCCCCTGTCATAACCCCTCACACTAGACTACTGTAACACTGTTTCCCCTGCCATAACCCCTCACACTAGACTACTGTAACACTGTTTCCCCTGTCATAACCCCTCACACTAGACTACTGTAACAGTTTCCCCTGCCATAACCCCTCACACTAGACTACTGTAACACTGTGTCCCCTGCCATAACCCCTCACACTAGACTACTGTAACACTGTTTCCCCTGCCATAACCCCTCACACTAGACTACTGTAACACTGTTTCCACTGCCATAACCCCTCACACTAGACTACTGTAACACTGTTTCCGCTAACATAACCCCTCACACTAGACTACTGTAACACTGTTTCCCCTAACATAACCCCTCACACTAGACTACTGTAACACTGTTTCTCCTAACATAACCCCTCACACTAGACTACTGTAACACTGTTTCCCCTGCCATAACCCCTCACACTAGACTACTGTAACACTGTTTCCCCTGTCATAACCCCTCACACTAGACTACTGCAACACTGTTTCCCCTGCCATAACCCCTCACACTAGACTACTGTAACACGGTGTCCCCTGCCATAACCCCTCACACTAGACTACTGTAACACTGTTTCCCCTGCCATAACCCCTCACACTAGACTACTGTAACACTGTTTCCCCTGCCATAACCCCTCACACTAGACTACTGTAACACTGTTTCCCCTGCCATAACCCCTCACACTAGACTACTGTAACACTGTGTCCCCTGCCATAACCCCTCACACTAGACTACTGTAACACTGTTTCCCCTGCCATAACCCCTCACACTAGACTACTGTAACACTGTTTCCCCTGCCATAACCCCTCACACTAGACTACTGTAACACTGTTTCCACTGCCATAACCCCTCACACTAGACTACTGTAACACTGTTTCCCCTAACATAACCCCTCACACTAGACTACTGTAACACTGTTTCCCCTAACATAACCCCTCACACTAGACTACTGTAACACTGTTTCCCCTGCCATAACCCCTCACACTAGACTACTGTAACACTGTTTCCCCTAACATAACCCCTCACACTAGACTACTGTAACACTGTTTCCCCTGCCATAACCCCTCACACTAGACTACTGTAACACTGTTTCCCCTAACATAACCCCTCACACTAGACTACTGCAACACTGTTTCCCCTGCCATAACCCCTCACACTAGACTACTGCAACACTGTTTCCCCTGCCATAACCCCTCACACTAGACTACTGTAACACTGTTTCCCCTGCCATAACCCCTCACACTAGACTACTGCAACACTGTTTCCCCTGCCATAACCCCTCGCACTAGACTACTGCAACACTGTTTCCCCTGCCATAACCCCTCACACTAGACTACTGCAACACTGTTTCCCCTGCCATAACCCCTCACACTAGACTACTGTAATACTGTTTCCCCTGCCATAACCCCTCACACTAGACTACTGTAACACTGTTTCCCCTGCCATAACCCCTCACACTAGACTACTGTAACACTGTTTCCCCTGCCATAACCCCTCACACTAGACTACTGTAACACTGTTTCCCCTGCCATAACCCCTCACACTAGACTACTGTAACACTGTTTCACCTAACATAACCCCTCACACTAGACTACTGTAACACTGTGTCCCCTGCCATAACCCCTCACACTAGACTACTGTAATACTGTTTCCCCTGCCATAACCCTCACACTAGACTACTGTAACACTGTTTCCCCTGTCATAACCCCTCACACTAGACTACTGCAATACTGTTTCCCCTGTCATAACCCCTCACACTAGACTACTGTAACACTGTTTCCCCTGCCATAACCCCTCACACTAGACTACTGTAACACTGTTTCCCCTGTCATAACCCCTCACACTAGACTACTGTAACAGTTTCCCCTGCCATAACCCCTCACACTAGACTACTGTAACACTGTGTCCCCTGCCATAACCCCTCACACTAGACTACTGTAACACTGTTTCCCCTGCCATAACCCCTCACACTAGACTACTGTAACACTGTTTCCACTGCCATAACCCCTCACACTAGACTACTGTAACACTGTTTCCGCTAACATAACCCCTCACACTAGACTACTGTAACACTGTTTCCCCTAACATAACCCCTCACACTAGACTACTGTAACACTGTTTCTCCTAACATAACCCCTCACACTAGACTACTGTAACACTGTTTCCCCTGCCATAACCCCTCACACTAGACTACTGTAACACTGTTTCCCCTGTCATAACCCCTCACACTAGACTACTGCAACACTGTTTCCCCCTGCCATAACCCCTCACACTAGACTACTGTAACACGGTGTCCCCTGCCATAACCCCTCACACTAGACTACTGTAACACTGTTTCCCCTGCCATAACCCTCACACTAGACTACTGTAACACTGTTTCCCCTGCCATAACCCCTCACACTAGACTACTGTAACACTGTTTCCCCTGCCATAACCCCTCACACTAGACTACTGTAACACTGTGTCCCCTGCCATAACCCCTCACACTAGACTACTGTAACACTGTTTCCCCTGCCATAACCCCTCACACTAGACTACTGTAACACTGTTCCCCCTGCCATAACCCCTCACACTAGACTACTGTAACACTGTTTCCACTGCCATAACCCCTCACACTAGACTACTGTAACACTGTTTCCCCTAACATAACCCCTCACACTAGACTACTGTAACACTGTTTCCCCTAACATAACCCTCACACTAGACTACTGTAACACTGTTTCCCCTGCCATAACCCCTCACACTAGACTACTGTAACACTGTTTCCCCTAACATAACCCCTCACACTAGACTACTGTAACACTGTTTCCCTGCCATAACCCCTCA
This sequence comes from Oncorhynchus nerka, assembly GCF_034236695.1. Classification (NCBI taxonomy): domain Eukaryota; kingdom Metazoa; phylum Chordata; class Actinopteri; order Salmoniformes; family Salmonidae; genus Oncorhynchus; species Oncorhynchus nerka. The sequence goes on from NC_088411.1 coordinate 21,293,814, forward strand.
CACTAGACTACTGTAACACTGTTTCCCCTAACATAACCCCTCACACTAGACTACTGTAACACTGTTTCCCTGCCATAACCCCTCACACTAGACTACTGTAACACTGTTTCCCTGCCATAACCCCTCACACTAGACTACTGTAACACTGTTTCCCCTGCCATAACCCCTCACACTAGACTACTGTAACACTGTTTCCCCTGCCATAACCCCTCACACTAGACTACTGTAACACTGTTTCCCTGCCATAACCCCTCACACTAGACTACTGTAACACTGTTTCACCTAACATAACCCCTCACACTAGACTACTGTAACACTGTGTCCCCTGCCATAACCCCTCACACTAGACTACTGTAATACTGTTTCCCCTGCCATAACCCTCACACTAGACTACTGTAACACTGTTTCCCTGTCATAACCCCTCACACTAGACTACTGCAATACTGTTTCCCCTGTCATAACCCCTCACACTAGACTACTGTAACACTGTTTCCCTGCCATAACCCCTCACACTAGACTACTGTAACACTGTTTCCCCTGTCATAACCCCTCACACTAGACTACTGTAACAGTTTCCCCTGCCATAACCCCTCACACTAGACTACTGTAACACTGTGTCCCCTGCCATAACCCCTCACACTAGACTACTGTAACACTGTTTCCCCTGCCATAACCCCTCACACTAGACTACTGTAACACTGTTTCCACTGCCATAACCCCTCACACTAGACTACTGTAACACTGTTTCCGCTAACATAACCCCTCACACTAGACTACTGTAACACTGTTTCCCTAACATAACCCCTCACACTAGACTACTGTAACACTGTTTCTCCTAACATAACCCCTCACACTAGACTACTGTAACACTGTTTCCCCTGCCATAACCCCTCACACTAGACTACTGTAACACTGTTTCCCCTGTCATAACCCCTCACACTAGACTACTGCAACACTGTTTCCCCTGCCATAACCCTCACACTAGACTACTGTAACACGGTGTCCCCTGCCATAACCCCTCACACTAGACTACTGTAACACTGTTTCCCTGCCATAACCCCTCACACTAGACTACTGTAACACTGTTTCCCCTGCCATAACCCCTCACACTAGACTACTGTAACACTGTTTCCCCTGCCATAACCCCTCACACTAGACTACTGTAACACTGTGTCCCCTGCCATAACCCCTCACACTAGACTACTGTAACACTGTTTCCCCTGCCATAACCCCTCACACTAGACTACTGTAACACTGTTTCCCCTGCCATAACCCCTCACACTAGACTACTGTAACACTGTTTCCACTGCCATAACCCCTCACACTAGACTACTGTAACACTGTTTCCCTAACATAACCCCTCACACTAGACTACTGTAACACTGTTTCCCCTAACATAACCCCTCACACTAGACTACTGTAACACTGTTTCCCCTGCCATAACCCCTCACACTAGACTACTGTAACACTGTTTCCCCTAACATAACCCCTCACACTAGACTACTGTAACACTGTTTCCCCTGCCATAACCCCTCACACTAGACTACTGTAACACTGTTTCCCTAACATAACCCTCACACTAGACTACTGCAACACTGTTTCCTGCCATAACCCCTCACACTAGACTACTGCAACACTGTTTCCCTGCCATAACCCCTCACACTAGACTACTGTAACAGACCCCTGCCATAACCCCTCACACTAGACTACTGCAACACTGTTTCCCCTGCCATAACCCCTCGCACTAGACTACTGCAACACTGTTTCCCCTGCCATAACCCCTCACACTAGACTACTGCAACACTGTTTCCCCTGCCATAACCCCTCACACTAGACTACTGTAATACTGTTTCCCCTGCCATAACCCCTCACACTAGACTACTGTAACACTGTTTCCCCTGCCATAACCCCTCACACTAGACTACTGTAACACTGTTTCCCCTGCCATAACCCCTCACACTAGACTACTGTAACACTGTTTCCCCTGCCATAACCCCTCACACTAGACTACTGTAACACTGTTTCACCTAACATAACCCCTCACACTAGACTACTGTAACACTGTGTCCCCTGCCATAACCCCTCACACTAGACTACTGTAATACTGTTTCCCCTGCCATAACCCTCACACTAGACTACTGTAACACTGTTTCCCCTGTCATAACCCCTCACACTAGACTACTGCAATACTGTTTCCTGTCATAACCCCTCACACTAGACTACTGTAACACTGTTTCCCTGCCATAACCCCTCACACTAGACTACTGTAACACTGTTCCCCTGTCATAACCCCTCACACTAGACTACTGTAACAGTTTCCCCTGCCATAACCCCTCACACTAGACTACTGTAACACTGTGTCCCCTGCCATAACCCCTCACACTAGACTACTGTAACACTGTTTCCCCTGCCATAACCCCTCACACTAGACTACTGTAACACTGTTTCCACTGCCATAACCCTCACACTAGACTACTGTAACACTGTTTCCGCTAACATAACCCCTCACACTAGACTACTGTAACACTGTTTCCCTAACATAACCCCTCACACTAGACTACTGTAACACTGTTTCTCCTAACATAACCCCTCACACTAGACTACTGTAACACTGTTTCCCCTGCCATAACCCCTCACACTAGACTACTGTAACACTGTTTCCCCTGTCATAACCCCTCACACTAGACTACTGCAACACTGTTTCCCCTGCCATAACCCTCACACTAGACTACTGTAACACGGTGTCCCCTGCCATAACCCCTCACACTAGACTACTGTAACACTGTTTCCCCTGCCATAACCCTCACACTAGACTACTGTAACAATGTTTCCCCTGCCATAACCCCTCACACTAGACTACTGTAACACTGTTTCCCCTGCCATAACCCCTCACACTAGACTACTGTAACACTGTGTCCCCTGCCATAACCCCTCACACTAGACTACTGTAACACTGTTTCCCCTGCCATAACCCCTCACACTAGACTACTGTAACACTGTTTCCCTGCCATAACCCCTCACACTAGACTACTGTAACACTGTTTCCACTGCCATAACCCCTCACACTAGACTACTGTAACACTGTTTCCCTAACATAACCCTCACACTAGACTACTGTAACACTGTTTCCCTAACATAACCCCTCACACTAGACTACTGTAACACTGTTTCCCCTGCCATAACCCCTCACACTAGACTACTGTAACACTGTTTCCCTAACATAACCCCTCACACTAGACTACTGTAACACTGTTTCCCCTGCCATAACCCCTCACACTAGACTACTGTAACACTGTTTCCCCTAACATAACCCCTCACACTAGACTACTGCAACACTGTTTCCCCTGCCATAACCCCTCACACTAGACTACTGCAACACTGTTTCCCCTGCCATAACCCCTCACACTAGACTACTGTAACACTGTTTCCCCTGCCATAACCCCTCACACTAGACTACTGCAACACTGTTTCCCTGCCATAACCCCTCGCACTAGACTACTGTAACACTGTTTCCCTGCCATAACCCCTCACACTAGACTACTGTAACACTTTCCCTGCCATAACCCCTCACACTAGACTACTGTAACACTGTGTCCCTGCCATAACCCCTCACACTAGACTACTGTAACACTGTTTCCCCTGACATAACCCCTCACACTAGACTACTGCAATACTGTTTCCCCTGCCATAACCCCTCACACTAGACTACTGTAACACTGTTTCCCCTGTCATAACCCCTCACACTAGACTACTGTAACACTGTTTCCCCTGCCATAACCCCTCACACTAGACTACTGTAACACTGTGTCCCCTGCCATAACCCCTCACACTAGACTACTGTAACACTGTTTCCCTGACATAACCCCTCACACTAGACTACTGCAACACTGTTTCCCCTGCCATAACCCTCACACTAGACTACTGTAACACTGTTTCCCCTGCCATAACCCCTCACACTAGACTACGATAACACTGTTTCCCCTGACATAACCCCTCACACTAGACTACTGTAACACTGTTTCCCTAACATAACCCCTCACACTAGACTACTGCAACACTGTTTCCCCTGCCATAACCCCTCACACTAGACTACTGTAACACTGTTTCCCCTGCCATAACCCCTCACACTAGACTACTGTAACACTGTTTCCCTGCCATAACCTCTCACACTAGACTACTGTAACACTGTTTCCCTAACATAACCCCTCACACTAGACTACTGCAACACTGTTTCCCCTGCCATAACCCCTCACACTAGACTAGTGCAACACTGTTTCCCTGCCATAACCCCTCACACTAGACTACTGCAACACTGTTTCCCCTGCCATAACCCCTCACACTAGACTACTGTAATACTGTTTCCCCTGCCATAACCCCTCACACTAGACTACTGTAACACTGTTTCCACTGCCATAACCCCTCACACTAGACTACTGTAACACTGTTTCCCTGCCATAACCCCTCACACTAGACTACTGTAACACTGTTTCCCCTGCCATAACCCCTCACACTAGACTACTGTAACACTGTTTCCCCTGCCATAACCCCTCACACTAGACTACTGTAACACTGTTTCCCTAACATAACCCCTCACACTAGACTACTGTAACACTGTGTCCCCTGCCATAACCCCTCACACTAGACTACTGTAACACTGTTTCCCCTGCCATAACCCTCACACTAGACTACTGTAACACTGTTTCCCCTGTCATAACCCCTCACACTAGACTACTGTAATACTGTTTCCCTGTCATAACCCCTCACACTAGACTACTGTAACACTGTTTCCCCTGCCATAACCCCTCACACTAGACTACTGTAACACTGTTTCCCTGCCATAACCCCTCACACTAGACTACTGTAACACTGTTTCCCCTGCCATAACCCCTCACACTAGACTACTGTAACACTGTTTCACCCTGACATAACCCCTCACACTAGACTACTGCAACACTGTTTCCCCTGCCATAAACCTCACACTAGACTACTGTTACACTGTTTCCTGACATAACCCCTCACACTAGACTACTGCAACACTGTTTCCCCTGCCATAACCCTCACACTAGACTACTGTAACACTGTTTCCCCTAACATAACCCTCACACTAGACTACTGTAACACTGTTTCCCTAACATAACCCCTCACACTAGACTACTGTAACACTGTTTCCCCTGCCATAACCCCTCACACTAGACTACTGCAACACTGTTTCCCCTGCCATAACCCCTCACACTAGACTACTGTAACACTGTTTCCCCTGCCATAACCCCTCACACTAGACTACTGTAACACTCTTTCCCCTGCCATAACCCCTCACACTAGACTACTGTAACACTGTGTCCCTGCCATAACCCCTCACACTAGACTACTGTAACACTGTTTCCCCTGACATAACCCCTCACACTAGACTACTGCAACACTGCCATAACCCCTCACACTAGACTACTGTAACACTGTTTCCCCTGTCATAACCCCTCACACTAGACTACTGTAACACTGTTTCCCCTGCCATAACCCCTCACACTAGACTACTGTAACACTGTGTCCCCTGCCATAACCCCTCACACTAGACTACTGTAACACTGTTTCCCCTGACATAACCCCTCACACTAGACTACTGCAACACTGTTTCCCCTGCCATAACCCCTCACACTAGACTACTGTAACACTGTTTCCCCTGCCATAACCCCTCACACTAGACTACTATAACACTGTTTCCCCTGACATAACCCCTCACACTAGACTACTGTAACACTGTTTCCCCTAACATAACCCCTCACACTAGACTACTGCAACACTGTTTCCCCTGCCATAACCCCTCACACTAGACTACTGCAACACTGTTTCCCCTGCCATAACCCCTCACACTAGACTACTGTAACACTGTTTCCCCTGCCATAACCCCTCACACTAGACTACTGTAACACTGTTAGACCCTGCCATAACCCCTCACACTAGACTACTGTAACACTGTTTCCCCTGCCATAACCCCTCACACTAGACTACTGCAACACTGTTTCCCCTGCCATAACCCCTCACACTAGACTAGTGCAACACTGTTTCCCCTGCCATAACCCCTCACACTAGACTACTGCAACACTGTTTCCCCTGCCATAACCCCTCACACTAGACTACTGCAACACTGTTTCCCCTGCCATAACCCCTCACACTAGACTACTGTAACACTGTTTCCCCTGCCATAACCCCTCACACTAGACTACTGCAACACTGTTTCCCCTGCCATAACCCCTCGCACTAGACTACTGTAACACTGTTTCCCCTGCCATAACCCCTCACACTAGACTACTGTAACACTCTTTCCCCTGCCATAACCCCTCACACTAGACTACTGTAACACTGTGTCCCTGCCATAACCCCTCACACTAGACTACTGTAACACTGTTTCCCCTGACATAACCCCTCACACTAGACTACTGCAACACTGTTTCCCCTGCCATAACCCCTCACACTAGACTACTGTAACACTGTTTCCCCTGTCATAACCCCTCACACTAGACTACTGTAACACTGTTTCCCTGCCATAACCCCTCACACTAGACTACTGTAACACTGTGTCCCCTGCCATAACCCCTCACACTAGACTACTGTAACACTGTTTCCCTGACATAACCCCTCACACTAGACTACTGCAACACTGTTTCCCCTGCCATAACCCCTCACACTAGACTACTGTAACACTGTTTCCCCTGCCATAACCCCTCACACTAGACTACTGTAACACTGTTTCCCTGACATAACCCCTCACACTAGACTACTGTAACACTGTTTCCCTAACATAACCCCTCACACTAGACTACTGCAACACTGTTTCCCCTGCCATAACCCCTCACACTAGACTACTGCAACACTGTTTCCCCTGCCATAACCCCTCACACTAGACTACTGTAACACTGTTTCCCCTGCCATAACCCCTCACACTAGACTACTGTAACACTGTTTCCCCTGCCATAACCCCTCACACTAGACTACTGTAACACTGTTTCCCCTAACATAACCCCTCACACTAGACTACTGCAACACTGTTTCCCCTGCCATAACCCCTCACACTAGACTAGTGCAACACTGTTTCCCCTGCCATAACCCCTCACACTAGACTACTGCAACACTGTTTCCCCTGCCATAACCCCTCACACTAGACTACTGTAATACTGTTTCCCCTGCCATAACCCCTCACACTAGACTACTGTAACACTGTTTCCACTGCCATAACCCCTCACACTAGACTACTGTAACACTGTTTCCCCTGCCATAACCCCTCACACTAGACTACTGTAACACTGTTTCCCCTGCCATAACCCCTCACACTAGACTACTGTAACACTGTTTCCCCTGCCATAACCCCTCACACTAGACTACTGTAACACTGTTTCCCCTAACATAACCCCTCACACTAGACTACTGTAACACTGTGTCCCCTGCCATAACCCCTCACACTAGACTACTGTAATACTGTTTCCCTGCCATAACCCCTCACACTAGACTACTGTAACACTGTTTCCCCTGTCATAACCCTCACACTAGACTACTGTAATACTGTTTCCCTGTCATAACCCTCACACTAGACTACTGTAACACTGTTTCCCCTGCCATAACCCCTCACACTAGACTACTGTAACACTGTTTCCCCTGCCATAACCCCTCACACTAGACTACTGTAACACTGTTTCCCCTGCCATAACCCCTCACACTAGACTACTGTAACACTGTTTCCCCTGACATAACCCCTCACACTAGACTACTGCAACACTGTTTCCCCTGCCATAAACCCTCACACTAGACTACTGTTACACTGTTTCCCCTGACATAACCCCTCACACTAGACTACTGCAACACTGTTTCCCCTGCCATAAACCCTCACACTAGACTACTGTAACACTGTTTCCCCTAACATAACCCCTCACACTAGACTACTGTAACACTGTTTCCGCTAACATAACCCCTCACACTAGACTACTGTAACACTGTTTCCCCTGCCATAACCCCTCACACTAGACTACTGCAACACTGTTTCCCCTGCCATAACCCCTCGCACTAGACTACTGTAACACTGTTTCCCCTGCCATAACCCCTCACACTAGACTACTGTAACACTCTTTCCCCTGCCATAACCCCTCACACTAGACTACTGTAACACTGTGTCCCTGCCATAACCCTCACACTAGACTACTGTAACACTGTTTCCCTGACATAACCCTCACACTAGACTACTGCAACACTGTTTCCCCTGCCATAACCCCTCACACTAGACTACTGTAACACTGTTTCCCTGTCATAACCCCTCACACTAGACTACTGTAACACTGTTTCCCCTGCCATAACCCCTCACACTAGACTACTGTAACACTGTGTCCCCTGCCATAACCCCTCACACTAGACTACTGTAACACTGTTTCCCCTGACATAACCCTCACACTAGACTACTGCAACACTGTTTCCCTGCCATAACCCCTCACACTAGACTACTGTAACACTGTTTCCCCTGCCATAACCCCTCACACTAGACTACTATAACACTGTTTCCCCTGACATAACCCCTCACACTAGACTACTGTAACACTGTTTCCCCTAACATAACCCCCTCACACTAGACTACTGCAACACTGTTTCCCCTGCCATAACCCTCACACTAGACTACTGCAACACTGTTTCCCCTGCCATAACCCCTCACACTAGACTACTGTAACACTGTTTCCCCTGCCATAACCCCTCACACTAGACTACTGTAACACTGTTTCCCCTGCCATAACCCCTCACACTAGACTACTGTAACACTGTTTCCCCTGCCATAACCCCTCACACTAGACTACTGCAACACTGTTTCCCTGCCATAACCCCTCACACTAGACTACTGCAACACTGTTTCCCCTGCCATAACCCCTCACACTAGACTACTGTAATACTGTTTCCCTGCCATAACCCCTCACACTAGACTACTGTAACACTGTTTCCCTGCCATAACCCCTCACACTAGACTACTGTAACACTGTTTCCCCTGCCATAACCCCTCACACTAGACTACTGTAACACTGTTTCCCCTGCCATAACCCCTCACACTAGACTACTGTAACACTGTTTCACCTAACATAACCCCTCACACTAGACTACTGTAACACTGTGTCCCCTGCCATAACCCCTCACACTAGACTACTGTAATACTGTTTCCCCTGCCATAACCCTCACACTAGACTACTGTAACACTGTTTCCCCTGTCATAACCCCTCACACTAGACTACTGCAATACTGTTTCCCTGTCATAACCCCTCACACTAGACTACTGTAACACTGTTTCCCTGCCATAACCCCTCACACTAGACTACTGTAACACTGTTTCCCCTGTCATAACCCCTCACACTAGACTACTGTAACAGTTAACCCCTGCCATAACCCCTCACACTAGACTACTGTAACACTGTGTCCCCTGCCATAACCCCTCACACTAGACTACTGTAACACTGTTTCCCCTGCCATAACCCCTCACACTAGACTACTGTAACACTGTTTCCACTGCCATAACCCCTCACACTAGACTACTGTAACACTGTTTCCGCTAACATAACCCCTCACACTAGACTACTGTAACACTGTTTCCCTAACATAACCCCTCACACTAGACTACTGTAACACTGTTTCTCCTAACATAACCCCTCACACTAGACTACTGTAACACTGTTTCCCCTGCCATAACCCCTCACACTAGACTACTGTAACACTGTTTCCCCTGTCATAACCCCTCACACTAGACTACTGCAACACTGTTTCCCCTGCCATAACCCCTCACACTAGACTACTGTAACACGGTGTCCCCTGCCATAACCCCTCACACTAGACTACTGTAACACTGTTTCCCCTGCCATAACCCCTCACACTAGACTACTGTAACACTGTTTCCCTGCCATAACCCCTCACACTAGACTACTGTAACACTGTTTCCCCTGCCATAACCCCTCACACTAGACTACTGTAACACTGTGTCCCCTGCCATAACCCTCACACTAGACTACTGTAACACTGTTTCCCTGCCATAACCCCTCACACTAGACTACTGTAACACTGTTTCCCCTGCCATAACCCCTCACACTAGACTACTGTAACACTGTTTCCACTGCCATAACCCCTCACACTAGACTACTGTAACACTGTTTCCCTAACATAACCCCTCACACTAGACTACTGTAACACTGTTTCCCTAACATAACCCCTCACACTAGACTACTGTAACACTGTTTCCCCTGCCATAACCCCTCACACTAGACTACTGTAACACTGTTTCCCCTAACATAACCCCTCACACTAGACTACTGTAACACTGTTTCCCTGCCATAACCCTCACACTAGACTACTGTAACACTGTTTCCCTAACATAACCCCTCACACTAGACTACTGCAACACTGTTTCCCTGCCATAACCCCTCACACTAGACTACTGCAACACTGTTTCCCTGCCATAACCCCTCACACTAGACTACTGTAACACTGTTTCCCCTGCCATAACCCCTCACACTAGACTACTGCAACACTGTTTCCCCTGCCATAACCCCTCGCACTAGACTACTGCAACACTGTTTCACACTGCCATAACCCCTCACACTAGACTACTGCAACACTGTTTCCCCTGCCATAACCCCTCACACTAGACTACTGTAATACTGTCACACCCTGACATAACCCCTCACACTAGACTACTGTAACACTGTTTCCCCTGCCATAACCCTCACACTAGACTACTGTAACACTGACTACTGCCATAACCCCTCACACTAGACTACTGTAACACTGTTTCCCCTGCCATAACCCCTCACACTAGACTACTGTAACACTGTTTCACCTAACATAACCCCTCACACTAGACTACTGTAACACTGTGTCCCCTGCCATAACCCCTCACACTAGACTACTGTAACACTGTTTCCCCTGCCATAACCCTCACACTAGACTACTGTAACACTGTTTCCCCTGTCATAACCCCTCACACTAGACTACTGCAATACTGTTTCTGTCATAACCCCTCACACTAGACTACTGTAACACTGTTTCCCCCTGCCATAACCCCTCACACTAGACTACTGTAACACTGTTTCCCTGCCATAACCCTCACACTAGACTACTGTAACACTGTGTCCCCTGCCATAACCCCTCACACTAGACTACTGTAACACTGTTTCCCCTGCCATAACCCCTCACACTAGACTACTGTAACACTGTTTCCCCTGCCATAACCCTCACACTAGACTACTGTAACACTGTTTCCACTGCCATAACCCCTCACACTAGACTACTGTAACACTGTTTCCTAACATAACCCCTCACACTAGACTACTGTAACACTGTTTCCCCTAACATAACCCTCACACTAGACTACTGTAACACTGTTTCACCCTGCCATAACCCCTCACACTAGACTACTGTAACACTGTTTCCCCTAACATAACCCCTCACACTAGACTACTGTAACACTGTTTCCCTGCCATAACCCCTCACACTAGACTACTGTAACACTGTTTCCCTAACATAACCCCTCACACTAGACTACTGTAACACTGTTTCACCTAGACTACTGACATAACCCCTCACACTAGACTACTGTAACACTGTTTTCCTGCCATAACCCCTCACACTAGACTACTGTAACACTGTTTCCCTGCCATAACCCCTCACACTAGACTACTGTAACACTGTTTCACACCTGCCATAACCCCTCACACTAGACTACTGTAACACTGTTTCACCCTGCCATAACCCCTCACACTAGACTACTGTAACACTGTTTCACCTAACATAACCCCTCACACTAGACTACTGTAACACTGTGTCCCCTGCCATAACCCCTCACACTAGACTACTGTAACACTGTTTCCCCTGCCATAACCCTCACACTAGACTACTGTAACACTGTTTCCCTGTCATAACCCCTCACACTAGACTACTGCAATACTGTTTCTGTCATAACCCCTCACACTAGACTACTGTAACACTGTTTCCCCTGCCATAACCCCTCACACTAGACTACTGTAACACTGTTTCCCCTGCCATAACCCTCACACTAGACTACTGTAACAGTTTCCCTGCCATAACCCTCACACTAGACTACTGTAACACTGTGTCCCCTGCCATAACCCCTCACACTAGACTACTGTAACACTGTTTCCCTGCCATAACCCCTCACACTAGACTACTGTAACACTGTTTCCACTGCCATAACCCCTCACACTAGACTACTGTAACACTGTTTCCGCTAACATAACCCCTCACACTAGACTACTGTAACACTGTTTCCCCCTAACATAACCCCTCACACTAGACTACTGTAACACTGTTTCTCCTAACATAACCCCTCACACTAGACTACTGTAACACTGTTTCCCCCTGCCATAACCCCTCACACTAGACTACTGTAACACTGTTTCCCCTGTCATAACCCTCACACTAGACTACTGCAACACTGTTTCCCCTGCCATAACCCCTCACACTAGACTACTGTAACACGGTGTCCCCTGCCATAACCCCTCACACTAGACTACTGTAACACTGTTTCCCCTGCCATAACCCCTCACACTAGACTACTGTAACACTGTTTCCCCTGCCATAACCCCTCACACTAGACTACTGTAACACTGTTTCCCTGCCATAACCCTCACACTAGACTACTGTAACACTGTGTCCCCTGCCATAACCCCTCACACTAGACTACTGTAACACTGTTTCTGCCATAACCCCTCACACTAGACTACTGTAACACTGTTTCCTGCCATAACCCCTCACACTAGACTACTGTAACACTGTTTCCACTGCCATAACCCCTCACACTAGACTACTGTAACACTGTTTCCCTAACATAACCCCTCACACTAGACTACTGTAACACACTAACATAACCCCTCACACTAGACTACTGTAACACTGTTTCCCTGCCATAACCCCTCACACTAGACTACTGTAACACTGTTTCCCTAACATAACCCCTCACACTAGACTACTGTAACACTGTTTCCCCTGCCATAACCCCTCACACTAGACTACTGTAACACTGTTTCCCTAACATAACCCCTCACACTAGACTACTGCAACACTGTTTCCCTGCCATAACCCCTCACACTAGACTACTGCAACACTGTTTCCCCCTGCCATAACCCCTCACACTAGACTACTGTAACACTGTTTCCCCTGCCATAACCCCTCACACTAGACTACTGCAACACTGTTTCCCCTGCCATAACCCCTCACACTAGACTACTGCAACACTGTTTCCCCTGCCATAACCCCTCACACTAGACTACTGTAATACTGTTTCCCCTGCCATAACCCCTCACACTAGACTACTGTAACACTGTTTCCCCTGCCATAACCCCTCACACTAGACTACTGTAACACTGTTTCTGCCATAACCCCTCACACTAGACTACTGTAACACTGTTTCCCCTGCCATAACCCCTCACACTAGACTACTGTAACACTGTTTCACCTAACATAACCCCTCACACTAGACTACTGTAACACTGTGTCCCCTGCCATAACCCCTCACACTAGACTACTGTAACACTGTTTCCCCTGCCATAACCCTCACACTAGACTACTGTAACACTGTTTCCCCTGTCATAACCCCTCACACTAGACTACTGCAATACTGTTTCCCCTGTCATAACCCCTCACACTAGACTACTGTAACACTGTTTCCCCTGCCATAACCCCTCACACTAGACTACTGTAACACTGTTTCCCCCTGTCATAACCCCTCACACTAGACTACTGTAACAGTTTCCCTGCCATAACCCCCTCACACTAGACTACTGTAACACTGTGTCCCCTGCCATAACCCCTCACACTAGACTACTGTAACACTGTTTCCCTGCCATAACCCTCACACTAGACTACTGTAACACTGTTTCCACTGCCATAACCCCTCACACTAGACTACTGTAACACTGTTTCCGCTAACATAACCCCTCACACTAGACTACTGTAACACTGTTTCCCTAACATAACCCCTCACACTAGACTACTGTAACACTGTTTCTCCTAACATAACCCCTCACACTAGACTACTGTAACACTGTTTCCCTGCCATAACCCCTCACACTAGACTACTGTAACACTGTTTCCCTGTCATAACCCTCACACTAGACTACTGCAACACTGTTTCCCTGCCATAACCCCTCACACTAGACTACTGTAACACGGTGTCCCCTGCCATAACCCCTCACACTAGACTACTGTAACACTGTTTCCCTGCCATAACCCCTCACACTAGACTACTGTAACACTGTTTCCCCTGCCATAACCCCTCACACTAGACTACTGTAACACTGTTTCCCTGCCATAACCCCTCACACTAGACTACTGTAACACTGTGTCCCCTGCCATAACCCTCACACTAGACTACTGTAACACTGTTTCCCTGCCATAACCCCTCACACTAGACTACTGTAACACTGTTTCCCTAACATAACCCCTCACACTAGACTACTGTAACACTGTTTCCACTGCCATAACCCTCACACTAGACTACTGTAACACTGTTTCCCTAACATAACCCTCACACTAGACTACTGTAACACTGTTTCCCCTAACATAACCCCTCACACTAGACTACTGTAACACTGTTTCCCCTGCCATAACCCCTCACACTAGACTACTGTAACACTGTTTCCTAACATAACCCCTCACACTAGACTACTGTAACACTGTTTCCCCTGCCATAACCCCTCACACTAGACTACTGTAACACTGTTTCCCTAACATAACCCCTCACACTAGACTACTGCAACACTGTTTCCCCTGCCATAACCCCTCACACTAGACTACTGCAACACTGTTTCCCTGCCATAACCCCTCACACTAGACTACTGTAACACTGTTTCCCCTGCCATAACCCCTCACACTAGACTACTGCAACACTGTTTCCCCTGCCATAACCCTCGCACTAGACTACTGCAACACTGTTTCCCTGCCATAACCCCTCACACTAGACTACTGTAATACTGTTTCCCCTGCCATAACCCTCACACTAGACTACTGTAACACTGTTTCCCCTGCCATAACCCCTCACACTAGACTACTGTAACACTGTTTCCCTGCCATAACCCCTCACACTAGACTACTGTAACACTGTTTCCCTGCCATAACCCCTCACACTAGACTACTGTAACACTGTTTCACCTAACATAACCCCTCACACTAGACTACTGTAACACTGTGTCCCCTGCCATAACCCCTCACACTAGACTACTGTAATACTGTTTCCCCTGCCATAACCCTCACACTAGACTACTGTAACACTGTTTCCCCTGTCATAACCCCTCACACTAGACTACTGCAATACTGTTTCCCTGTCATAACCCCCCTCACACTAGACTACTGTAACACTGTTTCCCCTGCCATAACCCCTCACACTAGACTACTGTAACACTGTTTCCCCTGTCATAACCCCTCACACTAGACTACTGTAACAGTTTCCCCTGCCATAACCCCTCACACTAGACTACTGTAACACTGTGTCCCCTGCCATAACCCCTCACACTAGACTACTGTAACACTGTTTCCCTGCCATAACCCCTCACACTAGACTACTGTAACACTGTTTCCACTGCCATAACCCTCACACTAGACTACTGTAACACTGTTTCCGCTAACATAACCCCTCACACTAGACTACTGTAACACTGTTTCCCTAACATAACCCCTCACACTAGACTACTGTAACACTGTTTCTCCTAACATAACCCCTCACACTAGACTACTGTAACACTAACCCCCTGCCATAACCCCTCACACTAGACTACTGTAACACTGTTTCCCCTGTCATAACCCCTCACACTAGACTACTGCAACACTGTTTCCTGCCATAACCCCTCACACTAGACTACTGTAACACGGTGTCCCCTGCCATAACCCCTCACACTAGACTACTGTAACACTGTTTCTGCCATAACCCCTCACACTAGACTACTGTAACACTGTTTCCTGCCATAACCCCTCACACTAGACTACTGTAACACTGTTTCCCTGCCATAACCCCTCACACTAGACTACTGTAACACTGTGTCCCCTGCCATAACCCCTCACACTAGACTACTGTAACACTGTTTCCCCTGCCATAACCCCTCACACTAGACTACTGTAACACTGTTTCCCCTGCCATAACCCCTCACACTAGACTACTGTAACACTGTTTCCACTGCCATAACCCCTCACACTAGACTACTGTAACACTGTTTCCCCCTAACATAACCCCTCACACTAGACTACTGTAACACTGTTTCCCTAACATAACCCCTCACACTAGACTACTGTAACACTGTTTCCTGCCATAACCCCTCACACTAGACTACTGTAACACTGTTTCCTAACATAACCCCTCACACTAGACTACTGTAACACTGTTTCCCCTGCCATAACCCCTCACACTAGACTACTGTAACACTGTTTCCCTAACATAACCCCTCACACTAGACTACTGCAACACTGTTTCCCTGCCATAACCCCTCACACTAGACTACTGCAACACTGTTTCCCCTGCCATAACCCCTCACACTAGACTACTGTTACACTGTTTCCCCTCCCATAACCCCTCACACTAGACTACTGCAACACTGTTTCCCCTGCCATAACCCCTCACACTAGACTACTGTAACACTGTTTCCCCTGCCATAACCCCTCACACTAGACTACTGTAACACTCTTTCCCCTGCCATAACCCTCACACTAGACTACTGTAACACTGTGTCCCTGCCATAACCCTCACACTAGACTACTGTAACACTGTTTCCCCTGACATAACCCCTCACACTAGACTACTGCAACACTGTTTCCCCTGCCATAACCCCTCACACTAGACTACTGTAACACTGTTTCCCCTGCCATAACCCCTCACACTAGACTACTGTAACACTGTTTCCCCTGCCATAACCCCTCACACTAGACTACTGTAACACTGTGTCCCCTGCCATAACCCCTCACACTAGACTACTGTAACACTGTTTCCCCTGACATAACCCCTCACACTAGACTACTGCAACACTGTTTCCCTGCCATAACCCCTCACACTAGACTACTGTAACACTGTTTCCCTGCCATAACCCCTCACACTAGACTACTGATAACACTGTTTCCCTGACATAACCCTCACACTAGACTACTGTAACACTGTTTCCCTAACATAACCCCTCACACTAGACTACTGCAACACTGTTTCCCCTGCCATAACCCCTCACACTAGACTACTGCAACACTGTTTCCCCTGCCATAACCCCTCACACTAGACTACTGTAACACTGTTTCCCCTGCCATAACCCCTCACACTAGACTACTGTAACACTGTTTCCCTGCCATAACCCCTCACACTAGACTACTGTAACACTGTTTCCCCCTAACATAACCCTCACACTAGACTACTGCAACACTGTTTCCCCTGCCATAACCCCTCACACTAGACTAGTGCAACACTGTTTCCCCTGCCATAACCCTCACACTAGACTACTGCAACACTGTTTCCCCTGCCATAACCCCTCACACTAGACTACTGTAATACTGTTTCCCTGCCATAACCCCTCACACTAGACTACTGTAACACTGTTTCCACTGCCATAACCCTCACACTAGACTACTGTAACACTGTTTCCCCTGCCATAACCCCTCACACTAGACTACTGTAACACTGTTTCCCCTGCCATAACCCCTCACACTAGACTACTGTAACACTGTTTCCCCTGCCATAACCCTCACACTAGACTACTGTAACACTGTTCACCCTAACATAACCCCTCACACTAGACTACTGTAACACTGTGTCCCCTGCCATAACCCCTCACACTAGACTACTGTAACACTGTTTCCCCTGCCATAACCCTCACACTAGACTACTGTAACACTGTTTCCTGTCATAACCCCTCACACTAGACTACTGTAATACTGTTTCCCCTGTCATAACCCCTCACACTAGACTACTGCAACACTGTTTCCCTGCCATAACCCCTCACACTAGACTACTGTAACACGGTGTCCCCTGCCATAACCCCTCACACTAGACTACTGTAACACTGTTTCCCCTGCCATAACCCCTCACACTAGACTACTGTAACACTGTTTCCTGCCATAACCCTCACACTAGACTACTGTAACACTGTTTCCCTGCCATAACCCCTCACACTAGACTACTGTAACACTGTTCCCCTGCCATAACCCCTCACACTAGACTACTGTAACACTGTTTCACCCTGCCATAACCCCTCACACTAGACTACTGTAACACTGTTTCCCCTGCCATAACCCCTCACACTAGACTACTGTAACACTGTTTCCACTGCCATAACCCCTCACACTAGACTACTGTAACACTGTTTCCCTAACATAACCCCTCACACTAGACTACTGTAACACTGTTTCCTAACATAACCCCTCACACTAGACTACTGTAACACTGTTTCCCCTGCCATAACCCTCACACTAGACTACTGTAACACTGTTTCCCCTAACATAACCCCTCACACTAGACTACTGTAACACTGTTTCCCTGCCATAACCCCTCACACTAGACTACTGTAACACTGTTTCCCTAACATAACCCCTCACACTAGACTACTGCAACACTGTTTCCTGCCATAACCCCTCACACTAGACTACTGCAACACTGTTTCCCCTGCCATAACCCCTCACACTAGACTACTGTAACACTGTTTCCCCTGCCATAACCCCTCACACTAGACTACTGCAACACTGTTTCCCCTGCCATAACCCCTCGCACTAGACTACTGTAACACTGTTTCCCCTGCCATAACCCCTCACACTAGACTACTGTAACACTCTTTCCCCTGCCATAACCCCTCACACTAGACTACTGTAACACTGTGTCCCTGCCATAACCCCTCACACTAGACTACTGTAACACTGTTTCCTGACATAACCCCTCACACTAGACTACTGCAACACTGTTTCCCCTGCCATAACCCCTCACACTAGACTACTGTAACACTGTTTCCCTGTCATAACCCCTCACACTAGACTACTGTAACACTGTTTCTGCCATAACCCCTCACACTAGACTACTGTAACACTGTGTCCCCTGCCATAACCCCTCACACTAGACTACTGTAACACTGTTTCCCCTGACATAACCCTCACACTAGACTACTGCAACACTGTTTCCCCTGCCATAACCCCTCACACTAGACTACTGTAACACTGTTTCCCCTGCCATAACCCCTCACACTAGACTACTGTAACACTGTTTCCCTGCCATAACCCCTCACACTAGACTACTGTAACACTGTTTCCCCTGACATAACCCCTCACACTAGACTACTGCAACACTGTTTCCCTGCCATAAACCCTCACACTAGACTACTGCAACACTGTTTCCCTGACTACATAACCCCTCACACTAGACTACTGCAACACTGTTTCCCTGCCATAAACCCTCACACTAGACTACTGTAACACTGTTTCCCCTAACATAACCCCTCACACTAGACTACTGTAACACTGTTTCCGCTAACATAACCCCTCACACTAGACTACTGTAACACTGTTTCCCCTGCCATAACCCCTCACACTAGACTACTGCAACACTGTTTCCCTGCCATAACCCCTCGCACTAGACTACTGTAACACTGTTTCCCTGCCATAACCCCTCACACTAGACTACTGTAACACTCTTTCCCTGCCATAACCCCTCACACTAGACTACTGTAACACTGTGTCCCTGCCATAACCCCTCACACTAGACTACTGTAACACTGTTTCCCCTGACATAACCCCTCACACTAGACTACTGCAACACTGTTTCTGCCATAACCCCTCACACTAGACTACTGTAACACTGTTTCCCCTGTCATAACCCCTCACACTAGACTACTGTAACACTGTTTCCCCTGCCATAACCCCTCACACTAGACTACTGTAACACTGTGTCCCCTGCCATAACCCCTCACACTAGACTACTGTAACACTGTTTCCCCTGACATAACCCCTCACACTAGACTACTGCAACACTGTTTCCCCTGCCATAACCCCTCACACTAGACTACTGTAACACTGTTTCCCCTGCCATAACCCCTCACACTAGACTACTATAACACTGTTTCCCCTGACATAACCCCTCACACTAGACTACTGTAACACTGTTTCTAACATAACCCCTCACACTAGACTACTGCAACACTGTTTCCCCTGCCATAACCCCTCACACTAGACTACTGCAACACTGTTTCCCCTGCCATAACCCCTCACACTAGACTACTGTAACACTGTTTCCTGCCATAACCCTCACACTAGACTACTGTAACACTGTTTCCCTGCCATAACCCCTCACACTAGACTACTGTAACACTGTTTCCCTGCCATAACCCCTCACACTAGACTACTGCAAACACTGTTTCCCCTGCCATAACCCCTCACACTAGACTAGTGCAACACTGTTTCCCCTGCCATAACCCCTCACACTAGACTACTGCAACACTGTTTCCCTGCCATAACCCCTCACACTAGACTACTGCAACACTGTTTCTGCCATAACCCCTCACACTAGACTACTGTAACACTGTTTCCCCTGCCATAACCCCTCACACTAGACTACTGCAACACTGTTTCCCCTGCCATAACCCCTCACACTAGACTACTGTAACACTGTTTCCCCTGCCATAACCCCTCACACTAGACTACTGTAACACTCTTTCCCTGCCATAACCCCTCACACTAGACTACTGTAACACTGTGTCCCTGCCATAACCCCTCACACTAGACTACTGTAACACTGTTTCCCTGACATAACCCCTCACACTAGACTACTGCAACACTGTTTCCCTGCCATAACCCCTCACACTAGACTACTGTAACACTGTTTCCCCTGTCATAACCCCTCACACTAGACTACTGTAACACTGTTTCCCTGCCATAACCCCTCACACTAGACTACTGTAACACTGTGTCCCCTGCCATAACCCCTCACACTAGACTACTGTAACACTGTTTCCCTGACATAACCCCTCACACTAGACTACTGCAACACTGTTTCCCTGCCATAACCCCTCACACTAGACTACTGTAACACTGTTTCCCTAGACTGCCATAACCCCTCACACTAGACTACTGTAACACTGTTTCCCCTGACATAACCCCTCACACTAGACTACTGTAACACTGTTTCCCTAACATAACCCCTCACACTAGACTACTGCAACACTGTTTCCCCTGCCATAACCCCTCACACTAGACTACTGCAACACTGTTTCCCTGCCATAACCCCTCACACTAGACTACTGTAACACTGTTTCTGCCATAACCCCTCACACTAGACTACTGTAACACTGTTTCCCCTGCCATAACCCTCACACTAGACTACTGTAACACTGTTTCCTAACATAACCCCTCACACTAGACTACTGCAACACTGTTTCTGCCATAACCCCTCACACTAGACTAGTGCAACACTGTTTCCCTGCCATAACCCCTCACACTAGACTACTGCAACACTGTTTCCCTGCCATAACCCCTCACACTAGACTACTGTAATACTGTTTCCCCTGCCATAACCCCTCACACTAGACTACTGTAACACTGTTTCCACTGCCATAACCCCTCACACTAGACTACTGTAACACTGTTTCCCTGCCATAACCCTCACACTAGACTACTGTAACACTGTTTCCCCTGCCATAACCCCTCACACTAGACTACTGTAACACTGTTTCCCTGCCATAACCCCTCACACTAGACTACTGTAACACTGTTTCCCCTAACATAACCCCTCACACTAGACTACTGTAACACTGTGTCCCCTGCCATAACCCTCACACTAGACTACTGTAATACTGTTTCCCCTGCCATAACCCTCACACTAGACTACTGTAACACTGTTTCCCCTGTCATAACCCCTCACACTAGACTACTGTAATACTGTTTCCCCTGTCATAACCCCTCACACTAGACTACTGTAACACTGTTTCCCCTGCCATAACCCCTCACACTAGACTACTGTAACACTGTTTCCCTGCCATAACCCCTCACACTAGACTACTGTAACACTGTTTCCCCTGCCATAACCCCTCACACTAGACTACTGTAACACTGACCCCTGACATAACCCCTCACACTAGACTACTGCAACACTGTTTCCCTGCCATAAACCCTCACACTAGACTACTGTTACACTGTTTCCCCTGACATAACCCCTCACACTAGACTACTGCAACACTGTTTCCCCTGCCATAAACCCTCACACTAGACTACTGTAACACTGTTCCCCCTAACATAACCCCTCACACTAGACTACTGTAACACTGTTTCCGACTAACATAACCCCTCACACTAGACTACTGTAACACTGTTTCCCCTGCCATAACCCCCTCACACTAGACTACTGCAACACTGTTTCCCTGCCATAACCCTCGCACTAGACTACTGTAACACTGTTTCCCTGCCATAACCCTCACACTAGACTACTGTAACACTCTTTCCCCTGCCATAACCCCTCACACTAGACTACTGTAACACTGTGTCCCTGCCATAACCCCTCACACTAGACTACTGTAACACTGTTTCCCCTGACATAACCCCTCACACTAGACTACTGCAACACTGTTTCCCCTGCCATAACCCCTCACACTAGACTACTGTAACACTGTTTCCCTGTCATAACCCCTCACACTAGACTACTGTAACACTGTTTCCCCTGCCATAACCCCTCACACTAGACTACTGTAACACTGTGTCCCCTGCCATAACCCCTCACACTAGACTACTGTAACACTGTTTCCCCTGACATAACCCCTCACACTAGACTACTGCAACACTGTTTCCCTGCCATAACCCCTCACACTAGACTACTGTAACACTGTTTCCCCTGCCATAACCCCTCACACTAGACTACTATAACACTGTTTCCCCTGACATAACCCCTCACACTAGACTACTGTAACACTGTTTCCTAACATAACCCTCACACTAGACTACTGCAACACTGTTTCCCCTGCCATAACCCCTCACACTAGACTACTGCAACACTGTTTCCCCTGCCATAACCCCTCACACTAGACTACTGTAACACTGTTTCCCCTGCCATAACCCCTCACACTAGACTACTGTAACACTGTAACCCCTGCCATAACCCTCACACTAGACTACTGTAACACTGTTTCCCCTGCCATAACCCCTCACACTAGACTACTGCAACACTGTTTCCCTGCCATAACCCCTCACACTAGACTACTGCAACACTGTTTCCCTGCCATAACCCCTCACACTAGACTACTGTAATACTGTTTCCCCTGCCATAACCCTCACACTAGACTACTGTAACACTGTTTCCCTGCCATAACCCCTCACACTAGACTACTGTAACACTGTTTCCCCTGCCATAACCCTCACACTAGACTACTGTAACACTGTTTCCCCTGCCATAACCCCTCACACTAGACTACTGTAACACTGTTTCACCTAACATAACCCCTCACACTAGACTACTGTAACACTGTGTCCCCTGCCATAACCCTCACACTAGACTACTGTAATACTGTTTCCCTGCCATAACCCTCACACTAGACTACTGTAACACTGTTTCCCCTGTCATAACCCTCACACTAGACTACTGCAATACTGTTTCACCCTGTCATAACCCCTCACACTAGACTACTGTAACACTGTTTCCCCTGCCATAACCCTCACACTAGACTACTGTAACACTGTTTTCCCTGTCATAACCCCTCACACTAGACTACTGTAACAGTTTCCCTGCCATAACCCCTCACACTAGACTACTGTAACACTGTGTCCCCTGCCATAACCCCTCACACTAGACTACTGTAACACTGTTTCCCCTGCCATAACCCCTCACACTAGACTACTGTAACACTGTTTCCACTGCCATAACCCTCACACTAGACTACTGTAACACTGTTTCCGCTAACATAACCCCTCACACTAGACTACTGTAACACTGTTTCTAGACCCTAACATAACCCCTCACACTAGACTACTGTAACACTGTTTCTCCTAACATAACCCCTCACACTAGACTACTGTAACACTGTTTCCCCCTGCCATAACCCCTCACACTAGACTACTGTAACACTGTTTCCTGTCATAACCCCTCACACTAGACTACTGCAACACTGTTTCCCCTGCCATAACCCCTCACACTAGACTACTGTAACACGGTGTCCCCTGCCATAACCCTCACACTAGACTACTGTAACACTGTTTCCCTGCCATAACCCCTCACACTAGACTACTGTAACACTGTTTCTGCCATAACCCTCACACTAGACTACTGTAACACTGTTCCCCTGCCATAACCCTCACACTAGACTACTGTAACACTGTGTCCCCTGCCATAACCCTCACACTAGACTACTGTAACACTGTTTCCCCTGCCATAACCCTCACACTAGACTACTGTAACACTGTTTCCCTGCCATAACCCTCACACTAGACTACTGTAACACTGTTTCCACTGCCATAACCCCTCACACTAGACTACTGTAACACTGTTTCCCTAACATAACCCTCACACTAGACTACTGTAACACTGTTTCTAGACTAACATAACCCCTCACACTAGACTACTGTAACACTGTTTCCTGCCATAACCCCTCACACTAGACTACTGTAACACTGTTTCCCCTAACATAACCCCTCACACTAGACTACTGTAACACTGTTTCCCTGCCATAACCCCTCACACTAGACTACTGTAACACTGTTTCCCTAACATAACCCCTCACACTAGACTACTGCAACACTGTTTCCCTGCCATAACCCCTCACACTAGACTACTGCAACACTGTTTCCCCTGCCATAACCCTCACACTAGACTACTGTAACACTGTTTCCCCTGCCATAACCCCTCACACTAGACTACTGCAACACTGTTTCCCTGCCATAACCCCTCACACTAGACTACTGCAACACTGTTTCCCCTGCCATAACCCTCACACTAGACTACTGCAACACTGTTTCCCTGCCATAACCCTCACACTAGACTACTGTAATACTGTTTCCCTGCCATAACCCCTCACACTAGACTACTGTAACACTGTTTCCCCTGCCATAACCCTCACACTAGACTACTGTAACACTGTCACACTAGACTACTGCCATAACCCCTCACACTAGACTACTGTAACACTGTTTCCTGCCATAACCCCTCACACTAGACTACTGTAACACTGTTTCACCTAACATAACCCCTCACACTAGACTACTGTAACACTGTGTCCCTGCCATAACCCTCACACTAGACTACTGTAATACTGTTTCACCCTGCCATAACCCTCACACTAGACTACTGTAACACTGTTTCCCCTGTCATAACCCCTCACACTAGACTACTGCAATCACACTGTTTCCCTGTCATAACCCTCACACTAGACTACTGTAACACTGTCACCCCTGCCATAACCCCTCACACTAGACTACTGTAACACTGTTTCCCCTGCCATAACCCCTCACACTAGACTACTGTAACACTGTGTCCCCTGCCATAACCCCTCACACTAGACTACTGTAACAACCCCTGCCATAACCCTCACACTAGACTACTGTAACACTAGACCCTGCCATAACCCCTCACACTAGACTACTGTAACACTGTTTCCACTGCCATAACCCCTCACACTAGACTACTGTAACACTGTTTCCCCTAACATAACCCCTCACACTAGACTACTGTAACACTGTTTCCCTAACATAACCCCTCACACTAGACTACTGTAACACTGTTTCCCTGCCATAACCCTCACACTAGACTACTGTAACACTGTTTCCCTAACATAACCCTCACACTAGACTACTGTAACACTGTTTCCCCTGCCATAACCCCTCACACTAGACTACTGTAACACTGTTTCTAACATAACCCCTCACACTAGACTACTGTAACACTGTTTCCCCTGCCATAACCCCTCACACTAGACTACTGTAACACTGTTTCCCCTGCCATAACCCCTCACACTAGACTACTGTAACACTGTTTCCCCTGCCATAACCCCTCACACTAGACTACTGTAACACTGTTTCCCCTGCCATAACCCCTCACACTAGACTACTGTAACACTGTTTCCCCTGCCATAACCCCTCACACTAGACTACTGTAACACTGTTTCACCTAACATAACCCTCACACTAGACTACTGTAACACTGTGTCCCCTGCCATAACCCCTCACACTAGACTACTGTAATACTGTTTCCCCTGCCATAACCCTCACACTAGACTACTGTAACACTGTTTCCCCTGTCATAACCCCTCACACTAGACTACTGCAATACTGTTTCCCCTGTCATAACCCCTCACACTAGACTACTGTAACACTGTTTCCCCTGCCATAACCCCTCACACTAGACTACTGTAACACTGTTTCCCCTGTCATAACCCCTCACACTAGACTACTGTAACAGTTTCCCCTGCCATAACCCCTCACACTAGACTACTGTAACACTGTGTCCCCTGCCATAACCCTCACACTAGACTACTGTAACACTGTTTCCCCTGCCATAACCCCTCACACTAGACTACTGTAACACTGTTTCCACTGCCATAACCCCTCACACTAGACTACTGTAACACTGTTTCCGCTAACATAACCCTCACACTAGACTACTGTAACACTGTTTCCCCTAACATAACCCCTCACACTAGACTACTGTAACACTGTTTCTCCTAACATAACCCCTCACACTAGACTACTGTAACACTGTTTCCCCTGCCATAACCCCTCACACTAGACTACTGTAACACTGTTTCCCCTGTCATAACCCCTCACACTAGACTACTGCAACACTGTTTCCCCTGCCATAACCCTCACACTAGACTACTGTAACACGGTGTCCCCTGCCATAACCCCTCACACTAGACTACTGTAACACTGTTTCCCTGCCATAACCCCTCACACTAGACTACTGTAACACTGTTTCCCCTGCCATAACCCCTCACACTAGACTACTGTAACACTGTTTCCCCTGCCATAACCCCTCACACTAGACTACTGTAACACTGTGTCCCCTGCCATAACCCCTCACACTAGACTACTGTAACACTGTTTCCCCTGCCATAACCCTCACACTAGACTACTGTAACACTGTTTCCCCTGCCATAACCCCTCACACTAGACTACTGTAACACTGTTTCCACTGCCATAACCCCTCACACTAGACTACTGTAACACTGTTTCCCTAACATAACCCTCACACTAGACTACTGTAACACTGTTAGACCCCTAACATAACCCCTCACACTAGACTACTGTAACACTGTTTCCCCTGCCATAACCCCTCACACTAGACTACTGTAACACTGTTTCCCCCTAACATAACCCCTCACACTAGACTACTGTAACACTGTTTCCCCCTGCCATAACCCCTCACACTAGACTACTGTAACACTGTTTCCCTAACATAACCCCTCACACTAGACTACTGCAACACTGTTTCCCCTGCCATAACCCCTCACACTAGACTACTGCAACACTGTTTCCCCTGCCATAACCCCTCACACTAGACTACTGTAACACTGTTTCCCCTGCCATAACCCCTCACACTAGACTACTGCAACACTGTTTCCCCTGCCATAACCCCACACTAGACTACTGCAACACTGTTTCCCCTGCCATAACCCCTCACACTAGACTACTGTAATACTGTTTCCCCTGCCATAACCCTCACACTAGACTACTGTAACACTGTTTCCCCTGCCATAACCCCTCACACTAGACTACTGTAACACTGTTTCCCTGCCATAACCCCTCACACTAGACTACTGTAACACTGTTTCCTGCCATAACCCCCCTCACACTAGACTACTGTAACACTGTTTCACCTAACATAACCCCTCACACTAGACTACTGTAACACTGTGTCCCCTGCCATAACCCCTCACACTAGACTACTGTAATACTGTTTCCCCTGCCATAACCCTCACACTAGACTACTGTAACACTGTTTCCCTGTCATAACCCTCACACTAGACTACTGCAATACTGTTTCCCCTGTCATAACCCCTCACACTAGACTACTGTAACACTGTTTCCCCTGCCATAACCCTCACACTAGACTACTGTAACACTCACACTAGACCTGTCATAACCCCTCACACTAGACTACTGTAACAGTTTCCCCTGCCATAACCCCTCACACTAGACTACTGTAACACTGTGTCCCCTGCCATAACCCCTCACACTAGACTACTGTAACACTGTTTCCCCTGCCATAACCCCTCACACTAGACTACTGTAACACTGTTTCCACTGCCATAACCCCTCACACTAGACTACTGTAACACTGTTTCACACTAACATAACCCCTCACACTAGACTACTGTAACACTGACTACTAACATAACCCCTCACACTAGACTACTGTAACACTGTTTCTCCTAACATAACCCCTCACACTAGACTACTGTAACACTGTTTCCCCTGCCATAACCCCTCACACTAGACTACTGTAACACTGTTTCACCCCTGTCATAACCCCTCACACTAGACTACTGCAACACTGTTTCCCCTGCCATAACCCCTCACACTAGACTACTGTAACACGGTGTCCCCTGCCATAACCCCTCACACTAGACTACTGTAACACTGTTCCCCTGCCATAACCCCTCACACTAGACTACTGTAACACTGTTTCCCTGCCATAACCCTCACACTAGACTACTGTAACACTGTTTCACCCTGCCATAACCCTCACACTAGACTACTGTAACACTGTGTCCCCTGCCATAACCCCTCACACTAGACTACTGTAACACTGTTTCCCTGCCATAACCCCTCACACTAGACTACTGTAACACTGTTTCTGCCATAACCCCCTCACACTAGACTACTGTAACACTGTTTCCACTGCCATAACCCTCACACTAGACTACTGTAACACCCCTAACATAACCCCTCACATAGACCTGTAACACTAGACTACTAACATAACCCCTCACACTAGACTACTGTAACACTGTTTCCCTGCCATAACCCCTCACACTAGACTACTGTAACACTGTTTCCCCTAACATAACCCCTCACACTAGACTACTGTAACACTGTTTCCCCTGCCATAACCCCTCACACTAGACTACTGTAACACTGTTTCCCCTAACATAACCCCTCACACTAGACTACTGCAACACTGTTTCCCCTGCCATAACCCCTCACACTAGACTACTGCAACACTGTTTCCCTGACATAACCCCTCACACTAGACTACTGTAACACTGTTTCCCTGCCATAACCCTCACACTAGACTACTGCAACACTGTTTCCCTGCCATAACCCCTCACACTAGACTACTGTAACACTGTTTCCCTGCCATAACCCCTCACACTAGACTACTGTAACACTGTTTCCCCTGCCATAACCCCTCACACTAGACTACTGTAACACTGTTCCCTGCCATAACCCCTCACACTAGACTACTGTAACACTGTTACTGACATAACCCCTCACACTAGACTAACTGCCATAACCCTCACACTAGACTACTGTAACACTGTTTCCCCCTGTCATAACCCCTCACACTAGACTACTGTAACACTGTTTCCCCTGCCATAACCCCTCACACTAGACTACTGTAACACTGTGTCCCCTGCTATAACCCCTCACACTAGACTACTGTAACACTGTTTCCCTGACATAACCCCTCACACTAGACTACTGCATAAACACTGTTACTGCCATAACCCTCACACTAGACTACTGTAACACTGTTTCCCCTGCCATAACCCCTCACACTAGACTACGATAACACTGTTTCCCCTGACATAACCCCTCACACTAGACTACTGTAACACTGTAGACCCTAACATAACCCCTCACACTAGACTACTGCAACACTGTTTCCCCTGCCATAACCCCTCACACTAGACTACTGCAACACTGTTTCCCCTGCCATAACCCCTCACACTAGACTACTGTAACACTGTTTCCCCTGCCATAACCCCTCACACTAGACTACTGTAACACTGTTTCCCCTGCCATAACCCCTCACACTAGACTACTGTAACACTGTTTCCCCTAACATAACCCCTCACACTAGACTACTGCAACACTGTTTCCCCTGCCATAACCCCTCACACTAGACTACTGCAACACTGTTTCCTGCCATAACCCCTCACACTAGACTGCAACACTGTTTCCCTGCCATAACCCCTCACACTAGACTACTGTAACACTGTTTCCCCTGCCATAACCCCTCACACTAGACTACTGTAACACTGTTTCCTACTGCCATAACCCCTCACACTAGACTACTGTAACACTGTTTCCCTGCCACCCCCCTCACACTAGACTACTGTAACACTGTTTCCCCTGCCATAACCCCTCACACTAGACTACTGTAACACTGTTTCCTGCCATAACCCCTCACACTAGACTACTGTAACACTGTTCACACTAAACATAACCCCTCACACTAGACTACTGTAACACTGTTTCCCCTGCCATAACCCCTCACACTAGACTACTGTAACACTGTTTCCCTGCCATAACCCTCACACTAGACTACTGTAACACTGTTTCCCTGTCATAACCCCTCACACTAGACTACTGTAACACTGTTTCCTGTCATAACCCCTCACACTAGACTACTGCAACACTGTTTCCCCTGCCATAACCCTCACACTAGACTACTGTAACACTGTGTCCCCTGCCATAACCCCCTCACACTAGACTACTGTAACACTGTTTAATAACCCCTCACACTAGACTACTGTAACACTGTTTCCCCTGCCATAACCCCTCACACTAGACTACTGTAACACTGTTTCCCCTGCCATAACCCCTCACACTAGACTACTGTAACACTGTGTCCCCTGCCATAACCCTCACACTAGACTACTGTAACACTGTTTCCCTGCCATAACCCCTCACACTAGACTACTGTAACACTGTTTCCCCTGCCATAACCCCTCACACTAGACTACTGTAACACTGTTTCCACTGCCATAACCCCTCACACTAGACTACTGTAACACTGTTTCCCCTAACATAACCCCTCACACTAGACTACTGTAACACTGTTTCCCTAACATAACCCTCACACTAGACTACTGTAACACTGTTTCCCTGCCATAACCCCTCACACTAGACTACTGTAACACTGTTTCCCTAACATAACCCCTCACACTAGACTACTGTAACACTGTTTCCCCTGCCATAACCCCTCACACTAGACTACTGTAACACTGTTTCCCCTAACATAACCCCTCACACTAGACTACTGCAACACTGTTTCCCCTGCCATAACCCCTCACACTAGACTACTGCAACACTGTTTCCCCTGCCATAACCCCTCACACTAGACTACTGTAACACTGTTTCTGCCATAACCCCTCACACTAGACTACTGCAACACTGTTTCCCCTGCCATAACCCCTCGCACTAGACTACTGTAACACTGTTTCCCCTGCCATAACCCCTCACACTAGACTACTGTAACACTCTTTCCCCTGCCATAACCCCTCACACTAGACTACTGTAACACTGTGTCCCTGCCATAACCCTCACACTAGACTACTGTAACACTGTTTCCTGACATAACCCTCACACTAGACTACTGCAACACTGTTTCCCCTGCCATAACCCCTCACACTAGACTACTGTAACACTGTTTCCCCTGTCATAACCCCTCACACTAGACTACTGTAACACTGTTTCCCCTGCCATAACCCCTCACACTAGACTACTGTAACACTGTGTCCCCTGCCATAACCCCTCACACTAGACTACTGTAACACTGTTTCCCCTGACATAACCCCTCACACTAGACTACTGCAACACTGTTTCCCCTGCCATAACCCCTCACACTAGACTACTGTAACACTGTTTCCCCTGCCATAACCCCTCACACTAGACTACGATAACACTGTTTCCCCTGACATAACCCCTCACACTAGACTACTGTAACACTGTTTCCCCTAACATAACCCCTCACACTAGACTACTGCAACACTGTTTCCCCTGCCATAACCCCTCACACTAGACTACTGCAACACTGTTTCCCCTGCCATAACCCCTCACACTAGACTACTGTAACACTGTTTCCCTGCCATAACCCCTCACACTAGACTACTGTAACACTGTTTCCCCTGCCATAACCCCTCACACTAGACTACTGTAACACTGTTTCCCCTAACATAACCCCTCACACTAGACTACTGCATCACTGTTTCCCCTGCCATAACCCCTCACACTAGACTAGTGCAACACTGTTTCCCCTGCCATAACCCCTCACACTAGACTACTGCAACACTGTTTCCCCTGCCATAACCCCTCACACTAGACTACTGTAATACTGTTTCCCCTGCCATAACCCCTCACACTAGACTACTGTAACACTGTTTCCACTGCCATAACCCCTCACACTAGACTACTGTAACACTGTTTCCCCTGCCATAACCCCTCACACTAGACTACTGTAACACTGTTTCCCCTGCCATAACCCCTCACACTAGACTACTGTAACACTGTTTCCCCTGCCATAACCCCTCACACTAGACTACTGTAACACTGTTTCCCCTAACATAACCCCTCACACTAGACTACTGTAACACTGTGTCCCCTGCCATAACCCCTCACACTAGACTACTGTAATACTGTTTCCCCTGCCATAACCCTCACACTAGACTACTGTAACACTGTTTCCCCTGTCATAACCCTCACACTAGACTACTGTAATACTGTTTCCCTGTCATAACCCCTCACACTAGACTACTGTAACACTGTTTCCCCTGCCATAACCCCTCACACTAGACTACTGTAACACTGTTTCCCTGCCATAACCCCTCACACTAGACTACTGTAACACTGTTTCCCCTGCCATAACCCCTCACACTAGACTACTGTAACACACTGACATAACCCCTCACACTAGACTACTGCAACACTGTTTCCCCTGCCATAAACCCTCACACTAGACTACTGTAACACTGTTTCCCTGACATAACCCCTCACACTAGACTACTGCAACACTGTTTCCTGCCATAAACCCTCACACTAGACTACTGTAACACTGTTTCCCTAACATAACCCCTCACACTAGACTACTGTAACACTGTTTCCGCTAACATAACCCCTCACACTAGACTACTGTAACACTGTTTCCCCCTGCCATAACCCTCACACTAGACTACTGCAACACTGTTTCCCCTGCCATAACCCCTCACACTAGACTACTGTAACACTGTTTCACACTAGACTATAAACTCTTTCCCCTGCCATAACCCCTCACACTAGACTACTGTAACACTGTTCCCTGCCATAACCCCTCACACTAGACTACTGTAACACTGTTTCCCTGACATAACCCCTCACACTAGACTACTGCAACACTGTTTCCCCTGCCATAACCCCTCACACTAGACTACTGTAACACTGTTTCCCCTGTCATAACCCCTCACACTAGACTACTGTAACACTGTTTCCCCTGCCATAACCCCTCACACTAGACTACTGTAACACTGTGTCCCCTGCCATAACCCCTCACACTAGACTACTGCAACACTGTTTCCCTGCCATAACCCCTCACACTAGACTACTGTAACACTGTTTCCCCTGCCATAACCCTCACACTAGACTACTGTAACACTGTTTCCCTAACATAACCCCTCACACTAGACTACTGCAACACTGTTTCCCCTGCCATAACCCCTCACACTAGACTACTGCAACACTGTTTCTGCCATAACCCCTCACACTAGACTACTGTAACACTGTTTCCCCTGCCATAACCCCTCACACTAGACTACTGTAACACTGTTTCCCCTGCCATAACCCCTCACACTAGACTACTGTAACACTGTTTCCCTGCCATAACCCCTCACACTAGACTACTGCAACACTGTTTCCCCTGCCATAACCCCTCACACTAGACTACTGCAACACTGTTTCCCCTGCCATAACCCCTCACACTAGACTACTGCAACACTGTTTCCCCTGCCATAACCCCTCACACTAGACTACTGTAATACTGTTTCCCTGCCATAACCCCTCACACTAGACTACTGTAACACTGTTTCCACTGCCATAACCCCTCACACTAGACTACTGTAACACTGTTTCCCTGCCATAACCCCTCACACTAGACTACTGTAACACTGTTTCCCCTGCCATAACCCCTCACACTAGACTACTGTAACACTGTTTCCCCTGCCATAACCCCTCACACTAGACTACTGTAACACTGTTTCCCCTGCCATAACCCCTCACACTAGACTACTGTAACACTGTTTCCCCTGCCATAACCCCTCACACTAGACTACTGCAACACTGTTTCCCCTGCCATAACCCCTCACACTAGACTACTGCAACACTGTTTCCCCTGCCATAACCCCTCACACTAGACTACTGTAATACTGTTTCCCCTGCCATAACCCCTCACACTAGACTACTGTAACACTGTTTCCACTGCCATAACCCCTCACACTAGACTACTGTAACACTGTTTCCCCTGCCATAACCCCCTCACACTAGACTACTGTAACACTGTTTCCCTGCCATAACCCCTCACACTAGACTACTGTAACACTGTTTCCCTGCCATAACCCCTCACACTAGACTACTGTAACACTGTTTCCCTAACATAACCCTCACACTAGACTACTGTAACACTGTGTCCCCTGCCATAACCCCTCACACTAGACTACTGTAACACTGTTTCCCTGCCATAACCCTCACACTAGACTACTGTAACACTGTTTCCCCTGTCATAACCCCTCACACTAGACTACTGCAATACTGTTTCCCCTGTCATAACCCCTCACACTAGACTACTGTAACACTGTTTCCCCTGCCATAACCCCTCACACTAGACTACTGTAACACTGTTTCCCCTGTCATAACCCCTCACACTAGACTACTGCAACACTGTTTCCCCTACCATAACCCCTCACACTAGACTACTGTAACACTGTTTCCCTGCCATAACCCCTCACACTAGACTACTGTAACACTGTTTCCCCTGTCATAACCCCTCACACTAGACTACTGTAACAGTTTCCCCTGCCATAACCCCTCACACTAGACTACTGTAACAGTTTCCCCTGCCATAACCCCTCACACTAGACTACTGTAACACTGTGTCCCCTGCCATAACCCCTCACACTAGACTACTGTAACACTGTTTCCCCTGCCATAACCCCTCACACTAGACTACTGTAACACTGTTCCCCTGCCATAACCCCTCACACTAGACTACTGTAACACTGTTTCCACTGCCATAACCCCTCACACTAGACTACTGTAACACTGTTTCCGCTAACATAACCCCTCACACTAGACTACTGTAACACTGTTTCCCCTAACATAACCCCTCACACTAGACTACTGTAACACTGTTTCTCCTAACATAACCCCTCACACTAGACTACTGTAACACTGTTTCCCCTGCCATAACCCCTCACACTAGACTACTGTAACACTGTTTCCCCTGTCATAACCCCTCACACTAGACTACTGTAACACTGTTTCCCCTGCCATAACCCCTCACACTAGACTACTGTAACACTGTGTCCCCTGCCATAACCCCTCACACTAGACTACTGTAACACTGTTTCCCCTGCCATAACCCCTCACACTAGACTACTGTAACACTGTTTCCCCTGCCATAACCCCTCACACTAGACTACTGTAACACTGTTTCCCCTGCCATAACCCCTCACACTAGACTACTGTAACACTGTGTCCCCTGCCATAACCCTCACACTAGACTACTGTAATACTGTTTCCCCTGCCATAACCCCTCACACTAGACTACTGTAACACTGTTTCCTGCCATAACCCCTCACACTAGACTACTGTAACACTGTTTCCACTGCCATAACCCTCACACTAGACTACTGTAACACTGTTTCCCTAACATAACCCCTCACACTAGACTACTGTAACACTGTTTCCGCTAACATAACCCCTCACACTAGACTACTGTAACACTGTTTCCCCTGCCATAACCCCTCACACTAGACTACTGCAACACTGTTTCCCCTGCCATAACCCCTCGCACTAGACTACTGTAACACTGTTTCCCCTGCCATAACCCCTCACACTAGACTACTGTAACACTCTTTCCCCTGCCATAACCCCTCACACTAGACTACTGTAACACTGTGTCCCTGCCATAACCCCTCACACTAGACTACTGTAACACTGTTTCCCCTGACATAACCCCTCACACTAGACTACTGCAACACTGTTTCCCCTGCCATAACCCCTCACACTAGACTACTGTAACACTGTTTCCCCTGTCATAACCCCTCACACTAGACTACTGTAACACTGTTTCCCCTGCCATAACCCCTCACACTAGACTACTGTAACACTGTGTCCCCTGCCATAACCCCTCACACTAGACTACTGCAACACTGTTTCCCCTGCCATAACCCCTCACACTAGACTACTGTAACACTGTTTCCCCTGCCATAACCCCTCACACTAGACTACTGTAACACTGTTTCCCCTAACATAACCCCTCACACTAGACTACTCCAACACTGTTTCCCCTGCCATAACCCCTCACACTAGACTACTGCAACACTGTTTCCCCTGCCATAACCCCTCACACTAGACTACTGTAACACTGTTTCCCCTGCCATAACCCCTCACACTAGACTACTGTAACACTGTTTCCCCTGCCATAACCCCTCACACTAGACTACTGTAACACTGTTTCCCCTGCCATAACCCCTCACACTAGACTACTGCAACACTGTTTCCCCTGCCATAACCCCTCACACTAGACTAGTGCAACACTGTTTCCCCTGCCATAACCCCTCACACTAGACTACTGCAACACTGTTTCCCTGCCATAACCCCTCACACTAGACTACTGTAATACTGTTTCCCCTGCCATAACCCCTCACACTAGACTACTGTAACACTGTTTCCACTGCCATAACCCCTCACACTAGACTACTGTAACACTGTTTCCCCTGCCATAACCCCTCACACTAGACTACTGTAACACTGTTTCCCCTGCCATAACCCCTCACACTAGACTACTGTAACACTGTTTCCCCTGCCATAACCCCTCACACTAGACTACTGTAACACTGTTTCCCCTGCCATAACCCCTCACACTAGACTACTGCAACACTGTTTCCCCTGCCATAACCCCTCACACTAGACTAGTGCAACACTGTTTCCCCTGCCATAACCCCTCACACTAGACTACTGCAACACTGTTTCCCCTGCCATAACCCCTCACACTAGACTACTGTAATACTGTTTCCCTGCCATAACCCCTCACACTAGACTACTGTAACACTGTTTCCACTGCCATAACCCCTCACACTAGACTACTGTAACACTGTTTCCCCTGCCATAACCCCTCACACTAGACTACTGTAACACTGTTTCCCCTGCCATAACCCCTCACACTAGACTACTGTAACACTGTTTCCCCTGCCATAACCCCTCACACTAGACTACTGTAACACTGTTTCCCC
The DNA here is from genome assembly GCF_034236695.1 of Oncorhynchus nerka. NCBI lineage: Eukaryota > Metazoa > Chordata > Actinopteri > Salmoniformes > Salmonidae > Oncorhynchus > Oncorhynchus nerka. The sequence continues at coordinate 21,331,247 of NC_088411.1, forward strand.
TAACATAACCCCTCACACTAGACTACTGTAACACTGTGTCCCCTGCCATAACCCCTCACACTAGACTACTGTAATACTGTTTCCCCTGCCATAACCCTCACACTAGACTACTGTAACACTGTTTCCCCTGTCATAACCCCTCACACTAGACTACTGCAATACTGTTTCCCCTGTCATAACCCCTCACACTAGACTACTGTAACACTGTTTCCCCTGCCATAACCCCTCACACTAGACTACTGTAACACTGTTTCCCCTGTCATAACCCCTCACACTAGACTACTGCAATACTGTTTCCCCTGTCATAACCCCTCACACTAGACTACTGTAACACTGTTTCCCCTGCCATAACCCCTCACACTAGACTACTGTAACACTGTTTCCCCTGTCATAACCCCTCACACTAGACTACTGTAACAGTTTCCCCTGCCATAACCCCTCACACTAGACTACTGTAACAGTTTCCCCTGCCATAACCCCTCACACTAGACTACTGTAACACTGTGTCCCCTGCCATAACCCCTCACACTAGACTACTGTAACACTGTTTCCCCTGCCATAACCCCTCACACTAGACTACTGTAACACTGTTCCCCTGCCATAACCCCTCACACTAGACTACTGTAACACTGTTTCCACTGCCATAACCCCTCACACTAGACTACTGTAACACTGTTTCCGCTAACATAACCCCTCACACTAGACTACTGTAACACTGTTTCCCCTAACATAACCCCTCACACTAGACTACTGTAACACTGTTTCTCCTAACATAACCCCTCACACTAGACTACTGTAACACTGTTTCCCCTGCCATAACCCCTCACACTAGACTACTGTAACACTGTTTCCCCTGTCATAACCCCTCACACTAGACTACTGTAACACTGTTTCCCCTGCCATAACCCCTCACACTAGACTACTGTAACACTGTGTCCCCTGCCATAACCCCTCACACTAGACTACTGTAACACTGTTTCCCCTGCCATAACCCCTCACACTAGACTACTGTAACACTGTTTCCCCTGCCATAACCCCTCACACTAGACTACTGTAACACTGTTTCCCCTGCCATAACCCCTCACACTAGACTACTGTAACACTGTGTCCCCTGCCATAACCCCTCACACTAGACTACTGTAATACTGTTTCCCCTGCCATAACCCCTCACACTAGACTACTGTAACACTGTTTCCCCTGCCATAACCCCTCACACTAGACTACTGTAACACTGTTTCCACTGCCATAACCCCTCACACTAGACTACTGTAACACTGTTTCCCCTAACATAACCCCTCACACTAGACTACTGTAACACTGTTTCCCCTAACATAACCCCTCACACTAGACTACTGTAACACTGTTTCCCCTGCCATAACCCCTCACACTAGACTATTGTAACACTGTTTCCCCTGCCATAACCCCTCACACTAGACTACTGTAACACTGTTTCCCCTGTCATAACCCCTCACACTAGACTACTGTAACACTGCTTCCCCTGCCATAACCCCTCACACTGATGCCGCAAAAAAAGAGAAGATAATGATATGCAGGGGCGTATTCATTATGCCAATTTTGTTTCTAAACATTTTTTTTAAACAGAAGCAGATGGAACGAAACAGGGAGGAACCTACCTGAATTTGTTCAATAGAAATTCTAGTTTTAGTTGACTGTTTGGCTACACCCCAGGTTTGCAGAAAAAAACATGTGTAGGTTTTGGATATTGATTAGGGATTGTCAAGGATGCACAGAAAGTAAAACATTTATGGATTTTTTTCAGATTATTTGATTGCAAAATGTGATCTACAGGCTGTGATAGCTTCATAATCTGTTTACTCGATTGTAGGGCTTGAATAATGTGAGAAGACAAACGCATATTTGGTGAGAATCACAACATAGCACAAAATCTATTCTAGCTCTTAAAGGGTCAGTAGCCTACAGTACATTGGGTGTACAATTTTCAATTACAGCATTATTTAATCTGCAGTTATTCTTCTGATATTTATTCTGTTACCAATAATATGTATATGTTAATAGTATCTTCTGATTACAATTATTGTCTAATCTTTAAACTAAATGCAATATATTAGCTATTAAAATGTAAGTAGGTATATCTAGCTGTCCAATAACACATTCTGATGGAATGGCTTGTCCTGCACTTGATAAAAAAGTGCATTTAGTGAATGTTGGAAAAATATCTTGGTTCTTTTCCAAACATAGCAATGCGAATGCAAAGATGACTCGGACCACGAAATAGGTGAAGTGAACTAGCAAAATAGTTAAGTCCTCATTCCAAGGCAAGGGCAGTGTGAATACAAAGACAACTGAGTTATTTCGCTTTTTTTTTTTTTTTACCCCAGAGTTCACTTTAAAGAGAGGACTGGGATTGGTTCTTTTAAAGAGGATTATATGTGAAAACACCCCGAGATAGTGGGTGCCAAAATCCTCTTTCTTGTGCTTTTTGAGGTGGAACATACACACATGCTTGGAGAATATTCCTTAACCAATATATTACAGATATTCAAATGTTCTAGTCGTTTCAGAAGGGTATACGCAGTCTTTCAAGAAATAAGCATGTAGTAGTTTCATCCTAATCCACTAACTGTTTTTCCAACTGAAAAACAAGGTGGTAATGTGGCCCTATGCACTCTTAAGAAAAAAGGTGATATCTAGAACCTGAAAAGGTTCTCTGGCTGTCCTCATAGGAGAACCCTTTGAAAAAAAAAAGTTTAGCTTCCAGGAAGAACCCTATTGGGTTCCATGTAGAACTACTTCTCCAGAAGGTTCTGGAGGGAACCCAAAATAGTTATACCTGGAACCAAAAAGGGTTCTCCTATGAGGACAGCTGAGGAACCCTTTTGGAACCCGTTCTAAGAGTGTGTTGCTCCAGTCAAAAGTAGTGCACTTTGTTGGAAATAGGGTGTTACAGGGTCAAAAGTAGTGCACTGTCTGCCCATGTATAACATGTTAGCAGCCATCTGGTGCTGCTGTTCTTGGTCTGGCCCCAGCTCTGATGAGATTGAAAGCAGATGTTTTGCAGATGTAATTGACTCCTCTGAGATATGTATTCCCTATCGACTTCTCCCCGCAGGCTGTCTGTCGCCTCTTAACACTTGCTTCAACTAGACTGCCTCTCGCTTCCGGTCACATCCTGTCCTCTCCCTCTCTCTAATTCAATCCCCACAACTGTTGCTATTTTCAACCATTGGTCCAAACCGTTGTCAAAGAGCCTCCTGTTGTTCCAGAGCAGAGATAACCTGACATCTGCAGGGCTAGACAGGCTTTGAGGAGGTCCAAACCCACCAGAGCGTACAGGATCTGGGGTGATGTGATGGCCTTTAGTACATTTAATTTGAGTCATACTGTATTAGTGGCATTTTCTTATCATTTTCTCTCCTGCCTGCTTATCCCTGGGTCTCTTCCACTGTCTCTGTGACTCTTTTCATCTGCCAACAGGGGAGGGCATTCAGCCACCATAATGCTCTTTACACTATTTCCCACCACTCCACTGAGATAGTGTGCAGTCTTAATTAATTATACGGCAGGTCAACACTAATGAGAAGGTTCTGGATGGTTTTTCTTCTTTATATCTGTGAACCCACTGAACCTTCTCGCTCTCTGAACTTCAACTGTTGACTTCAAAAGCACCTACAGAGTTCATCTTTTGCCAAAAATGATATACCTGGGGAAAAGTCTCAGACAAACCTAATCTAATAACAATAAAGAGATATATCTAATACATAACTGATGTGGTACATGTAAGCTTTAACTAGGTAATACTACTATAGTAATTATAGATGATAAATGACCATATTGAGTACATGGGTAGATACAATTCTGGTGCTGGCCTAAACCAAAGTGCCATAATAGTCACAACAGTAGCGATGTGTTTAATCTGGTCTCATCCTGTTCCTCCATTACCGGCACCGCAGAGAGACGAGCTGTATTGCGGCGTCTAAATGAGCTCAGCGCAGAGCAACGTGTGCTAGTTGGAACAAGATCTCCTTCCGCTCGTGGCTTTCACCCAGGTGGGATACGACTAGCTGAGGCAGCAGGAGTGAGTCTCTCTTTTTCGCTCTCTTTGAGTGTGTTGGGAAATAAATTGTGTCTGTCACGTCAACTGAGATTATATTAGCTGTGACATTACATTAGCCTGTAGAGGGGAAAATAGGAGAAGCAATACATTTCGGTTTTAGATTATTGGGTGAAGAGAAAGAAGTGTAGTGCGAATCGGTGATTAAACTGAAGCCTAATTCTTTTGAATACTGAACTGCAAGTTTGTGCTAGGACTGTTTGGCTGGAATAAATGTACTATAATTTACCAATTTAGAGAAACAAAGTAGCCTAGGCTTAATCCAGAACAAATATGAGATGTTTACCTTGCAGACATTATTAGGCCTAGAAAACATCCTCTACATCTGTAGTCTACAATAAGGATTAGCTGCAATATCAACTCTTTCTAACCTTCAAAATAGAGATGTAAATTCAATACATCTGATTTCTAGACAACATATTCATGAAAACTCCCATGGTGATTCCTCAACCCATTAGCCTACATGTTGTGTTTGTGAATCTATTCTGCAGCAGGAGATATACATAACACACAGAGTAAACTGTAATAATGGAATAGAGGCTAGAGAATTTCCTCATTTTGTAAACTAGGTTTAAATGATTTCATGTGGTGTAGAGAGGGATATTATAGTCATTAGTTTATGTACATTAGTGACGGTACCTAATAGGTTTTCCATACGGGGGGCAAGGGCTTTTATGATTTAGAATGATGCTTATTTTATGGTAATCAAACAAAGTACTAACCAGGGTTAAGCATATAACTCATGTAGATAGGTAGGTCTCTCACTCTGATTAAATTGTCGTTTTCCCCCCCGCCCATGTACACACAATACCTCATAACATCGACAAAGTGAATTTACTACAGCTGTGTGTCTTTCTGGGTAAGTAACACCTGAATTGTACATTATTCTTTTTCAAGTTCTTCAAGCTCTGTCAAGTTGGTTATTGATCATTGCTAGATAGCCATTTTCAAGTCTTGCCATAGATTTTCAAGCCGATTTACATCAAAACTGTAACTATGCCGCTCAATGTCGTTTGGTAAGCAAGTCCAATGTATATTTGGCCTTGTGTTTTAGGTTATTGTCCTGATGAAAGGTGAATTTGTCTCCCAGTGTCTGTTGGAAAGCAGACTAAACCAGGGGTTTGTCTAGGATTTGACCTGTGCTTGGCTCTATTCCGTGTTTTTATATCCTAAAAAACTCCCTAGTCCTTGCCGATGACAAGCATACCCATAACATGATGCAGCCACCACCATATGAAGAGTGGCACTCGGTGATGTGTGTTGGATTTGCCCCAAACATAACACTTTGTATTCATGACATCAAGTTAATTTCTTTGCCACATTGAACGTGGTTTACTCCATGACTCCCATGCAATACACACGCGCACCCCACGTGTCCCAGAGAACCCAACTGCACCCAGGAGGCTACTACATCACATTCTCCTCTCGCTCTCTTTTTATTCTCTCTTTCTCCTCACCCCTCTCCCTCTCATCCTGCCAGATAAAGTTATGTTGATAGTGATTTAAGTGGAGTTAAATGAGGATCCCTCCAGCTATATTATCCAAGTGTGGTAGATTGTGAGAAGGTAGATGTTGGGATATGCTTCACAGCATTTCACCTTCACTGAGATACAGTATCACCCTGTAGGTACAATGTGCTTATATGAGAAAAAAATAGGTAGTGGAGGAACTACTTTGGAGGTGCCGACATAGATAATTATATGGAGATGGAAATAGGGAGATGTGTCTCAAACCTCCAACCTCACTCCTTGCCAATCAGTTTGATCTGAGCTCACTCCTCTGCCTGATGGGTTGTGATCTGTTATCATGCCTGAGGTCTGGCCTCCTCACAGACAGGCTAAGTAGGCGGTCTCCCTCCACTGGAGGTGGAAATGAGTCTGGACTGAGATCCACTTTCCTCCTGTCTGTCATCTCTCTCTCGCCCTGCCTGCCTCGTTCTTCTCCTCCCCTCTTCTTCCGTCTCTGCATCCCTGTCTTCCTGCTTCCCTCACCTAACTGCCCGCATTCCTCTTCTCCTCCCCTTTCTACTTCCATCTCCCCTCCTCCTGCCATGCTGTCTATGGGAGAATCTCTATTGCATAGTCCTCGCATCCTCTCTCCTCGCCTCCTTCTCAAAGCCTATTGGAGGTCAGAGTGGAGGGACCTCTGTCTTTCTCTTCAAATGTGTTATGAGAAGGAGGTGAGGAGAGAGGACTCGAGGAGTGTGCAATTGAGATTCTCCCTATGTCTCCCTCCCTGCCGGCCTGCCAGTCTACCTGCCTGCTTTCCTCGTCTCCTCTCCTCTTCATTCTCTTCTCTCCCCCTGCCTGTTTGTCTCTGTGTTCCCGACTATCATTGTCAGGAGGAGAAAAGGGAGAGAACCTGCTACAGAGAACCGTTGCCTGGTGAATAGGCTACACTTGCTACATACAGTGGATGTAAAACACAGAGTGAGCTGTCTTTTCTGTGTGGTGGTTGTGTGTGTACATTTGTTATGCCCTACTTTCTTTTGTCAAAATGACACCTTTGTCAAGGGTATTTTCACCAAACTGTGTTGTAATGGAATTACTATTTGATGGTATTTCAGAACTTTGGAAGAATCCTCCTTTTCACATTTTACAGTTAGGCCTATTTGATGACAAATCGTTTGGATGAGTAATTGTACTGGACATTGAGTAATATTTCATTCTTCTGTTTTATTTCATTATCTTCAATACCTCGATGTTCTCTGAAAGAGTAGAGTCAGCTCAACACTTCCATTCTCTTCCTTTCACAGGGAATAGATCACTGTCAGTCAAAGCAGTGTGACTGATCAGAGCCGACAGAGAGCTTGACACCATGCTTGACACTGACAAAGTGAATCAACATCCCTAATTTTCATTTGCCTCTGGGCTTTGGAAAGTTCAGGGCAAACTACAATAAGTTGATTATCATCTCTCGTTGCCGTCTCAGCACTTCTTTAGTCGAAGAGCTCTCCACTTTTAGAAAGTGGGGAAAGGTGTGAAAGTTAAACTCCAGTACGATATGGTTCACTGGTTTGACTTTCCGTCTACTCTGCTAGGCTGAGCTGACATACCTGACATGTACCTGCTCAAATAGCAGGTTGTGATTGTGAGTCGGATTGTCGGTTGCCAGGGTGTTACTCTGAGAACACCTAGATAGCATCGCCTGTGCATCTAGCTCAGCATCACCATGGCAGGTTGATATGAGTCAATAAGCAGGTCGTCATGGAAACGTGTCACTGTAGAGTACTCAAAAGTTGAGGAAATATTTGTCATGCTCTGTTGAACAATACATGTTGGGAGACATTGAGGTAATGCTGTCAATATGAAAGCACACACGTGTTACATGTACATCGAGAAGATGTATGAACAAGATTTGGAAACAGGCATTGTATTATTAGGGAGGAAATCCCTAAAATAGGTTTGACAACGTACAACAAATCTGATCAGGAGATAATATGACCTGACAGACTCTCATAGGAGAGGTAGAATGGATGGATTGGATTAGCTGCAGAAGTTACAGGGATACAGAATGGATTGGATTAGCTGCAGAAGTTACAGGGATACAGAATGGATTGGATTAGCTGCAGAAGTTACAGTGATACAGAATGGATTGGATTAGCTGCAGAAGTTACAGTGATACAGAATGGATTGGATTAGCTGCAGAAGTTACAGTGATACAGAATGGATGGATTAGCTGCAGAAGTTACAGGGATACAGAATGGATGGATTAGCTGCAGAAGTTACAGGGATACAGAATGGATTGGATTAGCTGCAGAAGTTACAGTGATACAGAATGGATGGATTAGCTGCAGAAGTTACAGTGATACAGAATGGATTGGATTAGCTGCAGAAGTTACAGTGATACAGAATGGATGGATTAGCTGCAGAAGTTACAGGGATACAGAATGGATTGGATTAGCTGCAGAAGTTACAGTGATACAGAATGGATTGGATTAGCTGCAGAAGTTACAGTGATACAGAATGGATGGATTAGCTGTAGAAGTTACAGGGATACAGAATGGATGGATTAGCTGCAGAAGTTACAGGGATACAGAATGGATGGATTAGTTGCAGAAGTTACAGGGACACAGAATGGATGGATTAGCTGTAGAAGTTACAGGGATACAGAATGGATGGATTAGCTGCAGAAGTTACAGGGACACAGAATGAATGGATTAGCTGTAGAAGTTACAGGGATACAGAATGGAACATTGCACCTGGCTCTTTGTCCCCATTTACCTCCGTCTTCATAGTGCCGCGCGTCTTGACAGAGCACACCCCTGAGTAAAGTACGGAAGCAAATTGGTGTCGGCCTCCCTGTTCAGGTGCTCCTCTCCACAGCAGCAATCCTCTGCCCACTCAAGCAGCTGTCAAGGTGAGACAGTTTTACATAGTGAGGCTCCAATGCCCCTGTCCAATTTCACTTTGGAGTGAGGCTGGGCTGAACATGCCAATCCTGATATTACCAAACAAATTAAATCACACGTCTGGGAGAAAGCGGGATGAGGAAAGGAGAGTAGGGTGGAGGGATGAGGAGTGGAAGGGGGGGGCTGTCAAACAGGGCTGAGCTAGTCTCCTTCCCGCTTCGTCTGCCAGAGGATCGGGACATTGTTAAGAGAGTCAATAATTGGTTGAGGATGTTGAGCTTTTTGGAGCCAGGCAGTGCTGCTGAGGGAGGAGAAGAGAGGTGGAGAGAGCCATGATGCCTGGACATTAACACAGAACTAGCTAGAATACAACTGAATTCTCTCACAGTGACTGAGTGTTAATCTTGTTACAGTATCATTACATGCTTGATGGGAAAACCTTCAAAATGGTTAGAAGGTCCCGAACAAACATTCGGACTCCCATGTAAAATATCCTTTTGAGTGACAAAAATCACTCATAATATTTTGGGGGGATAGAAATGCTCAAAATCGGAGAAAAATGACTTTCTCCCTGATGGCTAACTACCAGGAGGTCAGAAAAGTGGGCGGGGAGCTTATGTTCATGAGCTCGGCTTGACTGACAGCTCTTTGAAATGCCTATTTCAAGAAATGTGGATGCAGTGAGGGGTGCTGCAGTGAAATCATCTCAAGCAAAGTTGGTGATACACAAAGTAACTCAGATGACATAGAAATTGCATCAACAATTACAAAAAATATACACTATAAACTAAGTATACAAAACATTAAGACCACCTGCTCTTTCCATGACATAGACTGACCAGGTCAATGCTATGATCCCTTATTGATGTCACTTGTTAAATCCACTTCAATCAGTGTAAATGAAGGGGAGGAGACGGTTTAAATAAGGATTTTTAAGACTTGAGACAATTGAGACATGGATTGTGTATGTTTCCCATTCAGAGGATGAATGGGCATGACAAAATATTTAAGTGCCTTTGAACAGTGTATGGTAGTAGGTGCCAGGTGCACCGGTTTGTATCAAGAACTGCAACGCTGCTGGGTTTTCCACACTCAACAGTTTCCCGTGTGTATCAAGAATGGTCCACCACCCAAAGGACATCCAGACAACTTGACACAACTGTGGGAAGCATTGGCGTCAACATGGGCCAGCATCCCTGTGGAATGCTTTCGACACCTTGTAGAGTCCATGCCCCAACAAATTTAGTCTGTTCTGAGGGCAAAAGGGGTTGTGCAACTCAATAGTAGGAAGGTGTTCCTAATGTTTAGTATACTCAGTGTATATCTCCCATTTGGCATGTCTATTTGTGATGCGGTTCACAGCAGCAATGACAGATGTGTTGACATGACAACTGTATCAGTTTTGAACTACCCTTCTCTTTCCTTTGTTCCATGCTAGCTGAAGACCTAGCTAGCCAGTAACTAGCTAACACCAGACACAGATGAAGACCTAGCTAGCCAGTAACTAGCTAACACCTGACACAGATGAAGACCCAGCTAGCCAGTAACTAGCTAACACCTGACACAGATGAAGACCTAGCTAGCCAGTAACTAGCTAACACCAGACACAGATGAAGACCTAGCTAGCCAGTAACTAGCTAACACCTGACACAGATGAAGACCTAGCTAGCCAGTAACTAGCTAACACCTGACACAGATGAAGACCTAGCTAGCCAGTAACTAGCTAACACCAGACACAGATGAAGACCTAGCTAGCCAGTAACTAGCTAACACCTGACACAGATGAAGACCCAGCTAGCCAGTAACTAGCTAACACCAGACACAGATGAAGACCCAGCTAGCCAGTAACTAGCTAACACCAGACACAGATGAAGACCCAGCTAGCCAGTAACTAGCTAACACCAGACACAGATGAAGACCTAGCTAGCCGGTAACTAGCTAACACCAGACACAGATGAAGACCTAGCTAGCCGGTAACTAGCTAACACCAGACACAGATGAAAGGGGCGACATAAGTATCTTTGCCATAGATGAAGTGTAAACTTTTAATTATATTTGATGACACCCAACAGTGAAAATATGAGTGGTACTAAAAGCGATGTGTTCTGTTGGATTTGCTCCAAACATAACGCTGTGTACTCATTACATCAAGTTTATTTCTTTGCCACATTTTCAGTTTTATTTTAGTTTCTTATTGCAAACAGGATGCATGTTTTGGATTACTTTTCTGTAAAGCCTTCCTTCTTTTCACTCTGTCATTTAGGTTATTATTGTGGCACAAATATAATGTTGTTGATCCATCCTCAGGAGAAAACTGTCACAGACATCAAACTGTTTTAAAGTCATCATTGGCCTCATGGTGACATCCCTGAGAGGTTTCCTTCCTCTCTGGCAACTGAGTTAGGAAGGATGCCTGTATCTTTGTAGTGACTGGGTGTATTGATACACCACCCAAAGTGTATTTAATAACTTCACCATGCTCAAAGGGATATTTAAATGTCAGATGTTTTCTTTTTTACCCATCTACCAATAGGTGCCCTTCTTCGCAAGGCAAAGGAAAACCGCAAAGACCTCCCTGGTGTTTGTGGTTGAATCTGTGTTTGAAATTCACTGCTTGACTGAGGGACCTTACAGATAATTGTATGTGTGGGGTACAGAGATGAGTTAGTCTTTAAAATAATAATGTTAAACAGTATGACACAGAGTGAATCCATGCAAATGTTTAATCCTGAACTTATTTAGGCCATAACAAAGGCGTTGAATACTTAGACTCCAAGACATTACAGCTTTTCATTTTTAATTAATTAGTCAAATGTTTCTAATAACATAATTCGGTATTGTGTGTAAACCAGTGACACAACATCTCAATTTAGCCCATTTTAAATTCAGGCTGGAACAAGAAAATGTGGATAGGGTCAAGGGGTGTGGATACTTTCTGAAAACACTGTAGCTACAGAAATCAGCAAACACAACTTCTCCGATGTTGGTTACAAGGCAGGTGGTACCTTATTTAAATTAGGTAAGATAATATCATGTTACCATTAGAGTGCTGTCACCCTATCCCCTTAATAATCCCGCCTCCTGAATCCAAGCATTTGACACGGAGAAGGAGATCACTCTTTATCGATGTAGAAGCAAAAGTCATTGTTCATACTTGTGATCATACTTCAATCTGGTTTCATCCAAATATATATATTGTTTATATCATCCATGATTTTTACTACAGCACTAGCTGTGATGAAGTACAGTGCAAAATACCACTCATTCTCTTGCCCAAGAATATCAATGAACTGTTCCTAACAGTGTGCAGACTTTGGAACAAGGGATTGGATGCTGAAACAGTCAGGAAGCATAAGCATTACAGCAATGTACTGAATGGATCCTGTAGAGAAGAAGTCAGTGAATGACCAAAATAATGACTACAGTTGATGTGATTTTAATTCACAGAAGACTGAAAATATCTGGTCACAAACTGAATTAAATGAAATGGAAATGGACATTTAAATCATCATCAGCACTGACCCATTTTTTACGCAGACAATGTAATTCATTCTTCAACCTTGGTTTCAACAACCGTGCGATGAGATGACGTTTGACACAGTGAAATTCTAATAGCCTGAAGGATCATGGGAAACATGTTTAATGAATTCCATTAGCTGTGTTAATGGTGTTCTGTCATAGAACAGGAATCAAATCTTCCTCAGATGAAAACAGGCATTTAAAGAAAAAAATACTACTGTGATATATAATCTGATGTTTTGATTAATGTTTGTTAACATAAAAATAAAACATGCAGGATGCCTCCCAAATGGGAACCTATCCCCTATATAGTGGGGAGGGGATCAGTAACTTAGTGTACTACTTTTGAGCAGGGCCCATAGGGCTCTGGTCAAAAGTAGTGCACTAAATAAGTAATAGGGCACTTTTGGGACGCTGATGTAACAAATCCCTCAGATCTACATCAAGCCATAGGCCTGCTGTATGACAGGCGATAACATCCTGATCTTGAATGATGCATTACAGTAGAGTAATCCAAACAGATTAGGATGATGTTTTCCTTGTCACTAGACAGATTTACTGTAGCCATATACACAAAAGTACGTGGACACCCAATCAAAATTAGTGTATGCGGCTATTTCAGCAACACCTGTTGCTGACAGGTGTATCAAATCGAGCACACAGCCATGCAATCGCCATAGACAAACATTGGTAGTAGAATGGTTTACTGAAGAGCTCAATGACTTTCAACGTGGCACTGAATAGGATGCCACCTTTCCAACAAGTCAGTTCATCAAATCTCTTCCCCAGTCAACTGTAAATGCTGTTATTGGGAAGTGGAAATGTCTAGGAGCAACAAAGACTCAGCCGCGATGTGGTAGGCCACACAAGCTCACAGAACGGGACTGCCGAGTGCTGAAGCGTGTAAAAGTAATCTGTCCTCGGTTGCAACACTCACTACCAAGTTCCAAACTACCTCTGGAAGCAACATCAGCACAAGAACTGTTCGACTGGAGCTTCATGAAATGGCTGTGCAGCCGCACACAAGCCTAAAACCACCATGCACAATGCCAAGCGTCAGCTGGAGTGGTGTAAATCTCGCCGCCATTGGACTTTGGAGCACTGGTAAAGCGTTCGCTGGAGTGATGATTCACGCTTCACTATCTGGCAGTCTGACGGACGAATCTGGGTTTGGCGGATGCCAGGAGAACGCTACCTTCCCCAATGCATAGTGCCAACTGTAAAGTTTGGTGGATGAGGAATAATGGTTTGGGCTAGGCCTCTTAGTTCCAGTGAAGGGAAATCTTAATGCTACAGCATACAATGACATTCTAGACGATTCTGTGCTTCCAACTTAGAGACAAGAGTTTGGGGAAGGCCCTTTCCCATTTCGGCATGACAATGCCCCCGTGCACAAAGCGAGGTCCATGTAGAAATGGTTTGCCGAGATCAGTGTGGAATAACTTGACTGGCCTACTCTACTGGACACAGAGACAGGCCCGTTACCTACTTACCCAGAGTCAGATGAACTCCTGGATACCATACTGTCTCTGTGTCCAGTATGAAGGAAGTTTGAGGGAGTTTTCTGAGCCAATGCTAACTAGTGTTAGCACAATGAATAAGTCTATGGGTATCTGTTAGCATGCTAACAAGTCGAGTGTCTGCTAAATTACTACAATGTAAGTATGCTGTGAACTATAAAGGGTAAGAATGCTGTACTATTGTAAAACATGTCGACTTGCAATATTATAACATTTTATATTAATGATATACATCTTAAAATTCTTTAATAGATAATCTAACAATGCACAAAACATGTTTTATTTTCTTGCTTTATCCATCCACCCATTGTCAGATTGCGGATATATCAGCAGAGGGAATTCTGGATGCTCTTCCTGACAGGTTCCATTCCACTGAGTGTGTCCTTAGAGTCCCAGGCAGTGCCAGCAACCATGTTCCCTCCCTCTTCTTCCTTCCCCACTTCAATCCCACCGGTCTGCATCAATCACATCCTCTTCCCAGGTATCAGTCTAGACATCAGCAGACGCCTAGGCCGGCCAGGACACATGCCAGGACACAGCACACAACACATCTCTCTGTTGTGATGTGTGTGTGTGTGTGCTGTTGAATTTCATATCTCACTGCCAGCCTCATATCAGAAGAGACACCTGAGGCGTGAAATGGATGCCTTAACTACAAAGGCCAATAAGGACACCCACAAGTTCAAATGCTATTGTTTAGAGAGAAATGGATCATGGGAGTCCTAGATGTTTGTTAAGTGTTACGTGCCATTGGAAAGGGATATCAAACATGATATATGGACATACAGTACATGGTGGTATACTGTCTTTCAGATGTCATATTTGACATTTTCTGGCGAGGCCCCATGTGATGTGATGGTAGCCTGGGTGGCAGCCTGTTCTTGCTTCAGGCCCACTTGTTTTTAACCTGCCAAACAGATTGCCATAAAGTATCATTGTTAAATGCAGGTTGGTAGTCTGAAACAATAAAAGGGGACAGTGAACTGCGAGAGAGAGATGGGAGAGAGCTGCAACAGAGAGAAGTTGGATGACAAGAGAGTGAGATTAAGTGAGAGAAAGAGACATTTACAGTATTAAAGACATGGTTTATGAGTGTGGAGAGCAGGCTGACAGTATAACTCAGCGTAGGCCAGACCATACTGAGATATATGGACATGGATAAATCAGTCGCCAGGGGAGAGGCGGAGGCTGACCACACCTCAGTAGTCTTCCCCTGGAATTCCATGGCAGGGAGGAGGGGGGGGCAGACACTGAGGAACAAAAAAAAGGCAAACAAGGTTATTATTCTGCCTCCACATAGCCCTCAGCCAAAACAGGGATTTACTTGAAACTGCAGACCAGCTAAATGTAGTGCTTTTCATTTTTCAGTTATTTAGAATAGAAAAAAACAAAAACATTGTCCAAGTGTGGCACAATTGATTTATCTCCCTTTGTGCCAAGCATGATGTGTGCAATGTGAGAGGTAGCGACTGCAATGTAAGACAAGGTCTTTTTTTCCCTGAAAGAAGTGTAATTTCATCAACTCTATTGTAACTGAATGGGTATGAGATGCACTGTGAAATTGAATGGCGACACACAAACAAGGGTCTCCAGAAAATGGAAATTATTTAAAAGAGCATTTTATTAAAACAAAATGCATATTTACAAGGCAGGAGGTAACAATCCTTCAGTTGGTCGAAAAGCACTGTACCTTTACAAAACATGGGGGATAACGCATACAAAAAACATGTCAGTGTAGCCCATATAGGCTACTACAGAGATGCTGTATGTATAGATACTGCTTACGGAGTACAGTCTTGAACCTGAACGCTTGAGTGCAAGACAGTTGTGCTAAAGGGAATTCAATCAGCGTAAAAAAAAAATATCCTCATCTAGACTTCTGACAGCTGCAATAGAACGAAAACCTAAAGAAAAATGGCTTTTGAGTAGCTCGGACATTGTACAGTACACACACTCCAGGCAGTGAAAAGGAATGTCACAGCATAATTATTCACAAGAGCATTATATTCTACATTTTTTAGGGATATAAAAAAAATGTCAAACACATAATTTGGTATTTAAATAATAATACAAACTCAAAAAGAAGGACTTAGAATATGTTTAACATTGCGTTGATTCACTGGAGTCAACTTGTAAACTTAGAAAAGACTCGTTGAGACTATTACAACGTCAACTGAAAATCATATGACCTCTACACAAAATGAGCATTATAAAACAGTACTGTACTTTCTCCAATACTCCCTGGACTGTTCCATTTTCATGGAGGGATGATATACACAACACACAGTAAGTCAAGTACAGAGAGAGGCGATGCAGAATAAACATGTGTCAGACTACGTTTGGTTCGAGTGCCTTAGTTTCTCCATCATAGTGAGTTTCCTGATTAGCCTGGTTAAACAAGACTGAACGTGTCCAGACTGGTTTTACCAGGCTATTTCCTGATAACATGGGTACCTGACTGGTTCTGCAGCACTCAACTTCGCTACATCGTTCCCTTGCTTTGTTTGCTTGCTACAGTAAATCGCTGCATCCTTTCAACTTGAGACCAGGAAGCCCTCTTCAAAAATAATACCCGACAGAACCATTTCTACATGACAAAAGCATTTTCTTCACTTCCAGTTTACATCTTATGATTTCCTCTTTTCTGTGGCTCAAAAGTGAAAGGCGCCTGTCACGCTATTCAGTGGCCAATGATGACATCTTATGGTTGTGTGAGCAGCATAAGCAATAAGGCCCGAGGGGGTGTGGTATATGGCCAAAATACCACAGCTAGGGCAGTTCTTAGGCATGACGCAACGAGGCGTGCTTGGATACAGCCCTTAGCCCCGGTTCAGTATATTGGACATACGCCACCAACCCCCGGAGGTGCCTTATTACTATTATAAACTGGTCACCAACATAATTAGGCCAGTAAAAATAAATATTTTGTCATACCCGTGGTATAAGGTCTGATATACCACGGCTGTCTGTCAATCAGCATCCAGGGTTCGAACCACCCTGTTTATAATGTGCATTAGAACCCCCTCATTTCATAGGTTTTATCATGTCCATTGTCTTCTTAATCTTTCCCCCCTCTCTTCTCCCCCTCACAACCAGGGCTGCCAGGCATCTCCTCTCCCCCCTTATAGCCAGGGGTGCCAGGCAGGGTCCATGCGACAGAGGTTGTCCAGGCTGTTGGCAGCAGCCACCAGGGTGTTGACCTTTGACTCCCCTCCCTCGAACTGGGCCAGGTTGTGGAGCCTGGTCATGATGGCAGTCACAGCCTTCTGCACCAGGGACACTAGCTGCTGGGAGTCCATGTTCTCAGGCTGGCCTGCTGGGGACAGGGGCATGGACGTGTCCTCCTGGGTCTTCTTGTGCCACGCGATGATCTCGTCACGGAGCACCGCCTTCAGGATGCCATCCACCTAGTGGGGGAGAAGGAGAGGAGAGAACAGAGAATGATGGAGAGCAGCCAAATGCATCCTGCACTCTAGCAAGACTATTTATGGGAAGCAAACTATGAATTGATACTAATTCAGGAACCATGAGATACTGTGAAACCACTGTGTATTGTTAACTCACCATGTTGGGTAGGGCTAGACACAGCAGCCATATAAACTATACAGAGACCACAATACTAGCTAACCACCTAGCTGCGTACTCGGCCTTCTCCACTCATTGTGCACACTTTATGGTGTGTTGAGGGCCTGCTTGTCAGAACAACCGTCTCCTCTCCCAGTAAGTATGTGTAACCACCGCTCCGCCCCCCCACCAAAGAAAGCAGTGGCCTCTGGGATACATCTCCAGCTCTGTGTGTGTGTGTGTGTGTGTGTGTATTTCTAGCTCTCTGCACGCCCTCCATCCAAAAGCCCCGTCTTCAACATCCCAGTTTGTTCACCTCCTGAAGGAAGCAGCCCCTCTCTGGCTGTAGCTACAGGATGAAGCTATACATAGACATATAGCTGCCTGCCTGATGCCCTATCATTACAGGACCAACTTAGATATACAGCCCTCCTCCTGCCACAGCTGGGACTGAGGCTGAGAGGCTGTTGTTTTTGTTTTGATACGCCTCAGTGAATTTCCCTCCAAGTTTACATTTGTGGGATGTAAAATACCCACACAGAATAACATCCATCAAGAATTATAGTGTCTAAATTAAGACAAGAATTGAACTTAATTCAAGTGTATGGTTCTACCAGTGAGTTCTACGTGGTGCACAGTAGTGGTCTACCAATGTAAAGGATAATTCTCACCAACCATGACTTCAATTTAAACTGTAATATGCCGATTCATTATTTTTGTCCAAGAAACATAGCTAACAAATCATGAAAGTAATTTGCTGTTGTACAACAGGTGTGTGTGCTTACCTTGAAGTTTGGTTGAGCAAAGCAGCGTGCCACAGCGATCATGGAGGCGGTGAGGGGGCCAGAGACGCCGATGGTGGTCAGGAACTCTGAGATGTTGGGCGTCAGACGGAAGGGCACAGGCCGGTTGGCGTCCAGATCACCAGTGGCATCGTTGATGTCGAAGCGGAAGTAAGACACATTCAGCTTCCCCGTGTCCTGTTGGAGGAGAGAAGTATAATGGTTAGGATCAGTGTGTGTGTGTGTCTCTCTACACTTCCTGATATTGCCTCATACAGTGCATTTGTAAACTTTTTCCACATTTAGTTAATTACAGCCTTATTCTAAAATGGATTAAATTAAAAATGTTCCTCGTCAATCTACACACAATACTCAATGACAAAGCAAAAAAAAACAGATTTAGCATCATGCTGTGGGGATGTTTTTCAGCAACAGGGACTGGGAACCTTGTCAGAATCGAGGGAAAGATTAATTGAGCAAAGTCTTTGATGAAAACCTGCTCCAGAGCGCTCAGGACCTCAGGTGTACCTTCGCCCCAGTCTAACAGGACAACAACCCTAAGCACACAGGCAAGACAATGCAGAAGTGGCTTCGGGACATATCTATGAATGTCCTTGAGTGGCCCAGCCAGATCCCAGACTTGAACATGATCAAACATCTCTAGAGAGACCTAAAAATAGCTGTGCAGCAACGCTCCCCATCAAACCTGACAGAGCTTAAGCAGATCTGCAGAGAAACTCCCCAAATACAGGTGTGCCAAGCTTGTAGCGTCATACCCAAGAAGACTCAAGACTGTAATCGCTAACAAAGGTGCGTCAACAAAGTACAGAGTAAAGGTTCTGAATACTGATGTAAAATGTGATATTTCAACAACAAAAACATTTGCAAATGTCTAAAAACCTGTTTTTTCTTTGTCATTGTGGGGTATTGTGTGTAGATTGATGTGGGGACCACGACAATTTCATCCATTTTAGAATAAGGCTAACAAAATGTGCAAAAAGTCAAGGGGTCTGAAAACTTTCTGAATGCACTGTAGATTCCAGTCTGGATTCCACCGTGTACAATCACTAAGACAAGTCATCTATAAACATTCTCCTGAGGTATTCTCTATGGACATGTTTCTCCTGTATAGAACCCATGGACAGGATACAGCTGCCTTCCAGTAAAGTGTTTAACTACAAAATGGCTGCTTTTATTGATCTGCCGTAGACAGAGCACCATAAAACAACATATCACCCCAAGCACATCCATAATCCCTCCATCCCTCTTTCTCTGTCGAGTTAAGTATATACAGCAGGACTTTGTCTTTAAGCCTGCGTTTGTGTAAAGAGGGACCCGTATGAAGAGCAAAGAGCATTCTGGGAAGATAAGCTGTTTATGGGAGAAAGTGAGTGTGCTTATGACAGCTTTATGGCAAAAGCATTTCATTTGAGTTTTTTTCCCCCAACAGGGTTAGACGCTAGACCCCCGGAGGATCAGAGAAGCTCAGAGAGAAACTTCTCTGGCTCCGGACTGAGGCAGGGTCCTGAATAATAACACATTAACAGGTGACTGCTAATCCACTTTGACGCTGTATCAATAGACTGAGTCAACAATACGAGGGAGGTGACATTACAATCCATACTCTGAGGATGGGGGCAGGCAGAGGCCAAACCATCTCAATGCACTATGTTAGAAAAGCTGACTATTCTAGGGGTAAAATATGGGGTTATTGTGGTGTTTATTGGGGCTAGGCTCGTGGTTACACATGTCAGTAATGTCCTTGATATGCTGGTGTCAGTGTGCGTGGATGCGCGTGTGTGCGTGCGTGTAATCCTGCCTGTGGCTAATGGGATCTATGGCGTGGAACAGGCAGAGAGGGGGCTTAATGCGTCCGCTTAGCTGCCCAGTGAAACGCCTGTCAGCAGATCATAGAAGAGGAGAGGGGAAAGGAGAGGAGGCTGTCCGTCTGTTCCACACAATCATCTTTAATAATGACTTTCAGAGATATACGCTCTGCCCGCCGAAAGGACCGTGCGTGCGTGTGTGTGTACCACTGCTCTGGTGCGACACACACTCTGGGCTCTTTATATTGAATGGTCTCTGATAGCAGAGCAAAGAGTCGGAATAAGACTGACTGTCAAAACAGCATCGTCCCATAGAGGCTCACTGACTGACAGGGCTGCATTGATGTCATAGAGAGGAAGTCATGCATATTACCAGTCAGAGCGATGCACATCTCTAATGAATCTAAGGAGGAACATCTCCATACTGAATTAGTCTCCTTGACATGAATCATCCTTTGACAGACTGCTTCAAATTCCCTTCGCCACGTGCCCTTGGCTGGGTTAGGTGTGTGTGTGCACGCTTTTATGAGTGTGAGTATGCGTTTATCCGTGTGTTAGGGTTGGGCGGTAAACCATATTTTACTATATACCGGGTGAAATGAACGGACCAGTTTAAATTTTTTTGACTTTTCCTTCCATAACGGTATTTCAATGTTTGGTTTGTAAAAATGTGATATGAAACTCCGGCGAATGTAATGTCCATTTTTATGGTTAGCGGTTTGCTTCTCGAGTCGTCTTTCTCCCTCTCCTGCTGTATACCCTGCCCTGCCCTTGTCACTCAATGGAGAGCAGTTGCTCAATCACAGAATCTTTTAAATCAGAGAGGACTAGGCGAAGCATGAATGTTCGCTAGCTACATAAGGTAAGAAAACATGTAATGTAACATCGAATTAGGGTCCCCTGGAAACACTGACCAACACTTTGCTTCCTACCCTCTCAATAATTCCTCCCTGGCTTATTCATTCGTTGTCATGTCAAAACAATGTATCAAGGCGCTGCCCACTACATATAAACTATAGTTTATCATTATATTTCTATGACTCCAACAGTTCACCAATTAACTAGGCCTAGGTTTTTTGCCAATATCATGCAGCCCTGTGTGGCAGTGTGGAAATGAAGTTGGATTGAACAGTATAAAACAATCAGAATGGAGAAAGACCCATTGAAATAATTTAAAATGTATGCGTTGCCACCCTGGGGTCATGAACTACCCATAAAGCATATTCAGAGCTCTTATTATTAAAAGGCATAAAATACCATCAAGATTTGAAAAATCGTGATATGATGTCACCAAGCCCTAGTGTGTGTGCATGCACATGTCTGTATGTCCAGGTGTGTGTGTGTGTGCTCGTCGCTCTCCCCCTACCTGTGCTATCTGCAGCATCTCAGGGTTGAGGCGGTTGAGGTGTAACATGAATTCAGCCAGGCCGATGAGAGACAGCTGGATGGTGAACATCTTTCTGAAGGTCCAGTAGTCTGTAGCATTGGGGAAGGTGTGTAACGCCCACTCCCTCAGCATGCTGCGAGGTACCATGTTCCCCTGCACCTCCTTCAGAATGTCACGCAGCACCTGGTGGAGACAGGGGAGGTTAGAGTCAGAGGGAGTGTGTCTGTGTGTTCCAGACAGTACCTGGTGGCTGGCCAGTGTGCCACTGGTCTGTACAGTAGCCAGACGGTCGTTGTATGTGTGTCTCCATGCGTATGTTCCAGACAGTACCTGGTGGCTGGCCTGTGTGCCTCTAGCCTGTACAGTAGCCAGGCGGTCGTAGTAGCGTGAGATGGGGTTGTCATGCTCAATGCCTTTCTTGGCACAGCGTTGCTTATAGATCTCCACCAGAGACAGAGATGATGGGTTGTCCTCTACCAGACGCATCTGAGGAGACACAGCTACCACCCTGGGGACTGGAGAGATAGGAAGGGGGAGAGTAAGCACAATTTAATAACATGGTAAACTGATTACACACATCCATACACTGTATACAACCTAACCTTGGAGGACGAGAGAGGGAGAGAGAAAGCCACCTCAATACAACATTGCAATACTAACTAAACATCTACATTTTCCAAGGCAAAACAAGCCACCTTCATTTCAATACACTGTGTAAAGTAAACTAGTACACCCAACACTGCACAACAGGTCTACATATCTGACCTAAGATGTGTCAACACAAGAGGTAACACTAGGGTTACTAGAGGTTCAGAGGACAGAACCTGGAATGTAAATCACACCCACGGAAACATTTACATAACATGGTAAACCACCAACCGAACACATTTCACTTAGAGGGAATGAGTAGAGGGACCACAGAAGTCCACATTCCCTCTTAAACAACCCAATCAGTCGCTGAGAGGGAGAGTGGGCAAACATCTGGATGGGAGGAAAACTGGGGGAGGACAGGAAAGGAAATTGTGTATACAATGGGATTGTGAGAGAGAGCGAGCGAGTCTCTCCCATCCCCCTCTAATGTATAACCCATCTATCTAATTTACAATGAGTGTACCAAACATTAAGAACACCTGCTCTTTCCATGACAGACTGACGAGGTAAAAGCTATTATCCCTTATTGAAGTCACTTGTTAAATCCACTTCAGTGTAGATGAAGGGGAGGATTTTTAAGGCTTGAGACATGAATTGTGCATGTGTGCCATTCAGAGGTTGAGTGGGCAAGACAAGTTTTAAGTGCCTTTGAACGGGGCATGGTAGTAGGTGCCAGGCGCATAGGTTTGAGTGTGTTGAGAACTGCAACGCTATTGGGTATTTCACACGCAACAGTTTCCCTTGTTTAACAAGAATGGTCCACCACCCAAAGAACATCCAGCCAACTTGACACAACTGTGGGAAGCATTGGAGTCAACATGGGCCAGTAGCCCTGTGGAATGCTTTCGACACCTTGTAGAGTCCATGCCCCAATGAACTGACGCTGTTCTGATGGCAAAAGGGGTTGTGCAACTCAATATTGGGAAGGTGTTCCTAAAGTTTTGTATACTCAGTCTCTCCAATCTCTCTCTAAATGTCTATCCCCTCTCTTCAGATCAGATGAAAGGAAAGACATGAGCCCTCTTATTCTATTTTGAAATGCACTTCTTTAGGTCATCAGACCAGAAGAATGTAGCCCCCCCCATGAGGATGCCCTTGACCTCTGACCTGGAAGTGGTTCACCATAATACTGATAAATCAATCACAGAAAGGCAATTTAGATTCAATCTCCCAGCCAGCCTCCCGTGGGAATAACCTTGCATCTTATTTCATTCACTCACTGACATTCTCTGCCCTGACACATGTCGACAATTCACCTCAATTTCATTTCTCCCATTCCTCTCTCCTCTGCCATATTTTTCTTTAAATAAAACGACATGTACAGTACAACTAAAGAGGTTGCTAGGATTTAAACATCACCCGCCTGCCTTATCGGACTGTATAGACATGCCCTTGGAAAAACACTTTAGACTGAGATACACTTGACATTTCTACTCGCTCCTTGAATTCTCTATTCCTGGGTTGAGAGCCCAAGATACACAGAGAGGAGATTTTAGACTGCCTGTCAAAAAAACTGGCCTGCCAAGAAGAGAATGAGAGAAACAGACCCGTAGAATGATATGAAAGAGCAGAGTCAGAGAGGAAAGGGAAGGAGAGACCAGACAGACCTGTAGAATGATATATGAAAGAGCAGAGTCAGAGAGGAAAGGGAAGGAGAGACCAGACAGACCTATAGAATGATATATGAAAGAGGAGAGTCAGAGAGGAAAGGGAAGGAGAGACCAGACAGACCTGTAGAATGATATATGAAAGAGGAGAGTCAGAGAGGAAAGGGAATGAGAGACCAGACAGACCTGTAGAATGATATATGAAAGAGCAGAGGACAGAGAAGGAGACCAGACAGACATAAAACAATAGTCCAGAGAGTTGTCCCAGGAATAATGTGTCTCTTGGTGGTCTGAGACTAGAGACGGTGGAGAGAGCTAGCCCAGTGTGTGTCATACCAGTAAAGAAGAGGTGTCTCTTGATGGTCTGAGACTAGAGACTGTGGAGAGAGCTAGCCCAGTGTGTGTCATACCAGTAAAGAAGAGGTGTCTCTTGATGGTCTGAGACTAGAGACGGTGGAGAGAGCTAGCCCAGTGTGTGTCATACCAGTAAAGAAGAGGTGTCTCTTGATGGTCTGAGACTAGAGACGGTGGAGAGAGCTAGCCCAGTGTGTGTGTCATACCAGTAAAGAAGAGGTGTCTCTTGATGGTCTGAGACTAGAGACGGTGGAGAGAGCTAGCCCAGTGTGTGTCATACCAGTAAAGAAGAGGTGTCTCTTGATGGTCTGAGACTAGAGACGGTGGAGAGAGCTAACCCAGTGTGTGTCATACCAGTAAAGAAGAGGTGTCTCTTGGTGGTCTCCTTCCTCTTCTCCAGACAGGGGTTGAGCAGCCTCAGTAGCTGCAGGACCCTCTCCTCCCTGCGGGACTCAGTCAGACAGGCATCGTTCATCACCAGGTAGGGGTAGATCTTCCCATTGTGACCTCTGATGTAGAGACGTCGTGCTGCCGTGTTGTGTTTCTGGACTATCTCCACTCTGGGCATGAACCTGAAGAAAACGCGATACACAGTTAGTACCTGGAGGTAATGGATGTGTAACACTTGTGTGTGCAAATACTTTCTATATAAACGTGCACCCTCCTCACCGTGCGATCTTGATGTAATAGTGTGTGGGTTTGGGCATGAGGAACTCCCCAGGGATCTCCACCTCGGCGGTCTGGGCTGAGAAGTTGCTAAGGAAGCGGCACTTCTCCTCGATCAGGAAGAACTTGGGCAGCTGCTTGGTCTTGGCCTCCAGGATCTTGATCCACTTCTTGAGCTTAGAGATGAGGTTGTGGAGTTTCATGGAGCCAGGCACGCTGAAGTCAAAGTCTGCATGGAGACAGATGACCAGCAGGAGGTTATTATTAAGTGGAGGTAGACAACCTGTTAGATTAGAAGGAAGCCAACACAAAAGCCTAGACTGACAACTATGAAATTCAAAGTTTGTGTTCAAATGGTTTATCTATTAAGGGTCAAAGAGAAATCAAAAATGGTCAGATTGACAGATGGAAATAAGGCAATAAGATAAATTACCAATGGCAGCAAAGCTGAGACTGAAAAGAACCAATGCGTAAGAGGCAGAAATAAGCGCTTCGTTGCCATATCAACCAAAGTGCTGTACGTTTTCCACCCAGTCCCCCATGGAGCTAGTCTACTGATACAATCACAAGGGTTTACATTTCATATTCAAGACACAACTGACATTGTGCATATTCTTGGGAGGGAACGGTAGAACAAAAGGTGCAAGCAGAAAGGGAGCCACGGTGATGGCCCCAGGACATCTTTATCAAACAGGTACAAACCTGCTCCATTATTACAAGCCTGGTGTGCTCTGCTTGTTGTAATGAAACCATGAAAGTGTATCAGAGAATGAAAGGCCTTGCCATTTCAAACCTCTTTCGGAGTGAACTCTTACACTTTAAATAAACTTTTTTTTTTTTTTAAATCCAATGTTCCTTCGTAGCATCCATTTTACCTGCCTGCTGTTTGCTATCCTAGGGGAAACGGTGAATTAGGCTAGTCTTATTGAATTGCCAATGATTCAGAAGCATAAAAGTACATATAACCTACAAATAGAATACATGAACTGTGGCTGTCTTCATTTTACAAGAATTCATTACCATCTCAATTGTTTTATGATGTAAAAATAGGAAATAATAGGAGAGCTGAAAATATAACACATTTTGACACATTGAGCTTGGCCATATAGTAGAAACTGAGTCAGAGCAGAAGGAGGGCTATTTCAGCTCCTCTTTTCACTGACCGCTGATCAGTCATCTCATGCTTCTGTGAACAACAAGCCCCCTTCTCTCTGATCCATAGTCTCCTAAAACAGCTACCTTCTCCCTGACCGGAGACTGGAACACTAGGAGGCATGTAACTCTCCCTCTTTCACTGCCCTCTCCCTGCTCCCCCCCCCCCCCCCTCATACCCAGAGAACCACAGTGGTCGGTGGTCCGTCTCTATAAATAGCCCCTAGACTTTATCGCAGCAGCAGGAAGTCTCAGGTGAGTTATACTCAGTGGTTTGTTCAGCAATAGATGTAACGGCTGGATGGCCACTGGTTGGCTGTCTGGACCTCAGAGCCAATCAGTCTCATACAACAACAGCGGTGCAGAAGGCTACTGGTGTTATTGTGTGTTGAACTGCTATATTTGTTATTGATAAAAATAGAAAATGTTTAGAGTCCGGTAGATTCAGTGCAGGGAGACTTATTCCTGTATGTTCACCTGCACAACCCATCAGACAAAATAAGAAAATCCTATCAGAGTGTTTCTCATAGCCAAGTAAAATGTCCTTTTACAGAAGTTATTTCAGTGTGAAAATTGTTTGAAAAACTCAAGAGCATTCACATGCCATGTGGCCAATGTACTGTAGTTTGAGAGCCTGACAGAGATAGGTGAAAATATTGTAGCTGAAAACATGCGCTGGCTGCTGTGAACAGTGAAGTTATTTAAAATATTTTTTTCCAGGGATCTGACAAGCAGAGAGCTTTGGAGTGAATCCATTTAGAAAACAGTACCTCGTGCAAAGAGCATTCCCCATAATTGGATTTGAATGCCCCCCCCCCCCCCCCCCAGTCCCCTCTGACTAATGTTATGTGTGCGCACATAAACACAGATTTTCCGGCCCACAAACCCAGGGAAAGCGAGGGAGGGAGCGGGTAACACAGCGAGGTTGGCTGCTCGGCAGCAGCAGAAGTGCGGGGCTGTAAACCCTGTTTGTTCCGCTCCGGAGGCTTGTCGGGTTTCTCTGCGGCGCTCGGTTGGCGTGGGTACAGCTGGGGAGCGACGGCAGGCACCCTGTGAGTCGGAGCTCCGGTGACGCCTGGCCGAGCCAACACAGCTGGCACCCAGTACCCACACATCTGGTAACATGAATGAATGCCACACGCTCCCCTTCTACCGCTTTCCATCTCTCTCATAGGCTCGTGTTCCTAATTTTCAATTTCTCCATTACTCAATTATCTTTCCCTCTTTTGTATTTTATTTTCATTCTCTCGCTCTCTATTCTCTGGCCCTCTCTTCCTCTCCCTGCCCAGTCAACATGCAGTACCGTAACCAGACACATTAGCCCAGCTAGCCTCTCTCCCTCTCCCTGCCCAGTCAACATGCAGTACCGTAGCCAGACACATTAGCTCAGCTAGCCTCTCCAGTCTGGTGGAGGGGAAAACAGAAGTGGAAAAGAGGGGGAACAGAGGGAGGCCAGGGAATGAGCAGCTCTGTGTGTGTGTACTCAGTCATACAGTGTTGAGAAGAGAGCCAGAGGAGAGGAGGGAGAGTTGTGTGGATACAGGGAAGGAGCTGGAGGTTGCAGCAGAGATTCTTAGTTTAAACCAGTGGCCAGGGAACTGAACTGTGGTTAAACCTGGGGGTTAACGTACTATTTCCAAAAAATAAGAATTTGTTTTTTTAGAAATGTCTCTACGTGGGCCAGTCTGCACCTGTCTGTCTATTGCATTCCTAAGTAGAATATAAATAAATACTCAGGAGGATGAGGGTCTGTCTCATGGGTCGCTGACTAACATGCACATACACATGCATACGAGAGATAAACGGAGCGCTTCATGATTCAAATTAACTTCTGCATAACTGTTTCCAAGGTATTGTTATGAAACAGTATGTGGTAGGCTGATGATTTGAGTTACAACAGTTGCTGAGGTCAAATACAAAGGCCACAATAAAAAATGTCTGCAGTTTTTCAATAGTTTCTCTTACTGCTATTAAACATCCTTCAGTTCAAACTGAACTCTCATTGGAGCTGCAGTACCAGTAAGCACCGTTTTGATCTTCTCCACATGCTGTGCCTGTATGTACCCAAATGACCGCTAAACAGGCCTGGAGGGCAAGTCAGTGGGTTGGATTAGCAGAGCTGTGTAATGCCTGTGTAATCAACACCCCAAACCAGCACAGCAAACACGCACACACATACGTCAGCCCTCCATTAAATCAAATCATCTGGTTCAGAAGCCCCAATTACGTTCCGGAACACCACTGTTCTGTTGTTTCTGCCTGGTGAAAAATAACCCTGGCCTACTGATGCACACAGAGCGTGGCTACATCTGGCAGCTTGGTTATGTCTGGCTATGAGCACTGCATAAGGAATAGGGGGTGATTTGAGATTTACCTCTACACTCCTATGGGTCAACACTGTTAGTAAGATTCCAAAAGTGAGTTATATATATATATATAGTTTCTTAAAAATAAAATCAATAATAGGGAAATAATTAACCTAGCAGAAGTAACAAACTACATGAGGTTAGAGCAGTGTGTACCTGTGGTGAACTGTCCCTTCATCTTCTGGAAGACCGGGTCCTGAGCAGTGGCCTGGGCTCGGCGGGCGAGCGACTCGGACGCCGCGCTGGAGAACATGGTGGAAACGTTGGAGACGTTCTCCAGCCCCACGCCAAAAGTGCTCACCAGCTTCTTGACGAAGTTCAGCGTGTGTGGCGTGATCTTGGCGTCCGACACGGCACCGCTCTTCTCGAACGCCACCGAGTAGCACTTAAACAGACCCTGCTGGAGCTGTCTCAGGACCTGGATGGGAAGGGGGGAGGAAGATATTGATCATGAACATGTATAATAAACATGTATAATACACTGTTACCCTAAAAATGCTGATAGTGAGCAAAATATGCCACCCACAAGCTCACCATACCCCCCTAATCCACCAACCCTCCCTCCTTTTCCAATAGTCCCCCACCCTACTGAAAACTCCTCTCCCCAGGCAGGTGTATCCAGGTGAGGTTGTTCCCACGGTGTTCCTCTGTCCAGGTTTAACCAATGGAACGGACTGCAGCGCTGTGCCTTCTGTGAGCCCCGAGCACAGACACTACTACCCCCCTCTCCCACGCAGCATGGCTAAAGCACTTTGCAGCACCGGCGAGTTGCATTTGGAAGCTTGTATTATGTCAGCGCTCTCCCGGTTTATAGAAACCAGTCAAGGTTTCTATAGGGGGGGTAGGATATAGTGTTCTAAATGAGGGAGTGATTCCAGAGGTGGGTGCTGAAAGTGTTTCAGGAAAAATAAGTTAATCCTCTGTGTAAATGTTGCGTTCACTGACAGTCACTTCCATTTTCCAGTCTGTAAGCTCGCTGTGTTGGAGGTTGGATGGAAAAGTCGCAGTTTAGCTTTGCCATGTCAGAAACATGACAGAGCCCTTCCTTCAACAGGGCTTCAGACTACTCAGGTAGAGCGGAGCACAGGACTGAACAGAGGTGGCTAATGGTAGTATTGGGAAATAGGAGAACAGATGAGTGCCTGGGTGTGTAGGAGGACAGGGAATGGGCAGCTCTGTGTACTCAGTCATACAGCATTGACAAGAGAGCCAGAGGAGAGAAGAGAGAGTTGTGTGGATACAGGGTAGGAGTTGGAGGTTGATGCAGAGTTCTCTTGTTTAAACCAGTGGCCAGGGAACTGAACAGTGGTTAAACCTGGGGGTTAACATACTATTTCTAAAAAAATAAGAATTTGTTTAGAAATGTCTCTACGGGGGGCCAGTCTGCACCGGTATTTCCGTTGCATTCCTAAGTAGAATATAAATAAATACTCAGGAGGATGAAGGATTCATGGGTCGCTGACTAACACAGTCCTCTAACACACACACACCCTCTCACCACCATCCCAGGTGACCCTGCCTCACCTCTTCGTGCCAGTTCTCTCTGAACCAGACCATCTGGTCCACAATGCCCTCCAGAGAGGAGAGCAGGGTGGGGTGCAGCTCTCGCTGCATGTGCATGATCCTGCTGCAGCGCCACATAGGGGCCGTGGCCCTGATGGGGCCCGGGTCAGACGCCGAGTGGGTCTGGGCCCCCACCGAACTGGGCTGCTGCTGGCCCGAGTCTAGAGAGGAGAAAGAGGTGGGGAGAGAGAAAAACGAGGTGTGAAGACAGTGGAGGCAGAATCGAGGGGTAGTGATGTGAGAAAGATGAGAGAGAAGAGAAAAGGAGAGAGAGTGTAGATAAAAGAAAAGGCATTAGGAAGCAAAAAGACAATGAGTTCTAAAATGCACTTCAAAGCCTGCAAAACAAAGTCATAGCTTTGTTTGATAAACGCTTTTCTTTAAGAAGTCAGTGAGCTAGAACACTCACTGTATCTACAAGGTGAATACATAAATACGCTACTCAACAGTAGCGCCGCTTTTAAACGCAGTCATACCCTTCGTGTCCAAAAGGGGACATATCACCTTTAATGTTCAAACCGTGGTGAAATCGGCACACACACAACTTACCGCTCTTGTAGCGTTCCCTCTGCTCGATCTTGAGCGTCAGGTAGAGGGTGCGGATGGGGAAGTAGACTGCCTGGGGGTACACTCGTCCCACCTAGCAGACAGCAGGGGGGGGGGTCAGATTACCATTCAAAGAAGAAGCTACCCTCGGAGATCTCATTGCACACAGGAGAGGAGTGTACGCTGCAGAGAATCCCAAAGAATATCCAACATTGATACCCTACAAGCAGCTCTGTAATGTGTAATGGAGATATGAAACCCTGGAGGGTATTTCAGGTTCCAACAACTCTGTGGCTAAATGTAGAGGGTTGCCTTGGCCTAGACTGCTAGACTGACC
This sequence comes from Oncorhynchus nerka, assembly GCF_034236695.1. Taxonomy (NCBI): domain Eukaryota; kingdom Metazoa; phylum Chordata; class Actinopteri; order Salmoniformes; family Salmonidae; genus Oncorhynchus; species Oncorhynchus nerka. The sequence continues at coordinate 21,361,531 of NC_088411.1, forward strand.
TAAGTTCAGCGGCATCAACTTTATCCGCAAACTAACTATACACTCCATAATCTACATTTCTACAGACGTCATCAAGACACCTCAGAAAACCAAACACGATTTGACACAAACAATCCAGGGAATAAACAGGATGGATGTAAGTGTTTGACAGGTGGACGGCCATAGGTGTGAGCTCAGCACCTTTTGCTAGGTGGGAGCTAGAACGTCGATCAACTCAACACACGGGAGTTATGCACAGTGACAGTGAGGCCTTGATGACAGAGACAACAAGGTGGTTGAGCCCAGACCACAGCTCCTCTCAGGCCCCATTAGACTGACACCCTACACCCCTGTTCCCCTACCCTGCTGACAGAGGGGTGAGGAATAACCTGTAGGTGTAAAGAGACACCTCACTAACCCTGGCTCAGCCTCCCATTAACAGTACAGAGGAGCACAGAGGGAGGGCTATGCTGGGTGATGGAGAGGAGGATGGAGGGGGGTGGAGGGATGGATAGATAAGTGGCAGCTTAGCAGGGCATTAAAGATGAGGCAGAAGGAGAGAAAGGAGGAGGAGCGTAAGGAGAGATCAGGCTCTTAATGGGAGATGAAGGATGTTATATTTTGGAGGGGGATTAGATTTGCTGTAGGACTGTTAACGCTGTGATTCATCTCTCCTCTGCTCCTCAGGGTTAACCTTCATTAATATTTCACTGTCTGTTTTTAAAGCATCCCGCCGTGCGGCCGCCGCCCACAACACTAAATTATTCAGCGTCGCTAAGATAAAGGCTTCCATCCATTAAAAGGTGCTTTCCTGCTTTTCTCTTTTACAGACAGTCAACCTTTTACCCTTCACTCATCATATGGTGAGGAGGAAGGCAGACGGCGACAAAATGCTTCACCCATCCATTCCCCAAATACCAAACTGCAAAAGCCATTCATAAAGCTCTCCATGATCTCTCCATTACCTCAATAGGCTACAAAAAGGTTGAGAAACCCTGATTTAATAACTAAACAAACCATATTTATATCCCATTAAGCACATGATGTGGGCTTGTCTGACTCGCCTTAGAATAGAGTGTTTCCACTTCACGTGAGAGATGATCTATAAATCTCTTCGCTCCCTCTTCTCCCACCCTCGCTGTCTCTTCTCTCCCATTTCCCGCTCTACTGGGTGGATAAGGGGTGTTTGATGTAGCCAAATAGTCTTTGAAGTTCCCACCTCTCAATTGCTGGGAAATAATACTCCATTAACGGAAAGCAAATTAGTCCCTTACTTTATTTGTCAGCTCTGTTCCTGCACTGCGGATGAGTTTGATATTAACTTAATATTCATTCCTTCTATAAATAATTGAAAAGGGCTCACTGGAGGAAGGGGAAGCCAATACATGAGGAGAGGAATCTGAATGGTTAATTTGATAAATAGAAAGTGCTGGAGAGAGGCCACTCTGGCACTGAGTGCTGTTAATCCATCTCGATTAGGCTGATGTGCCTGCGCGCGCACACACACACACACACACACACACACACCTGTCCACTCAGTATTTACAGACGGACAGATGCAAGGCCAGATACAGATGGGGGAACATTTACATTTAGGAGAGGAGGATAGGAGGGCTGAGTGCTTGTAGTACAGAAAGGTCCTTAGCTTGTCCGTCCCTGGTACAGGAAAGTTGAGAAACAAAATAAAAAACGAGGACCAAGGCACTTTTTATAGAATTAAAATATGAAGAGTGCCTTGGTGCTCCTTGTTTTTTTTGTTGACCAATTAACCAATTAACCCTTTGCCAAAGAGCACCAATCTAATAAGACCTATGGAGCAGCAATGCTTCCCTTCCTTTGTTCTACTCTAGAATTTTAACAGACTGTGCTGTAGACAGATGGGCTTATTCTATGGACGGGAGGTGGGTACAGGCGTAGAATCACATATTACAACTTCATTGAATAGGATCTCTGTGGGTACGGGTGTTGTGAGTGGTCACAGGTGTGCTGTAGGTACTGACGTACCTGGCTGATGAGGTTGAGCAGGGGTTTGCCCTCTGACCCCACCAGGCAGGTCAGGAGCTGTGGTATCCATGCCAACCACTGGATGGGCGGCACCCCGATGCAGTACTTGTCCACAGCATCCGCCAGGGTGTTCTTGTCATCAAAGCTCAGCAGCCACAGCACCTGGGAATGGGGGGCAGGAGAGAGAACAGTGACACCGTTAGAGGGAGGTTGCTGGCGAGCTCAGGCAGCATGGACACAAATTACATCAACATTTCAAATGGTGACTAAAGGGCTTAATTGTCTGTAATATCATCACCAGACCATCTCTGGAGCTCAGATCAGCGGCACACATGAACAGTGAGAGGGAGGTTGCGTTCCTGGCAAGCTTTAGCCGCTTTGAGAAGGGGAGGAGTGGGTCACAGAGCAGGTGAACTCCCTCCTGGGGGCTGTTGATGGAGACATTAACCCCCCCACCCCCTATCAGCCAGCCAGCTAGGCCACACAGCTTGTGTATAATTACTGATAATCACTGGACATCTCTGCTCATCCATCAGGCTCTAAACGCTGCCAGGACCAGACCCAAGATGTGTCCCAAACAGAAAGCTATTTCCTATATAGTGCACTACTTTTGAAAAGTAGTGCACAATAGAGGGAGCCATTTGGGACACATCCCCGGTTACTGAGCCCTGGCCAGCCATCTCCTCTCTCCATACAATAGCAAGGGCAACATACACACCCCCCCACCCCCCTTGTGTGAGAGTGCACTGTTTAATGTTCTCCCCCCAGAAACACCAGCCCAGAGGAAATGGAAGCTAATGGCCCTGATTATTTCTGTAAGAGCTGATTATAGTACTTGTGTGACGGCCAATATTCACAGCTAATACTGGAGAGGGAGAGACTTTTGTCCCGTTTCTCATTTTTACTACAGGTGAAAGAGTCAGGGGATAGTCATGTTAATGATGCCCTACTGCCCATTTAGTGTTTTCTATGCTGCTGTCCAATGTCCACCATCACACAAGAAGGATCCAATTACAGCATCTTACCTGGACATATTTCTACAACACAGAGCAGAAGATTCAACACCCCCCTGCAATAGCTTTGCTGTAGGACTATTAGCTACAACAGCCCATCCCCGTTTCTGGTACCACAGTCAGCTAGGTCATGACCTCCAGAGAGCGCATCAAAGGATCAGAGTGTGTACTACTGATTGGTCTGGTTGTTGGTGATGGTCAGTCTAAAGCAGAGGGGGAATTGGGGTGGCTGGTGAACTTGTATTCAGTCATTTTAGAGTGCAGCGTGAGATTGACCCTCTAGAGCAGGGTTCCCCAACTGGCATACCAATATTTTATGTGGTTCATTTTATTTGACTGCCAGGTTTCCTGAGAATTAATGAATATATATAGTGTAGAAAACATTAAGGACACCTACCTAATATTGAGTTGCCCCCCCCCCAGTTTAACCTGTACCCTCCCCTTTATCTACACTGATTAAAGTGGATTTAACAAGTGACATTGATAAGGGATCATAGCTTTAACATTCATTCATCTGGTCTGTTTCCTTAATGTTTTGTACACTCAGTGTGTGTGCATACACATACAACAAAAATAACAACATGTAAAGGGTAGGCAACACATCTTCTACCCTGATCCTCAACACAGGGCCCCCTCAGGGGGTGTGTGCTTAGTCCCCTCCTGTACTCCCCGTTAACCCACGGGTGCGTGGCCAAGAAGGACTCCAACACCATCATTAAGTTTGTAGATGACAACGATGGTAGCCCTGATCAGACAACGATGGGACAGCCTATAGGTAGGTCAGAGACCTGGCCGCATGGTGCTAGGACAACCACCTCTCCCTCAATGTGAGCAAGACAAAAAGGAGCTGATCGTGGACTACAGGAAAAGGAGGGCAGAACACGCCCCCACTCACAGCAACGGGGCTGTAGTGGAGCGGGTCGAGAGCTTCAAGTTCCTTGGTGTCCACCTCATCAACAAACTATCATGGTCCAAACACACCAAGACAGTCGTGAAGAGGGCACGACAACTCCTATTCCCCCTCAGGAGACTGAATTTGGCATGGGCATCCTCAAAAAAGTTCCACAGCTGCACCACCGAGAGCATCCTGACCGGTTGCATCACCGCCCGCTATGGCAACTGCTCAGCATTCAACCATAACGTGCTACAGAGGGTAGTGCGTAGGGCCCAGTACATCACTGGGGCCAAGTTTCCTGACAGCTATAACAGGCCACATGGTGGGGTTATGGTATGGGCAGGCATATGCTACGGATAACGAACACAATTGCATTTTTTTTTTTCCTATGGCAATTTGAATGCACAGAGGTACCGTGACGAGATCCTGAAGCCCATTGTCGTGCCATTCATCTGCCGCCATCAGCTCATCTTTCAGCATGATAATGCATGGCTCCATGTTGCAAGGATCTGTACACAATTCCTGGAAGCGGGAAATGTCCCAGTTCTTCCACGGCTTGCATACTCAGACATGTCACCTATTGAGCATGTTTGGAATGCTCTGGATCGACGTGTACGACATGTTCCAGTTCCCACCAATAGAGGAACTTCGCACAGCCATTGAAGAGGATTGGGACAACATACTAAAATCAACAGCCTGTTCAACTCTATGTAAAGGAAGTGTCTCGCACTGCATGAGGTAAATGGTGTTCACAGCAGATACTGACTGGTTTTCTGATCCATGCCAAACTTATTTTTTTTAAGGCATCTGTGGTCATTCCCAGTCATGTGAAATTGATAGATTAGGGCCTAATGAATTCATTTCAAATGACTGATTTCCAAATACTAAAATTGTTGCATGTTGGGGGGCAAATCAGCTCTAAGTTCCAAAATATTCCCACGCATAATAGAGAGATACATGTACTCATACACAAATGTATGCAAGGTTAGAAATTATTACGTTTTAGACAAATATTATATCTGTTGTTTCGGCTTCTGGCAGTCAATTTGCAGTCTACAAATTATTTGTTGATATGTTCCGACCCCCTGACCATCCACTCAAGAAAATAAAAAATTGTCCTCAGACCGAATCTAGTTGATAATCCCTTCCCTAGAGAAAAGGAGACTATAGTAGTGATTGGTGGTGAAGAATAGATGGTGTTTCTTTGACATAGGTGCACCACGCAAACAATCAGAAAGAGGTTGTGCTTTCTCTAAATACTCCATTTCGAGAACCTATTTACAGCCCAGTGGAGTCTAAATTATGTCTAAATGAAAATAACTCCTACACACTGATAACCATTTGTGGGTTTAAGTTCACACCTGCTTTCCTGTTCATCCGTATGAGACCTTCACAGGTGAAGTTGCAAGGCAAGCAAATAAACGTACTTCTAGCATTTTCACCATTTGTGATCCATAATATTAGCAGTTGCTTACACCAAATGATGGCATGCTAGAGCCATGTACTTCACAGAAGCTGGAAGGTTACTAGTAGCTGTTCCTCATGAGGCATAGAACTCCAGCTCATCTATATGTGCTTGGATCACACGAGCAGAACTCCATCTCTAACCCACCTTGGCCAGGTACTTGCGTGACTTGCTCTCGTTCTGATGTCGGCAGGCATGCAAATAGCAGGTGAGGGCGGAGACACCCAGGTGCAGCTGGCGCTCCTTAACGAAGATGTTCTCCAGGTAGTCCCCCCACATGGCCCAGGCCTTCACCAGGACATCATGCATCTGGACCGCTGCCGAGAACGCCTTGTTGGCCTCCTCTGACCTGGAGAGGGGGAGTAATGAAGAGTGAGTAAGGGAGAATAGAGGAGAAAGAGGGGGGGAAATGGGAAGATAAGGAGAAAGAGGGGGATGGGGATATGGAGAGGAAGAGAGAATAGAGGGGAGAGTACATTGAGAGAGAATAGAGGGGGATGAAGGATGTAGCAAAATCAAATCAAATTTTATTTATCACATACACATGGTTAGCAGATGTTAATGCGAGAGTAGCGAAATGCTTGTGCTTCTAGTTCCGACAATGCAGTAATAACCAACAAGTAATCTAACTAACAATTCCAAAATAACTCCTACACACTGATAACCATTTGTGGGTTTAAGATTGGGAAACGGTAGAGTACGGCAGAGAGCGAGGATAGTGTTAAAATTATATTTCGAATATGTATATCAATAGCGATCAGTTTTAAAACTTCCCCTCATCGGCAAGGCTCTCCTCCCATTATTACGGCTAGCGCTAGAAAGTAACATGACTACATCAGTGAAGGTCTAGAGCGTTTAATGTTGTGGAGTATGTCAGAGCCAGCCACACAGTACTACAGCAGCTTAACAGCGTCGCAACATTTCATCAACGTCACAAAGCAGGTAATGGCTCCGTATACTGGAATAAACTTTAACCCAGAAGAGGATTCTTGATCCTGCTTTCAGAATCTGGAACTCACGGCTCAAGTGTTCAGCTCCAGTTTATAGCTGAAAATACCAAGAAGAGCGAGGGAGACCGACAAGGTGGAACCTGGCAGAGACCTACGTTTGAATGTTGTTTATGCTGAAAAATATGTACAGTCATCAACCACTTTCAACGCATCCTCCTCCCACCTAAGACATAAACATTTGAATAATTTTACAACCAATTCAGGACTTGATTAAGGAATAAGGGGCAAGGCACCCCATAAAAAAATAAACATCTGCCCCTTAGTCAAAATAAAAACACTTGTCTGTAAACAAAACAAGAGCTCAACAGGACTTAGTCAAACAACCTTTCCCCACCATTTTGGGAGAGGTTTCAAACAGCGAGGAGAAAGCACACCTGCTTTAAAATGGCTCGCGGGCCAATCAATTATAAAGGGTTACTATAACAACATATTTGGCATTGCCATAAAGGAACATGGAGGCTGATTGCTGTGGGAGTCTAAACCAGGCCCCTCCAGACATACTTTATGTGCTCGTCACATTGGCCGTGTCAAAGTACATAAACAGTTTCTCCTCAGCGGGAGTGGAGTAGAGGGGGAGAAACGCCCAGAGTGTCAAGTCACACACAGATACACCACTTAACTGTACGCCCCAACTGTCTACCCCAGGCCCAAACCCCAGGCCCAAAGCGGTTCATACTCCCGCAGAGTGAGTGTGTGTGTGTGTTTGTAATGACTGCGTTGGGTCCCTACTGCTGAGGTTAGGCTAAGTTCTGCTGATACCAGAGATTCCAGTAAATTGCCAGCGAGTTAATTATTTGGGTGTGGATATTTAATAAGCTATCCCCCATTTTTATTTCACCCCCGCGGGGAGCCGTCATGTCAGGGCTGATGAGGAGAGTGGGCACTGAAGGGTGAGGGGGAAAGTGGGTTGTGTGTGGATGTGTGATTTGGGAAGGGCATAGAGAGGGTTGTGTGTCGGTGTGTGTGTGCATGTTTATTTGTGTGTGCGGGTATGTGAGATTGGGGAAGGGAACAGAGGCATGTGTGTTTGCTCTGCAGGCACCCCCTGTAGTGAGAACGTAGTGTAGACACAGGCGTGTGTGTGTTTGCTCTGCAGGCACCCCCTGTAGTGAGAACGTAGTGTAGACACAGGCGTGTGTGTGTTTGCTCTGCAGGCACCCCCTGTAGTGAGAACGTAGTGTAGACACAGGCGTGTGTGTGTGTTTGCTCTGCAGGCACCCCCTGCAGTGAGAACGTAGTGTAGACACAGGCGTGTGTGTTTGCTCTGCAGGCACCCCCTGCAGTGAGAACGTAGTGTAGACACGGGTGTATGTGTGTGTTTGCTTTGCAGGCACCCCCTGCAGTGAGAACGTAGTGTAGACACGGGTGTATGTGTGTGTTTGCTTTGCAGGCACCCCCTGCAGTGAGAACGTAGTGTAGACACGGGCGTGTGTGTGTGTTTGCTCTGCAGGCACCCCATGCAGTGAGAACGCAGTGTAGACACAGGCGTGTGTGTTTGCTCTGCAGGCACCCCCTGCAGTGAGAACGTAGTGTAGACACGGGTGTATGTGTGCGTTTGCTTTGCAGGCACCCCCTGCAGTGAGAACGTAGTGTAGACACGGGTGTATGTGTGTGTTTGCTTTGCAGGCACCCCCTGCAGTGAGAACGTAGTGTAGACACGGGTGTATGTGTGTGTTTGCTTTGCAGGCACCCCCTGCAGTGAGAACGTAGTGTAGACACGGGCGTGTGTTGAGGACACGGGTAGAAATAAGAGTCTGAGATTAGAACCTGAGTCCGTCACCAAGTCAACCTGAAGAGCTCATTCATACACTCAGACAGTCATACTCATACAGTCATACACTCAGACAGTCATACATCACTTGTAAGTGTCTAGAGGAGTACATACTTGTTGATCTGAGCCAGGAACATGCCTTTGAGAGCGTAGAACTCAGCGGTCATCTCCTTGGTGAAGTACTTCAGGTTGGTTGACTCTATCACCTCCAGACCCTGCAGAGGGAGATGAAAACAACTTTGTTCACCAAATATACTCAGTCACTATTTAGAAAGTGAATTTCAATAAGCGTTCTTTCATCATTTAAGATCATGTATTTCAAAAGGCATTGAAGTGAAGTCTTCAATGGTGTTTTTAAAAATGGGGGAAAAAAACTTCAGACAGGGGAACATTTATCAGATAAAAAAAAAAGTCTTATCATCATCACTAAAACATACTTCATGTAATAATATATTCCATTTAGCAGATGCTTTTATCCAAAGCGACTTAGTCAGGCACACATGTACAAACAGGTGGTCCCGGGGATTGAACCCTCTACGCTGGCGTTGCAAGCGTCATGCTCTACCAACTGAGCTCCAAATGACCACTTCCTCACCTGCATACACTCGTTCTTGCCCATGACCCCTGCCAGCTGCAGGTAACATTTGACCTGCTGGCGGATCTTCTGGAAGCAGTCTATGATGGGCACCGTGGGGATGGTGTGGATACGACTCAGGATGTCCAGAGACACGTTCACAAGACCCTGAGGGGAAACATACAGGTTCATAACATTAAAAATAGTAATAACATTATAATACAGTGCCTTCAGTCAGTACTTTATCCACAGTGTTACTAAGTGGGATTAAAAATACATTTAATTGTAATTTATGGTCATCGATCTACACAAAATACTCCAGTGTCAAAGTGGAAGGAAATGTTGAATATTGATTAGATAAGTATTTCAACCCCAATCACCTTTGGCAGCGATTACAGCTGTGAGTCTTTCTGGGTAAGTCTAAGAGCTTTGCACACCTTTTAAAACTCTTCAAGCGCTCAAGTTGGTTATTGATCATTGCTAGACAGCCATTTTCAAGTCTTGTCATAGATTGTCAAGTTGATTTAATTAAGTCAACTGTAACTAGGCCACTCAGGAACAGTCAATGTCATCTTGGTTTATGTTATTGTCCTGCTGAAAGGTGAATTAGTCTTCCAGTGTTTGTTGGAAAGCAGACAACCAGGTTTTCCTCTGGGATTTTGGCTGTAATTCCATTTTATCCTAAAAACTCCTTTCAAACAAGCGTAAAGATATAAATAGTGGTACTCAGTGAAGTATTGCATTGGATTTGCCTCAAACAATTCTTTGTATTCAGCATAAAATGTAGTATTAGTTACGTGCCTTGTTGCAAACAGGATGCATGTTTTGAAATATTTTTTATTCTGTACAGGCTTCCTTTTCACTCTGTCATTTAGGTTAGTATTGTGGAGTATCTACAATGTTGATCCATCCTCAGTTTTCACATCACAGCCATTGTAATAGTTTTAAAATCACCATTGGACTCTGGTTTTCTTCCTATCCGGCAACGGAGTTTGGAAAGACGCCTATATCTTTGTAGTGACTGGGTGTGATACACCACTAAAGCCTGATTATTAACTTCACCGTGCTCCAAGGGAAATTCAAATGTCTATTTTACATTTTTTATTTTATTTTATTTTTTACATATTTACCAATCCGTGCCCTTCTTGAAAGGCATTGGAAAATCTCCCTGGTCTTTGTTGTGAAATCTGTGCTTAAAATTCATGACTCGATTGAGGGACCTTACAGATAATTGGTCTGTAAGGTCCCTCAGAAATAATGTTAACCACTATTATTGAACACAGAATTAGGGCTGGGCAATTCACAATATACCATGTGTACAAAACATTAGGTACGCCTGCTCTTTCCATGACAGACTGACAAGATAAATCCAGGTGAAAGCTATAATCTCTTATTGATGTCACTTGTTAAATCCACTTCAGTGTAGATGAAGGGGAAGAGACAGGTTGAAGAAGGATTTTTAAGCCTTGAGACAGGTATTGTGTATGTGTGCCATTCAGAGGTTGAGTGAGCAAGACAAAAGATGTAAGTGCCTTTGAACGGGGCATGGTAGTGTCAAGAACTACAACGCTGCTGGGGTTTTCACGCAAAACAGTTTCCCGTGTGTGTCAAGAATGGTCCACCACCCAAAGGACATCCAGACAACTTGACAACTGTCAGAAGCATTGGAGTCAACATGGGCCAGTATCCCTGCGGAACGCTTTTAACACCTTGTAGAGTCCATGTCCCGACAAATTGAGGCTGTTCTGAGGGCAAAAGTGGGTGCAACTCAATATGTGTAATGTGTTAATGTTTTCTACAGTCAGTGTTACCCTCAATTTTTTGTTTGTTTTTAAATCTCTGAATAAGCTTTGTAGTTCAATTAAAAGATCACTACACCACATTTCAAAAAGTCAGGAATAATCTAATGAATTCAGGGCTTCTAAAATGATACAAAGGCTAAACATAAGCCTTCCACAACCGTAAGACCCATGAATAAAATTACCTAAATAGTTTTACCTGCTTTATTTTGCAAAAATCACTTCAGTCTTTCAAGTCTATGAAAATTCCCCTTTTGTTACAAATGTAACCAGAACCATGCACATCCACCAATAATGACCAACCATTAACAGGTCTCATTAACAATCTCTCAAGCCCTCACGCTAGTGAGTAAAGCCAGTTAAAATGTATATTTCAAGTCTAGCCAACTTGGATGTATTTGCTTGCTAACAAGGTAGAAGAGTTGACCGGTTATGAATAAACGCTCGTCTCCCAACTGGAAATCAAGTGGCTTACCTGGAGAAAAATCACCCTACTTCTCAGAATGAGAACGATATGACAATTCCATAGAAAAAGTAAAGTTATGCACATTGCACAATTATAAAACACAAACTAGACATAAGTCTGTGGCTAAAATGCTGCTGGGGTACTGCAATGCCGTGCGCGACTGAAACTGAGCATTCATTTTCCACAACGATTTTGACTCCTGAATTTATTTAGGCTTGCCATAACAAAGGGCTTGAACACTTTTTGACACAAGATGTTTCAGCTTTTCATTTAATTAATTTGTAATACAAAATCTAAAAACAGAATTCTACTTTGACATTATGGGATACTCTGTCACTCAGTGACAAAATCTCTAAATTCAGACTAACAACAAAATGGGGAAAAAGTAGAGTGGTGTGAATACTTTGAAGGCACTGTATGTGCCATTTAGTAGATGCTTTTATCCAAAGCTCATGCATGCATACATTTTTTTGTATGGGTGGCCCGTGGGAATCGAACCCACGATCCTTGGCATTGCAAGCACCATGCTCTACCAACTGAGCCACACAGGAGTTGGAAACAATTCAATTCATAAATTGGAAAACCTTCAAAAGAATGGGACATTTTTATTTTCAATGCTCTAATCTAATCTTTCATTTCCAGATTTGGCAACTGAAATAAATCCAACCCTGGTGAACACGTAATCTTGGCAGATAGTGATTTATCACACAGTGAGCATGGTACCTGTTTGCGTCCTATCTTGCCATATTGGATGATGGCAGAGGCGGAGGCGTGGACCCCCAGCATGGCATTGCTGGTGTTGGGGTCGTGCTGCGTGTTGGTCTCATACGCCGTCACGATGGCTGGGATAGGAAGGAGGAGAGAACAAGATGTCACTACAGTCCAGTCAGTGTAGAGTAGAGTGAGCTCCATATTATTGAGCTTGACTATGTAACAAAGTTCATTTGGATGAAAGCATTAGAAATATAACTAAGGATGAATATTAAAAGACAATGATGTCTCATGTTCTCTCGAGTTTTGTAGTTACACCAGTCATCATAGCTGTAGTAGTTTCATAGCAGCACTAAAGCTGCCACAGACATCTTTCAGGATGCTAAGTCTGAATGGTTTCAAAGTCACTGCAGGACAACGCCTGGCACCACAGCGTGTGTCATGTTGTAGAAGACACAGACAACAACGAGACCAGATTTTTAAATTGACTCAACTCTCCCTTTATTTACCATGTCTCCTCATCTTCTACCTCCAATTTGTTCCATCTTTCCCCTCTTTGTTTTTTGTACTGTTCTTTCCTTCCTCTTGTCCTTTTCATATCCACTCCTCATTCCTCCCCCTCTTTGCCACAGAGTTTCATCTCTTCTTATCTCCAGCTCTTTCCCTCCCTCCAACTTAGTCTGTGCTGTCATGCAGTCCCTTGGCATTGCTTTCCCCCCCCTCTACCTCTCTTTCCCACTCACTGTCTGTCTGTCTCTCCCCCTCGCGTGTGTGTGTGTGTGTCATGCAGAGTAAACAAGTCATTTAGAGAGCTGACATTTGGGATGGTAGAGAGCCTGAGGGGTTCAGCTCACTATGGCCTTTTAGAGACGTCCCCATTGTGAGTAGCGATAGGTGTGAGTCCTACCCTGGTAGTGGTGCTGCCGCCACATGAAGATGCTGCTCCAGTGGGAGAGGTCGTCAGAGACGATGGGCAGCCTGTTCCTCCAGGTCTTCACCACAGTTTTCATGTCGTGGAGGCTGGTGTTACGGCCCAGGTTAGCTGGCTGCAGTCCAGCGTTGATCTGGGCCGCCTCCTGGAGCTCGATGATCTGCTGGGCAGCCTGGTTGGGGAGGAGAGGGGTGGGAAAGTTTAAGGGTTTTGAGAGAATGGAGGAATGGAGAGAGAGAAGGGGAGGAGATGAAGAAAGAATGAGTGTGGAGAACAGTGGTGACAGGAAATAATTGGAAAGAGAGCGCGAGACAGAGAGAGCGCGCGAGACAGAGGGCCAGGGTAAACAGAGAAAGAGAAGGAGGGGTACAGAAGATGGAGGGATGAGACTTGGCAGGGTTTCTGTTCTTTCTCTATGACAGTAAGAAAGGCAGGATGTCCAGGCCAATTCCAAAGCCATTAGCCCACTGTATTACAGGCTTATGATGACTATTGGAAAAACTTTCTCTGAAATGAGGTCCGAGAAGCAAACACCTGATAGTTGAAAAGCCACTTTGATCCATCTATTTACCTTCAGGGACAGGACATCATATTAAGGCTAGGGCTGGTGACAGGGACAGGACATCATTAAGGCTAGGGCTGGTGGCAGGGACAGAACATCATTAAGGCTAGGGCTGGTGGCAGGGACAGAACATCATTAAGGCTAGGGCTGGTGACAGAACATCATATTAAGGCTAGGGCTGGTGGCAGGGACAGAACATCATTAAGGCTAGGGCTGGTGACAGAACATCATATTAAGGCTAGCGCTGGTGGCAGGGACAGAACATCATTAAGGCTAGGGCTGGTGACAGAACATCATATTAAGGCTAGCGCTGGTGGCAGGGACAGAACATCATATTAAGGCTAGGGCTGGTGGCAGGGACAGAACGTCATATTAAGGCTAGGGCTGGTGGCAGGGACAGAACGTCATATTAAGGCTAGGGCTGGTGACAGAACATCATTAAGGCTAGGGCTGGTGGCAGGGACAGAACGTCATATTAAGGCTAGGGCTGGTGACAGAACATCATTAAGGCTAGGGCTGGTGACAGAACATCATATTAAGGCTAGCGCTGGTGGCAGGGACAGAACATCATTAAGGCTAGGGCTGGTGACAGGGACAGAACATCATATTAAGGTTAGGGCTGGTGGCAGGGACAGAACATCATTAAGGCTAGGGCTGGTGACAGGGACAGAACATCATTAAGGCTAGGGCTGGTGGCAGAAAATCATATTAAGGCCAGGGCTGGTGGCAGGGACAGAACATCATATTAAGGCTAGGGCTGGTGGCAGGGACAGAACATCATATTAAGGCTAGGGCTGGTGACAGGGACAGAACATCATTAAGGCTAGGGCTGGTGGCAGGGACAGAACATCATATTAAGGCTAGGGCTGGTGGCAGGGACAGAACATCATTAAGGCTAGGGCTGGTGACAGGAACAGAACATCATTAAGGCTAGGGCTGGTGACAGAACATCATATTAAGGCTAGGGCTGGTGGCAGGGACAGAACATCATATTAAGGCTAGGGCTGGTGGCAGGGACAGAACATCATATTAAGGCTAGGGCTGGTGGCAGGGACAGAACATCATATTACTTTAATGGCTAATCACTTCTTTCAGACAAAGACTAAAATGTATGGAGTCTCCATTCTGAAGGGTCTAATTTATTTGTTCTATTTAACCAGGTAGGTTGACTGAGAACACATTCTCATTTACAGCAACGACCTGGGGAATAGTTACAGGGAAGAGGGGATGAATGAGACAATTGGAAGCTGGGGATGATTAGGTGAATGATGGTATGAAGGCCAGACTGGGGATTTAGCCAGGACACCCCTACAATAAGTGCCATGGGATCTTTAGTGAGTACAGAGAGTCTAAACCGGGATATGAAATGCTGTTGAGCTGCTAGAATCTACACACGAATGACGATCAATCATTTTCATCAACCCATCAATCAAGATTAATACTAAAGCCAACGATCAATATAGCTGGTGTAAATTCATTGGAAAGTCCTTTATTTTGATGGCTTGATTCCGAATGCTGTTTGATTCTAGTTATTTACCTGCAGAAAGCCTTTGTTTTAGAGGCTCTCCGGGCTTTAAGTGTATGGTACTGAAATAAAGATTTACGACTGCTGAGTTCACTAAGCAGGAAAGAAAAGTTGTTTTCCTGCTTTTATAATGAATGGGACCACAGACAAATGAATGTAGCACCACGCAATTCAAATAGCTGCCTTCAAAAGAGAAATGTCCTGAATCGGTCTGTGGACCGACCAAATCAAATCACCAGAAACAAAATAAATTGGGCAGTACAATATTCTCACAATTATCTGTTAATATCAGCTGATGGCACATTTATAACCTTCATTTTGGAGTGGCCATTCATCATGCAAATGTAATTTTGTAACAGGTATTTATTCAAACACTATCTGATGAGGGGGAAGCAATTACAGACAGTCTAAAGTTACTGCCTCGGTCTCGCTACTTTCTGTCTCCATTTTTCTTTTCCTCTCACTCCCTCTCCTCTTTCGTCCATTTTATTTCACTCCTCTTTCTTTTCCTCCTTCTCAGTCTGTCTCACTCCATTATCTCCCTCCCTCTTGTTTTTATTGCACTTCCAGGGAAGTGTTTTCCCCTCTTCATTCCCAGAAAACAGATTATCAGTGTTTTCCCCAGTAAATTGGCTGGGATCACTGATCGACTCTTCATTTGGCAATACAGTGATCAAAAGAGATGTGTTCCAGACTTTTATTTCATCTTGATTAAGAATTGAGACAGATTCAGGTGGTGCTTGTGTCTGCCTCCCTCATCTCTTACCTGAAGTAGTGGTGTGTGTACGTGGGACACGATGTGAGGCAGTCTCCTCCACTCCCGTATGGCCAGACTGGAGGCCATCTCCACCAGCCGTTCTATGAAGTTGAGCTGCTGCTCCTCTGGATGGCAGATAGCCAGGTAACCACGGTGCATGTTCACCTTCCACGCCATCTCCTTAGGACAACTCAGCTCCACCTTACAGATTAGAGACAGGTTACACACCCGCACACACATTCGGTGCATATGAGAAAGTAACACGTGAGCCTATTTGGACTGCAATTCTTTGTGTGCATCTCAAGTGAATTACTTCATGCCACTGTCACAAAGCAGCACTCTAACAGGACACAATACACCAGCTGTTCGATTCATTCTCCTCATAATTTTTAAAAGGCCTGAGTGGTTAATGAATAATCAGCCTGACACGGAGGTGAGCAGAGACTATATTGATCAGACCACTGAGTGCATTAACCACAACACTAACAAAAGCCCAATGGGAGCCTGCCTTCTGCGCAGTCAAACCTGGGAAACATTATTAGGTGTGTGTGTGTCTTGGTCTGTGTGTGTTGATGGGGGAGAGAATTACAGCGATCGTTCAATGTGCACTTATCACAGACGAGGGATAGGTGATGAATCTCCCGTAGACAGTGGTGGCCTTATCAGAGGCTGTTTAATTGAAAGCTGGGCCATTCAGATAGACAGACAGAGCCTCACCACAACAGCAGCAGCCTGCTCTACTCTGTCTTCTACCACCGCCACGTAACAAAACACACAACAGATTTTGGGCCAATTAATCACACAGACACGTAAATATTAGATCTATGCAAAACCATGGAGGAACGAGAGAGAGAGAGAGAGAGAGAGAGAGGGGAGCAACCAGTGGAGCACAAACATTGTAATTACAAACCATATTTATTTTCCTTTAAAACTTCAAAAACGTGCATTGTTACAACACTCTACATTTGAAATGTCTATTCTTTTAAAAATTGCGTAATGTTTACAAAATGTTCCTTTGTTTGTTGTCTATTCCATTTGCTTTGGCAATGTAAACATATGTTTCCCATGCCAAGAGACCGAGAAAGAGAGAGACTGAATGTAAGAGGCTGCTAGTTAAAAGGTTTTGCTGGACAGTTTAATGAGATGTCACCTCAGGACAGTGGCTCGTTTCAAAATCTCCTTGAGCGGAAAGCAAGGCAGGAGTATTTGTTATGTGTCAGCTACTATCACGTTCCCTCCTCTACTCTGCTTTAGAAAACACGAGGCTGATAAATTAACCTTCCTAACGACTGCCAAACTACATTTCCACAGCTTTACGAGAGTTCTGGAGCTGGGAACCAGACCTCAGCCGAGTGCGTGTGTCTGTCTGTCTGTCTGTCTGTCTGTCTGTCTGTCTGTCTGTCTGTCTGTCTGTCTGTCTGTCTGTCTGTCTGTCTGTCTGTCTGCGCTTGTGTGGTCTGTGTATAGCCGTGTCAGCGTGTGTGTGTTGGGCATCCCCTACCTGTACCAGCGCTTCCTTCATGGCGCCCCAGTTGGAGACTCTCCAGGCACACTCCAGTACCAGGTAGGGGTTGCTGTTGCCTTTCGACTGGCCGTACTCTGTCAGAGGCTCCCACTGGTTCAACTCTTTAGAACAGCTGCAGAAACAGGGAGGAGAGTTGATATCAAGACGAATACCAGTTCTCATCGACGGGGCTGTAGTGGAACAGGTTGAGAGCGTCAAGTTCCTTGGTGTCCACATCACCAACAAACTATCATGGCCCAAACACACTAAGACAGTCGTGAAGAGGGCTTGACAAAACCTATTCCCCCTCAGGAGACTGAAAAGATTTGGCATGGGTCCTCAGACCCTAAAAAGGTTCCACAGCTGCACCATCGAGAAGATCCTGGTTGAATCACTGCCTAGTATGGCAGCTGCTCGGCCTACCAACCGCAAGGCACTACAGAGGGTAGTGCGTACGGCCCAGTACAGCCTTAAGCTTCCTGCCATCCAGGGTCTCTATACCAGGCGGTGTCAGAGGAAGGCCCTAAAAATTGTCAACGACTCTAGCCACCCTAGTCATAGACTGTTCTCTCTGCTATCGCACAGCAAGCGGTACCGGAGCGCCAAGACGAGGTCCAAAAGGCTTCTTAACAGCTTCTACCCCCAAGCCATAAGACTCCTGAACAGCTAATCAAAGGACTGCCCAGACCCCTCTTTTACACTGCTGATAATCTATGCATTGTCACTAACTACCAACTCTACCTACATGAACATATTACCTCAACTAACCGGTTCCCCCACACCGGTACCCCCTGTATATAGACTCACTTATTTTACTGCTGCTGTTTAATTATTTGTTATTTTTCATAATAACTTCTTAAAGCATTGTTTGTTAAGGGCTTGTAAGTAAGCATTTCACTGTAAGGTATACACCGGATGTATTTGGCACATGTGACAAATAACATTTGAATAATATACACTGAGTGTACAAAACATAAGGAACACCTTCCTAATATTGAGTTGCACTCCCCCTTTTCGCCCTCAGAACAGCCTCAATTCATCAGGGAATGGACTCTACAAGGTGTTGAAAGTGTTCCACAGGGATACTGGCCCATGTTGACTCCAATGCTTCCCACATGTGTATCGGTTGGCTGGATGTCTTTAGGATGGTGGACCATTCTTGATACACGAGGGAAACTGTTGAGCATGGAAAAACCTAACAGCGTTGCAGTTCTTGACACATTCAAACCGGTAATCCTGGCACCTACTACCATACCCTGTTCAAAGGCTCCTAAATATTTTGTCTTGCCAGTTCACCCTCTGAATGGCACACACACACACACAATTCATGGCTCAAGGCTTAAAAATCCTCCCATTCATCTACACTGATTGAAGTGGATTTAATAAGTGCCATCAATAAGGGATCATAGCTTTCACCTGGATTCACCTGGTTAGTCCCATGGAAAGAGGTGTTGATAATGTCATGGAAGGAACATGTAGTTACTTTATACACCATTAATTACATGGCAAATACAAATATTATATAGCAACTGTATAGTTCTGACAGTAATTATGCAGTTATTACACCTACCAGGGATTAACAACTAGACCAGTAAATACATCAGTTATTTACCGTATCCAGTGGTCCTCCCAGAGTTGGTACTCCGGTAAGATGGCAGGAGAGGCGTTGCTCCTCTCGTGTTCCTTCCTGGCTTTTTCCATGGCCTTCTCATAGCTCTCCTGGGCCTGTTGAAGGTAACATAGTAAATAGTCAGTACTACCCAGCTGTGGCCAACTCAGTGGCCTTGTGGATTGAGTGTCCGCCCTAAGATTGGAAGTTGGATCCCCGGCAGAGTCATACCAAATACTGTAAAAATGGGACCTGGTGCATCTCTGCCTTGGACTCGGCATTAAGGAGATAGATTGGGGGCAAGGCCTTGCGATAGACTAGCGCCCTGTCCAGGGGGTGTTGTAAATCACGCTGCCTCATGCTACAGAAACAGGAGATAGGCTTTTGCTCCCATGAGCTGTTCCAGCTCGCACAAGCCAAGGCTACCTACCCAGCTGTAGGCTTTGTAGTCGAAATTGTACAATGTTTACAACATTATCAAATTTGCCAGTGCATCAATCAACAAGACCTCACCTGTTCGAAGAAGCCGTGCTGCTCGTAGGCAATAGCCGTGGAGGTCTCTGGGAACTTGCAGCGTTTCTGCCACAGCCCCGCCCACATGTCCTCCTCCTGCAGTAGAGAGTACAGCTCTGCCAGGGAGTCCAAGATCTCCTATAGGACCACACAGAGTTGGGATCAAGGGTGTACATCTTCCCTTTCAAAGACTATTCCATACACATCTAGATACATGGGCCACCATAAAGGAACTATATTTTATTGTAGTTTGAATCGGATTGATAAGAGGAATAAATCGATGCGAAACAATTAGATTCAATGCACTAACAGTTATTGCATGAAGACATTCATTTTCCAGTCTAAATGGAAATGTGCTGCTCATGGAGCTGGGCCTCTCTGAGCAGGATCAGTCGGAGCTGTGTCAAGTCAAATGGATTTATCATATGCACAGGATACTCGCTGTACATAGTACAATGAAATGCTTTACTCGCAGGTTCACCTCTCGACATGCAACAATAATAGAACAAAAAAAGGTAATAAAAATAGAAGCTTGATGGAATAAAAATAGAATCGAAAGTTGAGCAAGTGTCTGTTATGACTGTTGGGTATGGTTGACAGTTTCTACTATCATGATATAAAATGACAGAGGTACGTCGAACCCTAATCTTCAAGTTAAACCGACATGGTTGTCATAACATAAAGCTACAAAAATGTAAATGCATGTTCTTGAAGAGAATGTGCACATTTCAAGTCAATTTTGTTCCTCCCCCACTAAAATGGTGGGCAAATATCAATCAATCTAATGTTATTTCCAGTATAACGTCACTGCAGATTTAAATCAATCTAATGTTATTTCCAGTATAACGTCACTGCAGATTTAAAATCAATCTAATGTTATTTCCAGTATAACGTCAGTGCAGGTTTAAATCAATCTATTGTTATTTCCAGTATAACGTCAGTGCAGGTTTAAATCAATCTAATGTTATTTCCAGTATAACGTCACTGCAGATTTAAATCAATCTAATGTTATTTCCAGTATAACGTCAGTGCAGGTTTAAATCAATCTAATGTTATTTCCAGTATAATGTCACTGAAGGTTTAAATCAATCAAAAGAAACAATGTTACTGTAGGTATAATTTCCAGTCAATCACGTGCATTGTTATGCCACAAAGATCACCGCAGGTAAAGTTCAGTTCGGAACGATGACATGTTTAAAGGGGGATACTGTTGAAATTCAATTTTAAAATCGCCTAAATTGTAGCAATTTGATTAACACACATTCTACCCATAAAATGGAGACTTGATTTTAGAGTTTAAAAAACAATTTTTTTTTAAGTAGTCCTGATCGTGTCAGTTTCCCTATAAGCTTCAACGATATACTGAAAGCTGTGCTTTCTAGTATGTACAACTAGAGTTTACTGGACAGTGGGCACCGGTGGGTTGTCTTCCAACTCATAAAGCCTGATTGACTATTGCACAAGTCGTCTTACAAGTGAACCGGTTCATGCTACATTTGAATCGGTTTGGAGTTTTGTGGACCGAAGCACTTGCATCTTAAACATTTGAACTGGATTCCAATTCGTATCAATGAATCGTTACATCCCTAGTCAGGATGCAGTGCCTGTCAAGTAGCCATACCCATTTAATGAATGGACAGTACACAAAGGCAATGAATGAAGAAAAAAAGTTACCAAGCTAACAATGTACTCATTTAATAGAACTGAAAGTGAACACGATGACGTCTGTAAACCCGTACCTGTTGTGGTGGAGTGATGCTCTCCTGTTCGTAGAACTCGTTGGTGCTCTGTTTGGGCTTACTGTGAAGGCTGAGGCCCTTCTCAAAGGCCTGCTGTTCCAGCATCAGAGTGGAGCGCAGCCACAGATTGTGAGTCTTCCCCAGGTACTTCAACACACAGGGCCTGATGGGGATAGGGGGCACACACTGGGACATTGCCTCCACGAAGCAGTTGAGGGCACTGGGCTGGCAGTCCCTCTGAGCCTGGTGGCTCCCACTGCACAGGAAAGGACTCATCTCACCTGACAGGGCCTGGGAGGGAGGTGACGTGGGAGGTTGGTTGGGGAGAGGAAAGGAGGGGAAGGAGAGTCAAGGTTAAGAGGACAGATAGAAACACATTATATGGCCAAAAGCATGCAATATTATGCACCACTGAAAACAAGCTAGAACTAATTGGACGCCACCACACTAGCAACCACAGAATAATCATCTAAGAGACAGCTTCAGCAAAAATAATCACTATTTAAATGCTTTGAATAGATTTTTCCTCCAGCAGTCAGTACCCTAAAACCACATGAAGATATTTAGAACCAGATAATCATCAGCCTAAATATGCATCCTATTTAAGTCTTCATCCATGTCCGTCTGTGAGTGACAAACATCATTAAGACGTCTAGTTCTATTTCCAATGCGTCTCAGAAAGTTAATAGCTCAAATCACTTCAAATCAGGAGCCCTTAAATGAGCCTCTTAATACTGGCGGCATCTGGTTCATTAAACTCAGTATGTTATTTCTTCTTACATATTCTGCATAAATGAATGGTTCCTCATTAAGAGGAAATTGCATGTTTTAAGGAAGAAATGGCAGAGCCAAGGTCAGGCTGACTGTCTGCTAACCAACGTGTGTGTTTGTCTTAGAGAGAGCGCACATCTCAGTATCTGTGTGTCTCAGAGTGTGGGGCTGACCAGTCAGGTCAGACCAGAGCCTGTGACCCATGTCGGCCCTGTCCAGGTAAATAATGATGACAGACAATGAGTCACGCCATAGCCTTTGACCTCTATCACGGCATGACAACCAGGGTTTTGACCTGTAAACTTGCACAGAAGGTATAAATAGCTCATATCAACATTGCATATAGAAACATTGCATATAGAAACACCATGAATAGACATTGGAAAATAATTACTATTACAATAGTTCATCTATTTCTAAATGTTGCCCCCTTTTGAACAGGCCCCAATCCAGTTGTGAGCACATTGAATTTACAGTCCATTGTAGCCTGGCCATCTAGTGCCAAACTTATGACCTGGAAGTACAAGACATGTTAATGCACATTGACCTGGCAGTGCTTACGTGTTGCTGTCGGTCAGAGAGGATCTTCCACAGTCGAGGGAACAACTGTACCCAGGTCTTCTCAGCCAAGGGGGTGGAGATGTGACACAGCTGGACCAGGGCGTTCAGCAGCGCCCCCGTCTGACACAGACACAATGACAACACAGGTCAGCATCAGACAAAATTACAATAAGGGGTTAACATCTCACTCTTACAAAACAGCCCTACAGGAATCATTCAGCAAAAATCCCACATTAAAGGTTGTGCAGGAAATACCACAGGATTTTGTGGCTACTTTCCTGTGGAACAACCATCAAGATAAAGGTTCAGGGGTCAACTTATCACCTTCCAAATCTTGTTCCTTAAGGTTCATCCATATAATCGATCAAATGTAGAATGTGTGCTCAAAGCCAAAGTCTTTTTTGCTAAAAGCATGAACTTGACAGTGAGGGCAGGGAGGGTTGATTTTAACTAAAAGGGCAAATGTTGGTGTCATAACTCACCTTGACCTCTCTAAGGGAATCGAGGAACTTGTCGTGGCGGTTGGTGAGCATGTGCAGCTGGTTGCCTGTGTCTTTCTCTGCCTGCTCCTTGTTCTTGGGGATGGCTGTCTGGTCCCCTGGGGCTAGCTCTATGTCGATCTCCACATCCTGGAGGAGAGAGAGGGGGAGAGAGTAGAAGAAGATTGAGGAAAGGAAGAACAGAAGAGGTGGGGGATGCATTTAGTCATTTGTTGGAATATATGCAAAAGCACTTAGTCTTTCCCCTTGGAGAGATGATCATTATGAGATGGGGAGGAAAGGTAAACAGAAAATATTGACTGTTATAGAAATACTGCTATGAATACTGCATCAAATCTGTGGGGGAAACAGTTTGCTGCAGCGGGAAATACAGGTCAACAAAGAGGGAAAACTAGAGATGTTATTCCTCCCCAATAACAAACACACAATGGGATAATGGGTCTTTGTGTGTGTGTGTCAACACATCTCTTAGTGAGTGTGTCCGTGTGACCCTCAGACTCCTGTTGCGCGGCATCCTCACCTCCTCCTTGGTCTCGCTGTTCTCCCTCTCTCTGGGCTCTTGCTTGATGTGGGTTGCCATGGCGAAGGCGGCACGGTCGTGGCTGTCGGCCAGATTGATGACGTTTGTGATGGATGGGAGCATGGAGCCCTGGCAGCTGGTCCCGATGATGCTGTTACGCTCACACACAGCCAGCAGCAGCTAACAGAGAGAAAGTGACACAGAAAAAAAGATCACAGAAATTCAGGTTAACAGTTTCTAGGGGGTCTGAAGCATTATGGAGACACTTCACAAAAAAGGCCGTCTGTAGAGACATTATGGACAAGCTACATCACATACCACTGTATACAATAATTATTTGTGCTAAAACAGGCAGGACATAGTTATATTTCAAAGCTCAAATCAGAAACCTCTTCAAAGGACTTAGTCCTAACTGGAGTATTCAGAAACATGGAGAGCTTGGGACAATAAGGTTCTACCTGTAAAAAGAAAATGGAGATAATTGGCTTTAAAGTTGCGAACCCTCATTGGTTTCAATTTTTATCTTGTGTTCTTTTGAACTTAACATGAATTGGGGATATTTAGAGTACACTGAAAACAGAGAACAAGGCTGTCAACTACATTGACAAAAATGCAGGTAACCGTATAGTCCCAAGCTCTCAAATGTCTCAACTGACATCAAAACAGTCATGACTCGACCCCTCGTCCCAGTACATCTCCTTACCTCTATGCATTGTTTGATCCAGAAGTGGCTGCTCATGGCCTCCCAGTTCTGAGAGCAGCAGATGTAGAGTAGCCTCTCGTAGACACGTCTCTTCATGGAGAGGTCAAACACCTCAAAGAACTTAGCCCTGATCAGAGGCTGGGCGCAACGCAGACCCGACAGAAAGGCTGGCTCCAACTTCGACGTGATGTCACTTCCTGAGAGACTCTCGTCCCTGATTGGACAAAGAGGGTCGAAATGCATCTATGTAACCATTCTTTATATCTAATTGAAAATGGTTTACAACTGCAATTTTATTTTACTTTAACAGTTATTAATGCTAATGCATTTCAGAGCAAGCTCCTTCATAACAATTAAGGTACAAAAGGAGCTAAAAGCATCATGGCAATGAGTGTAGAAGCAATGAAGGTCATTGAAGTAAAACAGCGTAGGATGCAGACAGTTACTTTAACTTAATGTTTAAAAACGGATCACCTTATCTTTAATGATAATCCTAGCGGAATAGTAAAACGGTTAACATCCCACATTAAATGCTGTGTAATAAGCTATGCAATCATTTATAGATCATTCCACAGCCCTGGTGAATGGGCCTCTAGAGTATTTAAAAGAGAGGAAGAGTAATGTCTCAGCAGTGAGTGTATTATACTGAAGCTACTAAACCATCTACTTATTCAGAGATGTCGTCGTGGAGCAGATGCTATGTGGACGGTGATGCGTCAATCATAGTTTTACAGCTTGTTCAAAGTTACGTGACTTACAGAGCAGATCGTCTGTGGACAGGCAGAATGGGAAAAGGGATGGGGCAGTCTTGATGACTGGAGGAGAGGAACGGGGCGTGGTATTTGTGGTTAGAGGCCGAGCCAGGCTGAATAGCAGTGGGCTGAGGAGTCAGTCGCCTTTCGCTTGGCTGCCTCACCCCTCTGCCACCCTTCCCTCACACCATGTGTCCTGTCACTGGAAGACCCTCAAATCCAACCCCCATCATTCTGTCTACCCTATCCCCAACCTCTGTCCCTCCTGCTCAATGGATGAATGGTTTGTGGCGGTGACCTGGCA
Source organism: Oncorhynchus nerka (assembly GCF_034236695.1). NCBI lineage: Eukaryota > Metazoa > Chordata > Actinopteri > Salmoniformes > Salmonidae > Oncorhynchus > Oncorhynchus nerka. Next base: position 21,386,469 of record NC_088411.1, read on the forward strand.
TACTCCTCTCTCTGCACCCGACTCTCTCCTGCCCCCCCCCCCCAATCGATGGGTGAAATAGCGTAGCGGCGCCGAGTATGTTTGCCGTGCATACTCATCCAGGTGATTAATGGGGGTAATTACCTGTAAACGTAATTAACGAGGTCCAGAAATTGGGCGTTTAACTCAAGGTCATCAGGGAAACGCTTCTCTATATAGGTCATCATCTTTACCAGCAGAATGGACTTCTCACGAAGATTGGGCATCTGTGGATGGAAGCGAGAGAGAGAGAGAGAGAGCAGATTGATTCAGTTCATTTATCTTTAGCTCCCCCCTCATTGTCTCTGCTGGACTCAGAGCAAAGACACCTATGTAGATGTGTTTCCTGGTTCCCAGATTGCTTTGCTGGCTAGTTGTTCTTACACAGATCATTAGCAGTGCATGTCCTGGGTTTTCAGTGTTTGCTAAACGGCCAACAGGGAAACATTATGAAAAATGGTCCTCTCACCTGGTTTGCTGCCATGGGGGAGTTGTTCTTAACCCACTCCTCCACGATCTTGACGATGGCGCGGAGGATCTTGGCGTCAGGCGACTTCTCGATGAGCGACGTGAGGATGACTTGGATGAAGTTCTTCCTCATCTCAATGGACATGACGGACAGACGACTCTTCACCAGGTCCAGAGACAGCATCACTAGTTCACTAGTCACTGTGGGGAGAGGTTAGAGGTCATGACATAGAATGTCAATTCACTTAACTGCATTCACTACAAAGTGAGTGTAAAATAGTGTGTTTGTGTTCTTTGACAGTGAACATACAGGTCATTAGAGATCCATTTAAAAAGCCTGATAACATCTCACTATCATTACCGGTCTTAGGAAGAGCAGGGATAGAGGTGCTTGGCTTGGGCTCATTGGCTATGACCAAGAGTAAATGCAGTCTCACTGCAGCAGCACCCAGTGGCCACACAAACACTGCAAGACTGAACATGCAGAAAACAATAAACAGGAGGACCATCAAACCTTTGGAGAAACGGTGCAAGGTAAAAAAAAAAGTCTGTCTCAGCCAGAGGCATCTCACTGCATCTACAACCCAGGAGGGGAATCAGAGCCGTGGTAGATTCCCAGTGAGACCTCTATCATCCCAGTGGATCTGCCAGACCTTCCAGCCATTCACATTGACCTTCCAGCCATTCACTCCCTCTTCTGTATGGGCCAAACAGACCCGAGGTAGGGGGATATCTGAGCTCTGGGTTCTGAGGGGTTTCTGGAGGTGTCCGGAACACACACACACATTGTGATTCGACTGCTACACCCTCTCATCTCAGTGTCACACACAAGGAATTCCAACCGTTTCCAGGGGGTGCTAAGGTCAGCCAGCTGAAATGTCACCCCTGTTTGATGAAGGCTAACTAGGGAAGACTGTATTATAGAACTGGGAGAGCAATAATGGCTGATGACTGGAGGAAATGGAGCAGAGAGCCAGGCAGTGTAAGAAGTAACCGGATGCCATCCCACCTGGGCTGCTGGCGCTGGGTAACACGTCTACTGGGAGACCTGGGACTGGTGGGCCTGAGTATATGGTAAAAGGTGAGTATGTGTGTGTGTTAAGGCTCCAGAGTGCAACCATTTAGTTGCATTTTAAGTCCCATTGACTTGGCTATGCGAGCATCTCATTCAAAACTCCCTATTTTTCAAACAGAGTTATCCTGATTCCTACAATGAACGTGTCTGATCTGCCCCTGTACCTGTTTCGCTGGCGGCTGCTGTGATGAGCGAGCCACTCTCACTCCCTCTCCCTCCTGTGCGCTCTAGAGGGAGAGAAAAATGTGTTCTGATTGCGCAACATTTCAAACGGTAAAATTGTTTTGAAAGCACAATGTTTGTTGGATAGAGGATCCCAGCTTGCTGTAGGTATAAGATGTATTTCTCAATATCGAGTGATTGGCACCGTTTTAAAACTAACGTTTCTTTACGGTTTTAAGATACGCATGCGCGAGTGCATTCTGCAGTGTTTTGTGAGTCAGTGCATACCGGTAGGCCTATATAAGTCACTGGGTAGGCTGTGTTTTGTTGTTGGGACAATTAATTTACTGTTATATTAAATCAATTACACAGCTAACTAGCAGCCATATTATATTTATTTATTAATATAGCAAATGTTTTTTTAATTTCCACTTCCTTAAGAGGTGAATTAGTCCCAAATGAATTAGCCGACAGCAGGCATCATCAACTAGATTCAGCCGCGGGACAACTTTTTCTGAAGAGGATGGTCTGAGGACCGGAAAATACTTACAGATACTTTGTAGACTGAAAGTTGACTGCAAGAAAACAAAACATATATATTTGGCTAAAACATCATTTCTAATCTGCTAACATTTGTATAGATCACATTTAAAAGTGCCTTCAGAAAGTATTCACACCCCTTGACTTTTTCCACATGTTGTAGTGTTACAGGCAGGGGTTGGAACCGGTTCAGCAAAAATAACCAAAAGTTTTTTTTAAAGCATGGTAACCAGTTAACATTATTTTGTGTTCATGACTTATTGTTTTTTTTCTAAGTACAAAAACACAAGACAAGTTCATATTTAAATCTAGCTCCTAAACTTAGTCAGCATTATGTGTAATGTAACAGAGTCATGGTCAAGGGCTAGCTCTGGTCAAACTCTAAGCAAACTCTTTGACGTTTAAAAACATTAAAAGTTCCTCCATAAAAGCAACTCCTCTGTTGGTATAACTGTAGGCCTAACACAGATAATGCATGTCATAGCAAGATGCCCAGCACTTCATGCCCAGCCTTCTCCTCACCCGCAAAATTTCAGTCGTATGTCCAACCCTACACTAGACTTGTCCGTCCAACACGTACATAGCAGCTTGCTAAGGAGTGGGCAAGCTCTATCCATTGGTGAAGTAATGTCAGAGGTTTAAAAAGGAACATTTTTTTTAACGGTTCTGAAGTTTGTTTTGCTGGACGGAACGGGAAAAAAATGCTTCCGTTCAGAACGAAATTCGAAAATAATTTTGGTTCCAACTCCTAGTTAGAGTGAATTTAAAATTGATTAAATTGAGATTGTCACTGGCCTACACACACACACACACACACACACACACACACAATACCCCGTAATGTCAAAGTGGAATTAGGGTTATTTTTTAATGAATTAAAAATCAAAAGCGTAAAGGTCATCAGTCAATAAGTATTCAACCCCTTTGTCATTGGAAGCCTAAATAAGTTCAGGAATAAAAATGTGCTTAACAAGTCACATAATACGTTGCTTGGACTCACTACCTGCAATAGCGTTTAACATTATTTTTTAATTACTTCCTCATCTCTGTACCCCACACATTCAATGATCTGTAAGGTCCCTTAGTTGAGCAGTGAATTTCAAACACAGATTCAACCACAAAGACCAGGGAGGTTTACCAATGTCTCGCAAAGGGCACCTATTGGTAAAAGGGTAAAACATAAAAAAGCAGATATTGAAGATCCCTTTGAGCATGGTGAAGTTATTAATTACACTTTGGATGGTGTATTCATACACCCAGTCACTACAAAGATACAGGTGTCCTTAACTCAGTTGCCGGAGAGGAAAGAAACCGCTCAGGGATTTCACCATAAGGCCAATGAGGACTAAAACAGTTGGAGTTTAATGGCTGGGAAAGGAGAAAACGGAGGATGGATCAACAACATTTTAGTTACTCCACAATACTAACCTAATTGACAGAGTGAAGGAGGAAGCCTGTACAGAACACAAATATTGCACCCGGTTTGCAATAAGGCACTCAAGTAAAACTACAAAAAAAAGTGGCAAAGAAATTAAGTTTGTCCTGAATACAAAGCGTTATGTTTGGGACAAATCCAACAACATGTTACGGAGTACCACTCTTCCTATTTTCAAGCATGGTGTTGGCTGCATCATGTTATGCGTATGCTTGTCATCGACAAGGACTAGGGAGTTTATGGTAAAAGACACAGAATAGAGCTAAGCGCAGGCAAAATCCTAGAGAAAAACCTGGTTCAGTCTGCTTTCCAACAGACAAATTCACCTTTTAGCAAAACAATAACCACGTGGCCAAATATACACTGCAGTTGCTTACCAAGACGACATTGAATGTTCCAGAGTAGCCTAGTTACAGTTTTGACTTATATCAACTTGAAAATCTATGGTAAGACTTGAAAATACATTTATTGACTCAGGGGGTTGAATACTTATCTAATCAATGATAGTGTTTTTTAGCCATATTTTTCTTTACAAAGGTTTTAATTTTTCTTCCACTTTTACATTACGGAGTACTTTGTGGAGATCGCTGACGGTTTTTGTTGTTGTTGTTTTACAAATAAATACATTCTAATATTTTTTTTCTTCATTTTAACAAAATGTGTAAACAGTCAAGGGGTGTGAATACTTTCTGAAGACACTGCATCTCTATTATGTGTGGGAATCCTGTAAAACAGACTTCCAAAATTAAAACCATTTGGAGCTGATTTGCTGGTGTTTAGTATTTTATGTCCAAATATAAATCAATTAAATAAAAGTAATAATTTAAATCACCTGCAGGCCACCAGTTGGCCTACTGCATGTGATATTAGTGGGCTAAAAAGATGTATGCAAATGAATCTATTGAACAAAATAAAATAAAAATCACTTCTATTTTGACAGTAAAATAAACTCAGTGTACAAAACATTAAGAACACCTTCCTAATATAGAGTTGCACATCCCCCTTTTGCCCTCAGAACAGCCTCAATTCATTGGGGCATGGACTCTGCAAGGTGTTGAAAGCGTTCCACAGGGATGCCGGCCCATGTTGACTCCAATGCTTCCCACAGTTGTGTCAAGTTGACTGGATGTCCTTTGGGTGGTGGACCATTAGTGACACACACGGGAAACTGCTGAGCATGATAACCAAGCAGCGTTGCAGATCAACTTTTCAAACCGGGGCGCATGGCACCTACTACCATAGTCCATTCAAAAGGCACTTAAATCTTTGGTCTTGCCCACTCACCCTCTGAATGGCACACATACACAATCCACGGCTCAAGCCTTAAAAATCCTTCTTTAACCCGTCTCCTCCCCTTCATCTACACTGATTTAAGTGGATTTAACATGACACCAATAAGGTAGCATAGCTTTCACCTGGATTCACCTGGTTAGTCTGTCATGGAAATAGCAAGTGTTCCTAATGTTTTGTACACTCAGTGTATAGAAACAATAGCCTATTGTCAACCAAAAATCCATGACAATCACTGCTTTAAGTTGGACATGTTAGATGAAACATTTTTAGCACCGTGAATAATTTATGAGGATTACGGGGAAAAAATGTATTGCGTGACACTGCGGCAAAATGTAGGTGTGACCAAATGATGGGCTGGTGCCACCAACTGAAAAAGTAAATAGCTCCAGTGCCACGAGGGGGAAAGTTAGTCTGGAGCGCTGTGTGTTAGTGTCTCTGAATGCGTGTGAGTGTGTGTATTCCCAACCTGTGCTGGCCTCGGTGGGCCCGGGGGTGGCCTGCTGGGGACTGAGGTGTTCTCGGACCATCTTTTGCAGCGAGCGCATGAACACAGAGATGAGCCTGTCAATGTAGCTGGAGTTGTAACTACAAGCCGACTTCAGAATCATCAACGTACCTGGGAGAGAGAGAAAAATACATTCGAGACACTGCCACTGTCTCACACACACACTAAAGACATTTTTGGAGGAAATCGAACCAAATGACAGAAAAAGCATGCGGTCTCCTGTAGAGGGGAGACGAATGTTAAAATGTCACCGTCGGCGAGACATGCATCATACCAGCAGTGTGTGTGTAACACAACCCCTCAAGGAGAGGACAGGGTATGAAAGCAGTTATTGACCACTTTTGCCATTTCGGGAAACGGTATCAAATAGCGTTACCTTTAGAGTGTTCTCCAATAGCCATCTCACTTTGTGCCACTTAAATAAATAATGCCACCTCCATGTAAATTGAGACTTTATTCTCATGCATGAAAAATAAGCTTTTCAGAAAAACTTCTGACATCAGGTTTAAACCTGAAAAATCTGGCTTTACCTCCACAGACTGACTGACCTGTGCTGCACCGTTCATTTAACCAAACGAGCTGTTAACCCACCCAGCATAGACCACTGCTTTAGATTTAAACGACACCTGCTCCTCTAATTACTGGATGGAGAGATGGTGTGCGCAGGCGCACCTGAGAGAGCGAGAGCATGAATGATTGAGTGAATGAGTGCAAGGGAGAATAAGAGACCGACAGAGAAAGTAAAAGTGTGTCTTGGTTCTGGTAGGTGTCTTACCAAACAGCTGTGTTGGGTTAGCACTACTGGTGGCCTTTTCATAGTTGGTGAGGCCCTCGTAGATTACTTTCCCCACCGCTGCATACAGACACTCCAACTCCTCATACTTAGATGCCACAGTTGACGTGCCTAGGAGAGGAACAGAAAAAGGCAACATATTTGATTATAGTAGAATGAAGTTTGGCTTATTGACTCAAAACACAGTTTCCCAAATAGGCGTGTCTGCAGCGCATTCTTTTTGGGTCACAGGAAAACTCCTAAAAGTATGTCACAGCAGACACCGGTCTGGGATCTACTAATACAGCTGGGACTCACTGGGCTCGGTGGGGAATACGCTCATCAGTCTGGATAGCAGGGAGTGGACGGCCCGCAGGACTTTGGTGTTGCCGCAGGTCATGCAGGCAGCAATGCCCCTCTGGAGGGGCTTGAAGTGGGTAAGGATGGCTGGGGACTGGAGTACCGTCAGCAGGAAGCACAGGATCTCCAGGCCAGTACAGATGTTAGAGAAGTTAGCCTGGGCTGGCTGCTCCTGGAGGAGGGAAGAGAGGGAGAGGTGGAGAGAAATAGAATGTGAGTGCAGGGTAATACATCAATCCCTTTGGAGTGCTGTCAATTTCACTCCATCTAGTAGAGAGGGAGGAGAGAAGAGAGATAGAAAGATGATTAGGAGCAGACCATTTGGCCTAATGTGTAATAATGAACAAGGTGACTCGGTTGATAAGGCTCTGGTCTAAGTTAAAAGGTATTGATTCAGCGCTGCAGGAACAGAATAAGGCCTAGTCTCTGGTGTGTTTCAGATAGAGGTGTGTGTGATGCCCTCTCCCACTGTCCCTTTAATGACTGACATGGCAGTACAATGAGATGAGAAAGGGCAATCTGATTTACAGCGTTGTTCATTGGTCTGGATAAGACCGCTGGACATGTACTGTTCAGTCCCACCCCCCAGGTAAGGTTGGGGCTCGGTTTGAGGGGGGCTGCAGTGACCCACAGAGAGAAAAACAATCATTGTCAGACATTTGGGGTTGCCCTCAGATAAGCTTCCTAAAACAAGGTTATGAATAGGGAGGAGGAGTGGAGGATGGGACAGTCAAGTCAGTCCGGGTGGATTAGTTATCTCTCCTACACTGAGTGAGGCTGCTGCTTCAAATAATGACAGGGAAGTGATAAGGGACAAAGGAATTAAAATAGGAAGACAAACTTAGGAGCTGAGGAAAACAACTGACTATAGGCCAAATCCCAGGAGGAAACTTGTCAAGAACATACTTCAGTTACTCACTCATTGAAAACACAGCTCTACATGGTGGATTTGAGCTGATGTGAGTATTACAAATCATTTCTGGGAGGCACGATAAAGCAATTTTGACCGGAAGAGAAGTAAAACCTCAATGTGAAACCAAAATCAACAACTAGAAAGCCAGAAGCTGAGATTTCTGTGAAGCCTTACCACAGTCATGAGGAGTTTGTCAAACCACTGTAGTTTGAGCTCAGCTCTGGGCCACATGTCAGGGCGGAGGGCAGTCTTCATCAGGCTTACACAGCGACGGGACAGGAGCTCACCTGGAGACCCCGCCACGTTGGCACTGTCATTGACCTGGAGGACACATCATAATCATCATAGTACAGGTTTTTCCATTTATGTTTAGAGGTTAGACAGATTGGTGTCACCTCGTTAGTCAGTATACGTTACACCTGTGCTGGTTGCCATCTTGTTAATGAGAAGGTGTTTGACCTGTGCTGGCCCAGGTGCTAATTAAGAGTGGCTGGCCCAGTGCTCCAGTTGCCTAGAGAGATGTGGAGGGTCAACACCTTTAGTTGGCTCTCCCTGTTTGATTTCTAGAAAGATCTTCCCTGTCTACATCATTTTGTTCCTCCTTTTGGTTTGCTTCCTTTAAGTTTGGTGTAGGTTTTTCCTTTGTTTGGCTCTTAGTGCGCGCTCATTGTGGGTGTCTGTCAGGTCCCGGTTGTTGTTGCTAATCAACTTTCAGTGGACACTCCCATGAGTGTATTTCAGAACCCTCTTAAAACCCCACTGTTTGTTTGTTCATCAGTGACTTTGTTAGTTCCACTTCTGTTTGAGCAACCTTGTTTTTCTTGGGGAAAGTAACAATCATCATTATCGTCTTCCATTGAAAATAGACAGAGGTTAATTAAGGGTCACCGGGTCTTGTGAAACAAAATGGAGAAAAAGCAGCAGCTGTTTCAGTGTCAGACAATTGTAATATAAGTAAAAATGAAGCACATTCAGAGACTGCTACACATGGCAATTATGTACAATGGTGCCCAGAGGAGGTGGTGACATTCTTTCCCAGTTCTATTTCAGGTAAAGCCCACAGATCCAGAACCAAGGACATGTCCCTCTGCAAGTCCAGGGGTGAACATCTGCTGCTGCTACCAAGGCCTGCTGACTGTGACGCAGTGACCCGGGGGGGTACCTGGGGCACTGTGTAAGCAAGGTGATCATGACAAAGGTGTTACCTGGCAGGCGATGCGGATGAGGAAGTTGACCACTGTGTCTGTGTGTTGTTTCTCCACTGGCTTGGTGAGGAGAGTCTCTGTTACCGGCATGGATGTACTGCGGCCAAACACCTACACACACATGGGACAGGGTGAGGCCAAACACCTACACACACATGGGACAGGGTGAGGCCAAACACATGCATATTCCACCTAGGCAATCAGAAGGCATGGTGGAGCTGTTACCTAGACCCATCAGGATTTCCTGACCATGTGACTGGAGAAAATAATCTGTTCCCTCCTGATACATACACTAGTGCTGGGCGGTGTTACCGCGGCGACAGCTCCAGTGGCGGTACGGAACCTCTTGACGTCCTGTCCGGCAGCAGAGTCCATGGAGAGGCCTCTCTTCACCCCCCCAGTACCGCCTGCACTGGTCCCCTCTCCACTACCACCTGGGTCGGCCCCCTCCGCCTCCGGCTAGGAAAAATGAATCAAATATCAAAATCTACTTTCTACAGTTGTAAAAGGAAGAGTATCGTAGGTGAAACAATTAACGTGTTCTATCCTATTAAATGGGTCTGCACGCGTACCAGTGCGTCTTTGATCCTCTGTAGTTCCCACTTGATGACAACCTCAGCCAGGTCCACAGCCAGCTTCCTCTGTTCAATAGTCACACTGGGGGTGAAGCCCAGACGCTGCATGGCACTGATCATGTGCTGCACCAGGTGGTGACGCACCGGGTAGTACACCTGGGGACGGGGGGTGCGTGGTTAGACACCACATGGGAGAAAACAGTGGGACAGGGGAAATACCTTGTGTGTGTGTTCATCTAAGCTACACAGGTATGCTTGGGACTCTAGATACCATCGATTTAAACTCTGTGACAAAGCCCACACACTTACTAGGCCTATACTTAGCCAGAGAACACACTCAAACCCCAAAGGGTCAAGCACAGAGGCACACACAGACAGAAACGCTCTGAAGAGGGTGCCTCTATGACACTCCTATCGGGAGTGCGGTCAGCATTGTCAGAGATGATTAGAGCTGTTCAGATGGAGTGATTATCTCTGATGGGTGACAGGGACTTCAACCCCAGACAGAAAGCACAGCTAAGCCCTGTCTACATGCATACACACTGCAGAGAGTGAGATGAGCTTCCTGTCCGAGTGCAGTCTACACTGTCAGAGATCATCAGATGGAGACGCATGCACACTACTCTAGGCACATGTCCATCGTGACAGACTCATCTCTCCAGGGTAATGATGATGGGCGGTCTCGGTCAGAGAGCAGTGTGTCAAAGTGCCACAGATCAATCTACAATGAACTTCTACAGTCTACAGTTCTGAACAGCTGGCTGGGATCATGATGAAGGGTGTAGGAAGCACAAGGGGGGGAAACCCATAGAATTAGTAGATTGTATAAAGTAGAATTATACAGAAAAATCCACCCTGCGTGCTAGGATGTGTGTGTGCGCGAGCGTTTGTTACGCACTCTGAAGTGCTGGACGATAAGGTGCAGTATATGGACAAGTTGAGGGACGGTGTGTCCCTCCTCCACGATGATCTTGCGTGTCCAGTGGGTCAGCATCTGGTGTCCATCCTCCATGCGGGCTGGCACGGCCGGAGTCAAGATGGCCATAGCCTGGCGGACGATAGCCCTGGCCTCCATAGTGTGGGCCTTCAGCAGGCTATGGAATACCTAGATACACGCACAGGTGGAAGAAATGTGATCATGTCAAATGTAAAACGTTACTTTTGAGGGCATAAATCAGTGAGCAGCTATCCTTTGTAAATTGGATTATGCAGCCTAAAAACAGGCCAGCAACCTCCAAGAATGGTGCCGGTCAAGTGCCCTCCACATCAATGTGGACAAGACAGAAGAGCTGATAATCGATGGCAACAATCTGCCACAATATATTAATTACAAGCTATTTCACAGAACATTCCAACTATATTAAAAAAAAAAGTAAAGTAACCTGCAGTACGATCTTCTTGTGGATGGCGAACTTGGCGATGATGTGTGCCAGGAGCAGGTGGCCGCTGTACTTGCAGGCAGGGTCAACACAGGCCTTGGGCAGCAGGCATGGCCAGGCGAAGGTCATGAGGCGCCGCAGCTTGCTGTTCCGGGACTTGTTGTTGTCGTGGATGTGGTGGGGGGCGTGCTCCACCAGGAGAGTAGAGAACTGGAGCAGGTAGATACGGAGGGAATCTAGGAGGTCTGCCTGCTTTTCTGGATCCAGGACCTATGAGAGAGAGAAGATGGATGTATTACATATTTCTTGTCCTTCAAGACATTTCTCCCCACAGAGAGAAGGGCAAGGAGAATATGTACATTCTATAGGTATTTTTTTTTTAAAGCAACTGATAATTTAATAAATACATACAATATAATCTGATTTGGGGGGGGGGCAGTGGCATTTTTTGGCAGTGGCATTTTTGGCAGTGGCATTTTGGCAGTGGCATTTTTTGGCAGTGGCATTTTTGGAAGTGGCATTTTCCACAAAGACTTAAAATGCATAATTTGTCATGTAGAAAGGTGGAGAGAGGAAATGAGTTTAAAACCCAACCAGACGATCAGATCCATACTAGGTCTGGTGTTGGTCAGACAGTGAGTCAGGGACTATGATTAGATCGTGTTCAAGACAAACAAAACCGTGACCTTTACTGTTGCCACGGTGACAGTACTGCCAGGCAGGCCAGAACATTACACACTGCTCTGATGGATGGACAGAGTGATGAGAGGAGAGAGGGCAATAGGATGAGAGCAGGAAGAGGGGGCAAGATGGGCAAGGGAAAAGAGAGATGAGAGGAGAAAGGGAGAAGACGATCAGAGAGGATCAGAATAAAAGGAAAAAGAGGTAGCGATGATGTAACAGATGAGGGAGAAAGGGATGAAAAGAGGAGAGAAGGACAGGGGTGTAGAGAAAGGATAGGCCATCCATGAAGAGTCTTGAGGGCAAGGCGTTGGTTGGTTTTTATACCTTGGTGATGAAGACGCTTGTGATGCTCTCGGAGTTGTCTCCCTCTGGGTTTGGCGGTCCCAGAAGCTGCTCCCCCTCCCCCTTCTCAAAGCTGTACAGGAACGCTGGATTCAGGATGTGCTGCAACACCTGGGACAGAAAGAGACCGGTTGTAATAACAGATCCACACTTAAAGAAGAGAACTTCTCTAACGGGTGTGGTCTTTTTTAAAGGTCTATAGAGGAGATAAGAGCAGGAATGTCAGTTAAATAAAATTCCATGTTGTTTAAAAAACAATGTACATTGGTCATTTAGCAGACAATGTAAATCTGATCAAGAGCGACTTAGTCAAATATTTTAATCAAAAATAAATCAATAAAAAGTACAACTTAATCATTTAAACTCCTCACAATAACAAGAGCATATATCAATGGTAGACATTGAAGACAAAGGAATGATTAAGCAGTCAGCAGCAGAATAACTGAGCATTTATAGGTACCATCCTAATGAACTAGTCTCCATACATCATCCTCTAGGCAGGACATATTTTAATAGAGGCATCATGTGGCAGCATATGCTCCGACGCTGCCATTAACACACACAGGAACAGATAATAGAGGGAGAGGAAATGCGTAGCGCCACGCTCTCTTATTTGGTCTCATATGTTCCCATTCATTTAGAGTGTTTGTGATATCAATCATACAGACGTCGCCCAACATTACTTTATTGCCATTAGATGATTAGTGTCCTTCTACAGCGCGTGTGTGTGTGTGTGTCTCGCTCTCTCTCTAGCGGAGACATTAGTATTATCTATTAAAGCAGAGGCAGTGCCTGTGGCTGAACCAGAGAGAGAGTGTGAGAGATATGCATTATGTTAAATCGTCCAGATGTTAGACTAGGGGAGGAGGACTACTAGAAAGAACAGCCGTTTGTTAGCAACAGTGGTCCTAATATTTCACCATATGAGAATAGGCCTCCATTTCTGCATCCCAAATAGCACCATTTTCCCTATATAGTGCACTACTTTTGACCAGAGCCCTATGGGCCCTGGTAAGAGTAGTGTGCTATAAAGGGAATAGGGTGCCAGTTGAGGCACATCCTGTGAGTGTGGAGGTCCTGGCTGCTCTCTCAGTTAAGGTGAAATATCCAGACCTCATCTGCCTAGTGCTATTGCACAGCACACCTTTTCTCCCTTTAGAGCCTTGTTTTCAGGAAAATGCTTAAGACTATGATTCACAGTAGAGATATGGACAAACATCCATATTGGATAAATTGCCTGAATTGATGCAAGAACGAAAAATAGAACGATAAGTTTAACATTAATGTGCACTTCAGCTTTTTAGTTAATAACACTTTCAACTACTTCTAGTAATTTGATGGTTGTGGCAACAGTTGTACCATTAACAATCACCCATATTAGCAAACCTCATTCATGTCAAACTTTACAGTTCTCTAGTACAGACTACTTATTGTAATGAACGATATCAGAAAAATGCATGCGATAAGTCATTGGCGTGTCAATGTTGATCATTTTCGGTTTATCGTCCCAGCTCTAAACACACACAGGCACAAGAACACACACACACTCAAGCACTAGCACACACACACGGACAGCATCTGCTCTTCGCTAGAGAACAATTAAGAGGATGACTATATGAGCAGCATAATTCATCAGGGGGAGAACTGGCGCTGCACCACTGAAATTTAAAAAAAACTCTGCAGTTCATCAGGGAACACTCACGAGTTTGTGAAGAATATAGCCATTTAATTACAGATTTTTTGCTTTTAATATAATGGTCTTTCACCATATATTTGTGGGTGCGAGTGAATGCATTTGAGGGGATGCTGTGTTCCCATATACATCTGTGTGTGTGTGTGTGTGATAGAGTGCGATAGCGAGAATGGGTTGGTTACCTTGGCTTTGAGCTCATCGTTGAAGTGTGGGTCGTTGAACTCTACGAAGCGGAAGAAGAGGGCTCGTTTGTGAGCGATGCTGTAGTTCTTAGGGATCTCCTCCTCCATGTAGTCCTTTAGGAAGGTCATGTTACACAGGAAACGACCCGTGAACGCCCTCAGCAGCTGGAACAGCAGCTCGATCTCATTGAAGTTTCGTCTGGGGGGGGGGCAAGGAGTTCAAGTACAAATCCTTTGATTTTTGTAGAAGTCATACATCAATGTCTGAAGATTTACATGAATGCTCGAGGTTGCACAGTCAAGGATGCATTTCTCTCAAGCCCCTTGAGTTAAGAAATATTGACAGTGGTAGTGCAACTGATGCATATTTGCAGTAGCTGAGCAGGCATTAAGCCAGCACTATCATGGCGTGTGTGTGAGGTACATACTTGCAGTAGCTGAGCAGGCAGTAGGCCAGCAGCTTGGGCTCCTTCCAGTTGATGGCGGCCATGTTGTCTTTGCGGTGTCGTTCCTGGAAGGCCTCGCTGACCCAGACCCGTCTAAGCTGGCTGACCAGAGAGTGCTGGCCCGCCAACCAGCCCTCCTCATTCTTCACTATTATGCTGATAATCTGAGGAGTGAAAGAGGAGAGAGAGAGAACAGTAGACTCAGGTGTGAGAAGGTATAACAAACTCACTTTGTTGGAAAACATTTGATAAGTGTAAGTAGGGCTGCGGCAGTGATGAAATTTCATCAGCCGGTGATCATCTAGAAAATAACTGTCAGTCTCACAGTAATTGACCGTTAATTAACAAACATTTAGCATATCCTGGCTTCCACATAGCCTACAAGCCACTGATGCAGACCTTAAGAACATACATTTTAAAAAGTCTAATAAATCCATGTAATATATGCTAAACTTTACAATAAATCAGCTCTAAAGAAACATGATAAGTAAATGTAGTCTATTTCAGAATAGCATACTCTGAGTTGTCTTTATGTTAGGCCCTGATCTGGCTATGTCATATGGCTGTGGGGTACACTAGCTCAGATATTATATATATTCTGTGGCATTATTTTATAGTACGAAGAATACAATTGAACAAAGCTGAAAAAAATAAAGGATATTTTCTCCAAATGATTTGAAGGAGTGTACACATGCAGCTATTCTGTGTTGAACCGTTAACAAAGAAATAGGTATTCCTATATGCTTAATTTAGAGTTATTAATGTAAGTATTAATGAATGTTCTACAAAGGTTAGGCTATATGTTTAGATGTTTAATACATTGTAAGGCTGCATGATGAGAGTCTAATGATGATTTGAAAAAAGTAGCTTGAAAAGGCATGAGCTCTGCTTTGTATTTTTGCGCAAGCTATACACACACACTACATCGGTCACTCATTCACAATATGACAAGCACTTGATAATGCCTAAAATTTCCCGGCAGCATCCCCTTTGTATTGCCATAATGCCCCCCAAAGATTCCATGCCTTTTTGCAGCCCTTCTCCCTAAATGCTTCCCGCTCCAAAGCCCTTCTCATCTCACTCACATGGCTCTCCATCACGTGATCTGGTCTTTCTCACAGGCTACAAGTGAAGACAGACACATCGGGGACGCAACTGCGCGTGTCCTTATCCAATTCTGAGGTGCATGTTGAAGATATTGGAAGAACTGTCCACATTTACTTTTTCAGCCAACAAGAGGAGTAGGCATAACGAACAGCAAAAGCACTAGCCTATGTCATACTGTCCCCCATAGTACAAAGGTCGACCTATTCTATTCGAGAAATAAATATTCCAAACATAGTCTGGGACAGTTGTGGGATGCGATAGACCCAAGTTAGTACAACCACTAGCACCAAAAAAAAGTTTTTACGCAATGTGGCTAATGCAACAGATCAGAACATTTAGCCAAAAATGCTGATAGCCTAATAGTTTATTTCTTCACATTATAAGCGCAGCAATGCGCACACAGCAGGAGGTTATAAGCGTAAATATTAAATTAGCAGGAAAACACCATTATCAAAAGTGATCAGGAATGGGATTATGCATGTAATGCTTTTATTATTAAAAAAAAGGTGCATTTATGGTGAAAATTAACTTACCCAACTTGAAACTCACGTGCTGCATATGTATGCCAGTTAGGCTCTACACTCCTTATAAAGCGGATAATGTGCTTAAATTGAAAGAAGTTATTTGGCCACTGTAGTTGTGATACAAACCTTATCAAAACATAGGCATATGGGCCTACATGAGGTGTGCGACTATGATACGGAAGTTTAAAAAAAAAGAAGGTATACATCGTTTCTTGCCTGCGCTGGGCATCATTCAAGTGATAGTGTGATGGGTGACAATATTAGCCTATTATTGATTTAATCCAGTCTTTACATATAGTAAATAATAAATGTGTGAAATTGCTTTTGATTTACAATGGACCATTATCATGCATCTGTCTTGAAACGGGCAGCGGGGGAAAATACATGTCATCTATGCACTTAAAAAGCAAATGGAGGAGGCTTTTCCTGTGGTAAATTTTCATGCCAGCCATTTGGCTATACTCATTTAGTAAATATAAGCAATGTGCTTAATATTAGGAAACTTGAAAAATAAATATAGTAGCCTATGGAAAGCTGATGTTTTAGTAGAGGCCATCACTTTTTTTCTTAAGCAATTGCATAGCCTATTGAAATGTTGCCCAACATGCACTCATGGGCTCATGAAGTGTTTGATTAGATTTTCAAAGACATTTGCATTGATGTCAGAGTGACTAGAGGGACAATAGAGTGCTGAGTACCAGGCAGTTAGCCAGTTTGGTAGACTACTAATGACCAGCAGCAGCATCAGAGCTTGGAGAAGCTTAATTACTGTGACTAAACGGTCACATGGAATTTGACTGCCTTCATTACTCGTGATCGTATTACCGCCACACCGGCGGTCACAACAGCCCTAGGCGTAAGCAACATGGCTGAAACTAGCCTGTCAGCAGTAGATTAGCATGAAGTGTCATGGGGTAAGGAATGTGTGTGTGTGCGCGTAATGGAGTGCACTCGTGTCCAAAGCTGTGCGTCCTCACTCACCTTGATGGCCTGGAACTGCAGGTCAAGCCGGGCTGTGTTGGTGGAGGGGGACCCAGGTCTAGCGGTGGCTGCGGTACCAGCAGGGACCAGCAGGGGGGCGAAGCGGCTCGGGTTGGAGGCTAGCACGTCCCTCAGGGGCTTGGCTTCTTTATGCTTCAGGAAACTCTGGAGCACAACAGTGGAGAGGGGATTAAGAGAATGGGAAATATACCATTTATTTCTTACAGAGATCCATAGAGCAAACCAGCTTAATGAGAACACCCAGAGCAAAATGTTAGCAGCCAAAACGGCACTTGTATTTGGCAATTGTTTTCACACAGGGATTCCTTGACACAGTTAAAACCCGGTAGTGAGACAATGTGCCTGAGGCTCTTAGGCAGGAGGGCATTTGTCTCACCATGAACATGCGGCTCCACTGTGGGTCATTGAGTGTGGCCTCCATCATGAACAGCTCTACGGTCTGGGACGGGTGACGCGTCAGGAACTTGATCAGGGGCTCCCTGAACGGACTGCCAGCCTGGGGGGGCAATAAGTTAACCATGTCCATGACAATCTAAACAAGTGTTCTTTAAATGGACTGAAAAAGAAGTGGAAGGGAACTATAATTCAGGGGTAGATGGAGAGGTGGAATGCGGAGATTAGAGGGAGAGAAAAAGAGAGAGGAGTGGAAGGATGGAGAGAATTGAGGCGAGAGAAGTGCCTAGTACCTCTATAAGCATTGCCCGCTCGGTCTTCATGACCACTTCCAGCAGAGGTTTGACCAGAGTCTGAGGAGCTGCTGGGATCAGGTGGAACAGGTTGATAATGGCCGAACATATCTTCATCTCCTAGAGAGGGAGAGGACAAGAGGGAGAGAGGGAAAGTGGAGGTGAGAAAATAAAATAGTATTAAGTCATCTTTACCAACATCTTGAACAGACATCTTGATTTTGCAGTAACTGTAGAGATACACTAGCCCAATACCAAATGGACCCCTTAGTCCGGCCTAATCCCTAGACACTTTTTGAGATCTGAGAGGATTGGCTAGAGCTCCACGAGTACTTAGGGAGTAGGGGCCAATTTGGAACTGCACGACAGGGCATTTCTAAAGGAAAACAGCTTCAGGGGATGAGGAAGTGATGTCACTAGTTGGGGAGTGGTGATTGGTTGTTTTGGAATATGGATGAGAGGGGTGGAGAGTACCATCTACAACTTGCTGACTTCAATGATGATTGATTTCTATGACTTTACTATTAGTGACTCTTATATGACATTAAAATGAAATGGGGTCATAAACTGAGTTGGTATAAAATGTCACAGAACATTTTGATACGGTATAGTACCAGGTAAGGTTAATGTTAAGCAACCAAACACAACAGACAATACAATCCACCAGCACTACCACAACACTATGGGGGGGGGGCAACATTGGACCCAGTCTCACCTCAACGCCCTCCAATGCAGGCTGTGCCGGAACGGAATGGGAGAGAATGGAAAGAGTCAGCAAAGCAGTGTGTGTGTGGGGGGAGGGGGGGGGGGTGCATGAAGGATGGAATGGAGTGGAATGAGTGTGTGTGTGCAAATATTCAGACAGTGGCAAAGACCTGAGAAATCTCAAACATTTTCATACTGAACAGGGGAGAAAAAAACAGGACAATTGGTTAAACAAACTGGTATAGTTGTGCTTCCTTCCTTATCCCTCTATCCACTCTCTACCCCTCCTTAACCCCCCCCCACTCCCCTCGTCATCCCTCTTATCCCTCCCTGCCCCCCCCTTCCTCCTCATCCCCTCTCTCCCTGTTCTCCTGTGCGGTTGACCTGGTGGTCCCTGCCTCATTGTCAGTGGCAGCCCTCAAAGAGAAGAGTAGTGGCAGGCGAACAGAGGGCCAATTTACATCTCATTACCACTACGTTTGAGGAGCGCAGAGAGAGGAAGAGAAAAGAAAAGCAGGAAATAATGGATGCTATTTCTGCGGAGGCTGACGGTGGACGGTGCATCTCTCCCCCCTGCAACACCTCTTCTTCCCCTTTACAAGGTTATCTGTCAGAGATAACGAGTGGAGAGACCGTGGCTGGGCTGCTGGCTCTGCGCTCTGGCTGGCGCCTAATTAATCATTGATTGTAATATGGCCACTCACTTCTCATCTGGAGCAGGCCTCACTGAGGAGCTGTCAGGGTGCATGTGTGTTAAGTCATCTTCCTATGTGTTCATACTCACACTGCCATCGCTGCGCTGGCCTCCCTTGTGAGTTATGACTACCACCTCCATCCACTTCCTAAGGTGTTGCTGAGAGAGAGAGAGAGAGATGAATCAGATATTTAATCATTCATTTATTCAAATGGATGACGACCTCCTTGATGCGTTAATAGCGACTTAATAAATAATGTTTAGTCCAAACTCAGCAGCCTTCCTTCTTTACCATCATCTGGTCACAGAACTTGTCGTTGAAGGAGTTGGGGAAGAGGCGTGTGACCGAGGTGAGGCGGTTGACCACGTTGAGGGTCAGACTGCGGTAGTCCCCCAGCATCATCAACAGAGGGCGCATGTGGGTGTGGATCTGGTCCACCTCGATGGTGGCCCCTTCCAGGAACTGGGAGACAGAACAAAGAGAAAAAAATACATTCCTTTAACCATAATCATTTTTCAATTCAGGTAATTCTCAGCATGAATCATGGCTTATTCTCACCAACTTCATTTCTGTCTCTCAACCCAAGAGCCCAGTAAAACAGCTCTGGATGATCCAGTGCCTGAGAGAAAGGCCACAACAATAAGGCCAGGACCAGTCACACACACAGGGATGATGCATGGCAGCCACATTAATTCTCCCCTCTTTGCTCAGAACAAACACTCCATCCTGTATCGACCGCTCCCTGGCAACGCTCATTAGTGTTAGGCCAGGGAAGACAGCGTGAGAGGAGGCGAGAATGAGAGGAGAGAATGGAGGGAGAAATGATTGTTGGATGGAAGGAGAGATGAAGGTGTTGATAGGTAGATTGAGGGTATGAAGGCTGGAGGTCAGTGTTGCATTGAGGAAGAGGCACATGTAGAAGAAATTCAATGATTTTGTGATGGAGGGAGAAAAAAGGTGTACACTGAGGGGATCAAGAAAGAGAAATAAGAAAGGGATGAATGAGGTGATTAGGATAAAAGAAGGGAGAAGAAAGGGAAGGGAGGATACCTCTAGTAAGTTGCACAACTGAAAACCTTCAACCAAAATATGTCCTCCGTATTTAACCCAAACCCTCTGAATCAGAGAGGTGCGGGGGGCTGCCTTAAAATCCACATCGTCAGCCCAGGAGCAGTTGTTGGGGCTGACTGCCTTGCTCAAGGGCAGAACAGCAGATTTTTACACCTTGCCGGCTTAGGAAATTGAACCATGACCTTTCTGTTACTAGCCCAATGCTCTTAACGGCTAGGCTACCTGGGACGTGTGTAATATACTAACCTTCCTCATACAGGCCTCTCCTGCCTCCTGCAGTTCAGAGTTGGTAGAGTTGAGGGCTTTGAACAGTGCAGCAATGATCTTCTCTCTGGACTGAGGCAGGTAGTTACAAGCTGCCAGGGCATCTATGCAGACAGAACAACTGTCAATTTACTGCTTTATAAAAGACAAAATGTTGGATTAACACATTTGTTTTGAGATGCTGTGGAATAGTAGATGATGAACAAAGCAGAATTAGAAAGACTACTGTTCCCATTTTGTCGAGTTGATTGTGATATACGTGTTTGTTCTACATGTTGAATGGCAGAATTATTTGGAGTCCTTCAGTGTAGTAAGTACTCAGACTCCTGTCATGTACTCACTAAGGGCAGCGATGCGCAGGGGAACCAGAGAGGGCAGGCTCTTATAGCAGGGCAGTTTCATCAGAGCAGCGTCCTCAGCCTCACACAGGTTCAACAGCTGGAGAAAGAGCAAGAAAGAAATGTAATCAATACGGATCAATAGGGGATGGAAATACAGAGTCAACTCAATACATTGTTAACTCAATAGGGCAAATTGTTTTCAACAGTTTGTGATAATTATTGGATAGACCACTTTTAAGGTATGAAAACAAAACCTATGATAAACGTTTGACTTTGTGATAAACTATTCCTTTCAGTCCGTTGCCATGGCTATGCCCACGACCTCTCACCTCTGTGTAGAAGACCTTGTGCTCCATGACGTTGAGGTCCATGGTAAAGAGGCGTGGCTGCAGGGTAGTGCAGAAGGTATTGCCCTCCATCAGGCCGATCTGGGCGTTGGCCGGCTGGTGACGCAGCAGGTGTTTCTTAGGGGGGATCATGTCCTGTAACACCTGTGGGTAGGAGGGGTTATAACAGGTTATAAATCAACAGGTGCTTCTTGGGGGGGGGTCACGTTCTGTAACACCTGGACCTTCGTCCCAATATCTGTAGCATGTGTAGAGCAAGGACCATATCTACCACTGCCTAACAGTCACCACTTTATGAGCTACGAAAAATCCTGTTTTACCAATTCAATTTCTATGATGGTGAATGCATACATACACACGATAACATACGCACATGTACACATGGATTTTGTGTTGTAGATATTTGGTAGTAGAGTAGAGGCCTGATGACACACAGTACATGGTGAATTCTGTAATTAAAGTAATTAAAGTATTGTAATGTTTTTTAAAAATTGTATAACTGCCTTAATTCTGCCAGACCCCAGGAAGAGTAGCCTTGGCAGCAGCTAATGAGGATCCATAATAAATACAAAATGTGCCACAAAACCCTGGTACGGAATCTTAGACCCACCTCTTTGTGCGGCTCCATGATGATGGTGACACTCTTCCCGGTGACCTGAGCTAGCACCTGCAGGGAGTGCATGGCCTGCTTCCTGACCGTGGAGTTGGGGGAGGTGACCTCTCTCACCAGGTCATGGGTGACCATGTGGAAGGACTTGTCCTGAGCAGCCAGCAGCTCCTCAGTCTTCTCCTCATCCTTCAGAGGGGTGGCACAACGAACCAGGAGCTGCTCCAGAGTGGTCTTGGCCATGGCTACTGCACCATTAGACACCTGGAGGTCAAACTTGATATATTGAACTATTGTTTTTACCCTCCCCGTAAACACATTTTTCTTTGATTTGATTGTTTTAACCCTGTGTGTCAACACAAATCAGACAACTAGTGTCGCAACAGTTGGTTAACACAGGTAACTGTACCTCTCCAGTGAGGTCCATCATGACGAAGAGCAGAGCCTTGAGGAAGGTGAGTTGGTTCTGCAAGACCCAGATGAGAGGTAGTCTCTCCATCAGGAACTTAATGGACACCACCCCGCCCAGCTTGGCGTACCAGGCCTGCTCATAGCAGCATGCACACAGACGCTCCACGATGTAGGAGAACAGAGGCAGCTGGCACGCCTGGGGACGGAGACGAGACGGGAGATGAGGGGGGATAGAAAGATTAGCAGATTGAACTCATCGCAAGCACTTATTCACAGACAAAATTGAAAACAATTACAGTAATCAAGACTTCACATCCTACTTAAAACATATCCATTTTTAGAAATCACCACCAACAAGCATTAAAGTGATGCAATCCCACTGGTAAACCCCCAAGCCCCCTTTCTCTCACCCTCTCCTTGGACCCCAGGATGATGGAGGCTACGTCGAAGATAACAGCCAGAGCCACCTCTCCTATTTTACACAGCTCCTTTTCCTCGTAGGCCATGCAGATGGCGATGGCGTCGATCAGAACCAGCGGATCCATGCCCTTAGAACCGTTCTCCTCACTGTGGAACATAGCTGTGTTGGGCTGGCTGCCCAACTGGTAGCACTGCAGCAAGAACGGACCTGGGGGTGGGGGAGACCAACACAACAACCATGAGGAGCATAGAAAAAGGAGGGGGAAAGAGTGAGAGAATGAGATACCGAAGGAGTGAGACAGAGCTGGAGAGCTTCCAGCCAAATGAGAGAAAAGAAGAAGGGTGGAGAGACGGTCAAGTCCAAAATGCAAGTGGTACAAAAACACAGGAAGAGAAAGATGAATTCTCTCACCACACTGCTGAGCGACAGCCACCATGGTGTAGTGTCTGATGAGGCTGGCCACAAAGGGCAGAGCGCTGGGGCGGAGGTCCTTAATGACAGCAGACATGAATGCACCGGTCAGTGCCTGTTCAAAAGTCCTGCGGGCCGGCGTGTCCTGGGCCTTGTAGCGGTGGGAGATGATCACACTAGGGATCCACTTCTCTGTGAAACTGGACACACCGCAAAACACACTAAATGAACATGCCGCCATAGGACATTCAATAGACAAAAGCAAAGGACAAAACACTCCCATTAACATTTTCCTCAGTGTTTCCCCTAGGATTTTTTCAGGAGGGGAATGTTGGTGGCGGAGCTGCTGAATGCATATACGGTAAACACTGGATCATATGACAAAACTGTAATGCATCATTTACAGGGCCTGTCACGTTTTTATCCTGCAGTAAATGTCTCTGGGTAAATCATCTGTTGTCTCTGCCAGTGCCTAATAACCCTGAGGACCGACAGAGACGGTCTTTGTGCCTGACTGGTTGGTATGTGCCTCTCTGTCCGTCCCCCCCCGACTCTCTCACAAGGCTGTGTTGTTATTTAGCCCTGCTGAAGGGGACGGGTTGGTGTGTTGTTATTTAGCCCTGCTGAAGGGGACGGGTTGGTGTGTTGTTATTTAGCCCTGCTGAAGGGGACGGGTTGGTGTGTTGTTATTTAGCCCTGCTGAAGGGGCCGGGTTGGTGTGTTGTTATTTAGCCCTGCTGAAGGGGCCGGGTTGGTGTGTTGTTATTTAGCCCTGCTGAAGGGGCCGGGTTGGTGTGTTGTTATTTAGCCCTGCTGAAGGGGACGGGTTGGTGTGTTGTTATTTAGCCCTGCTGAAGGGGACGGGTTGGTGTGTTGTTATTTAGCCCTGCTGAAGGGGACGGGTTGGTGTGTGTTATTTAGCCCTGCTGAAGGGGACAGGTTGGTGTGTTGTTATTTAGCCCTGCTGAAGGGGACGGGTTGGTGTGTTGTTATTTAGCCCTGCTGAAGGGGACGGGTTGGTGTGTGTTATTTAGCCCTGCTGAAGGGGACGGGTTGGTGTGTTGTTATTTAGCCCTGCTGAAGGGGCCGGGTTGGTGTGTTGTTATTTAGCCCTGCTGAAGGGGCCGGGTTGGTGTGTTGTTATTTAGCCCTGCTGAAGGGGACGGGTTGGTGTGTTGTTATTTAGCCCTGCTGAAGGGGACGGGTTGGTGTGTGTTATTTAGCCCTGCTGAAGGGGACGGGTTGGTGTGTGTTATTTAGCCCTGCTGAAGGGGACGGGTTGGTGTGTTGTTATTTAGCCCTGCTGAAGGGGACGGGTTGGTGTGTTGTTATTTAGCCCTGCTGAAGGGGACGGGTTGGTGTGTTGTTATTTAGCCCTGCTGAAGGGGACGGGTTGGTGTGTTGTTATTTAGCCCTGCTGAAGGGGACGGGTTGGTGTGTGTTATTTAGCCCTGCTGAAGGGGACGGGTTGGTGTGTTGTTATTTAGCCCTGCTGAAGGGGACGGGTTGGTGTGTTGTTATTTAGCCCTGCTGAAGGGGACGGGTTGGTGTGTTGTTATTTAGCCCTGCTGAAGGGGACAGGTTGGTGTGTGTTATTTAGCCCTGCTGAAGGGGACGGGTTGGTGTGTTGTTATTTAGCCCTGCTGAAGGGGACGGGTTGGTGTGTGTTATTTAGCCCTGCTGAAGGGGACGGGTTGGTGTGTTGTTATTTAGCCCTGCTGAAGGGGACGGGTTGGTGTGTGTTATTTAGCCCTGCTAAAGGGGACGGGTTGGTTTGATTGAGAGGCTGTTTTCTCCATGCTTGAGCTTATGTTTTATAATGCCAGATGCCATGGCTACCCCTGATGGATTGCTCCATTTCATTATCACCATTTAAAATACTTTTGCTTTAGGAGAGGGAGAGGCTGAGAGGGGAGAAGATGAGGGAGGGAGGGATTTAGGGGAGGGGGGCAGTTAGACAGACTGCCAGATCAATTTCTGTTCATTTACAGCCCCGGCCACTCTGATGGAGCTCCATTCTCACTTCTTGGCATTTGGTGATATTAAAGAAAAGCTGATGCTGTTCACTGAAAGGCCCTTTTCACGGTGACCAACCGGTAAAACAGACAGAGAATGAGGGGGCGAGAGAGAACAGAAGTCATGAATCAAAACATCTGACAGAGGTGGGGGGGTGGGGGGCTGTGTGTGGAGCAGGGAGGAGCGTAAACAGAGAGGGGAAAGTCAATAAGCCCCTGGTGAGGATCAATGATAGTAATGAGACCCACTCTCCCCTCCGTCTCTCTCTGCTGAAGCATCTTTCAGTAATCAGCAGCTGTGACACTTGACAGAGCTGATGAAGCAGCTTGACACGTGATGGAAGATATGAGAGAGGAGGGGCAAAGTGGATGGGAGGGATGGAGAGGGGTATATATGGAGATTAATTAGGGCAGAGGGAGAAAGACCTCAAGTCATATGGGGTTAAGGGTGTGTGTAGTCTTACTTGGGGTGAGCAAGTAGCTGGTACAGGGCGTGTTTGTTGTCGTCCAGGCTTGTCATGGCAACCAGGAAACACTTGATGACCTCCCAGGCCTGTCGTCTGTAGTACGGCTCCGTGTTGGCACTCTTTAGACAATCCAGAGCAGTCTCTATAGCCTGCAGGGGAAACAGACACAGAGAGACGTTTACCTTCCAACATCCATACAGACAAGGCTTCAAAATAAGATCCTACAGTAAATCATTTAATTGACCATGGTGGATTTATAAGATGAAAGAGCTGTTTTTTGTCAACTTACAAAGGACACTTGACAAGCAGTAAATGTTCAACACTAGTGCTGAGCGAATAGTGCTTTTTGAAGACGGTTCGGTTTGATTATTTTTTAAATAATCATGGTTTTCGATTTCGATTGTTGTTTTCTTTACATGAAATGCATTGTGTGGCTTGAATGCTGTAAAATAATCAAACAATGAATAAAAGCCTCATGATGGTAGTGACTGTACATTACTGCTTATCACTTAATAACCATCATTTATTCACATTACTTAGGGCCTACTTTAAGCAAATATTTCAGTTATGTATATTAAATGGCTTTATATGATGATATTATTTCATTCCAAGTCATCATCTCTATAGAGCTGCTGCCTACGTTGTCTGACAAAAATCACAATTTTAGTAGTTCTTCAAAGTAAATAAGGCATACTTTAATACTGCTGAATACCAACAATCAAATCACTTAGATCCTTTATTTTCAGGCAGAGATACCTCGAAACAACAGCTTTCTATCCCTCTCCATCACACATTCTTCTGTCTCTTCTCTCAGGTTCTGCCTGACACTACTATAACAGGCGTTAAAGAAACACAGACAGGCGCGCAGTGGATTATGGTCATTGTAGTTTCAGGTTTTCTGAGTGAAACTATGTAGCATTTTATCCTGTTGGAAACTACAACTCCCTAGTACAGATTTATCGCTATAGAAACTACGCAATGTGCGCATTGAGCTTACAGGAAAAACCAGAAGGAAATGGAAATAATTGAACTGATGTTCATCAATTAGTTGTTTAAAAACAAAAATATAACTAACATTTCAGTTATTCGCTCAGCATTTCTCAAAACGTCCCATGAAAACAACCCTTTGAACAAAGTTAACAAATGTAACATAATTCATTGAAAGTTAAAATAATCTGAGTAGAACAATAAATACCCCACGGCTCAAGACTAACATTTTCTTTCCCATGATTTGGTGCCCCCTCCACACAAAAATTGAAATCTGCATCACACAATAGAATACATTCAAGTCATCATCTTGTGAAAGTGATAAAGTAATTCACAATGCCTTATTAAGAAGGCGAATCGACTACCGAGATTGTATTCAATAAATAAGTTGTTACAGCTAACATGTCAAAGCAGGAATGAATGATTCTAAATAGTTTGATATGCAACCTAATTGCAGTGAATGTTTTTGGTATATCCAGAGATAGGTTTTGTTATATTTTACTGTCAAAATAGGGCTCCAGAATATTCAGATTTTTTTTGCCTTAATCTTTATGTTCACTAACAGTATTAAATACTGTATAGGCCTAATTCAATATGTGCTAATTCACCACCGGAGGAAGTGAAAACTCAAAACACGTGATCTGGATCGCCAACTCTAAAAATAACACCTTCTAGTAGGCACAATAACAGTAAATGCAATGTCCTAAAAAGAAACTTTGCAATGAGCCCTTGTGCACCTGCGATGGCCAATACGCATTTCCCCATGCACTCCACAGATATCATGATCGTAAAACAGGGTGCTTTGAGCCAAGGTTATAGTAAACTAAAACAAGAAAACAATTATAATCTTTGGCTCTAAACCAACTAAAATAAAAACGAATCATGATTTGTTCAGTTGTAGTGTTTGTGTTTTCAAGCGTCTGAATCTGGCGGGTCAAATTGAGATTACCTTTAAAATTATGAAGTCAAATTCACGAGCAGCACCGCATATATTGGGCGCGTTTAAAAATGGTAAGGCTAAAGTAACCGACTGTAGACAAAAGTCAGGGAGCGAAGTCAGGGGAGGTGCATCTGCGACAGCCAAAAGTCAGACACTAATCTGGTTTTCCAGCAGCAAGGCTCAGAACAACATGGCAGTGTTGCCAAAGGTTCTTTATAATGTCAAAAATAAAATAAAAACATGTATTCCCATATCACACCCTCAAACCATAATATTACGTGTTTACATTGTACAATCAATTAGGGAGAGACAGCCTTAAAAATATTCATTTGAATATATCCATTGTACACATAAATCAGTCACACCTGGGAGAATTTTTGAATTTTATCTAACCCTACCTCGCACAGACAAGTGACAGGGTCACAAAATATGACAAAATGGTTGCAGACTGGAGCCCTGTACCCTGTGTAGAATAACAACCCTACTGCACTCAGGCAGTGTGTTTAACTCATGCCTGAGATCGGCGCTATGCGTAACCTGCCATGGAGAAAGAAACTCTACACATGGTGCCGGGCCCGAGCCCAGCAGAAGCCATTTCAACTGCCAGATTATGATCTGACAAACCAATGCGGCCGGACACTTAAGAGGGAGAAAATGAACTAATTAACGCCACTCAGAGAGAGGAGCGAGGGAGAAAGAACAAGAGAGAAGGATGGTCTGTCTGGTGGAAGAGGAAGGAGAAGAGAAGGAGAGTGCATAATTGAATTCTACTGGCTTAGCCCTGTCAGCACATTAGGGCTACACTGCTACTGGCTGACATGCACTCATCCCATCTCAACAAAGTACATAGATATAAAGACAAAGATTTTAGAAAGTGTTTTGAATAAAGAGAGACTCAGGCGCTTTAAATAGACAGAGTGTCTCACTTCAAAAGGAGGAGGCAGTGGAGAGAGAGGGGGGCCGGCAGAGATAAAGAGGACGAGGGAAAGTGGGAGAAGAGAGCAGGCAAAGGGGATAGGGAGAAAATGAGTGAGAATGGAGGGCAATAGCAGTGGTGTCTTTTTGTAGGCACTAACTCTGCCAAAGCTCTTTGGTCAAAGCCTATGGGGAAATTAATAGTTTCTCTTTTTGGGGGGGGGATAAACACCAAAAATAAAGTCTGTGGTAAACCTCACTTCAGGCCCTATTTTCAGCATCTATCCCAAAACCCCATTCATTTTCCCCATAGAGATGGCAGAACGAACCAGAGAAAACTCATTTCCGGATTTTAAGACTACAAGCTGGCGAGCTCCAGAGGAACAAACACCGTCCTTCTAGTCATTACCATCCAAATAAATTTCAGGATAAGACACATGATGTAAATACCATTAAGCCACTTAATTCCAGAGAGAGAAAGGGGACTGTGGCATCAATCTTTGGAGCGTCAACTCAATTACAGAAATGACAGTGTGCATGTGAGTTTCACTTTTAGCAGACAGCGATAGAGTCATTAGAAAGCAAATAATCGTCTTCGTCCAGGGTTCTGTAGATTGATTATTCATGCCTGGAGCAGAGATGAGGAGCCCGTAAGGACGCATGATGTCTTTAATTACATGGGGAAGACAGTCTTCTCTCGCAGAGAGAAGCTCAACTCTGACAGGGATTCATTAACCCTCAGAGGAACGATCACCCCTATTCTCGCTACTTCCACTGTTCTCTAACTACTTTCTCTGCTTTGTAATCACATTGAAATAGAAAAGGAGAAAGGGGTGGATAAGTAGAATTTAACGGAGGGGTTTTGATGTTGTCTCTTGCCTAGATTTTAAAAATGTTGCTCACTAGAGTTTTGCTTTGAGAACATACTACAATACCCTGCTACTCGACTTAATGCCCAACACAGCACAGTTGAATACCTTAACCACTACTATGACCCAAAATGGCTACCATACCAAGCTCCATTCACACCCGTAATGGCTGACAAGTCACATACCTTCTCCATGGGCAGCTGTATAGAGGCCTTGCAGTCAGTGAACTCTGCCTTGATGCTGGGTCCCTGAACCTCAGTCACCACGTACTGTAGTCTCTGGGATTCCTTCAGCATCTTCCTGTTGCTGCCGCCAAACTTCCCCAGCACTCGGTACGCCACATGGCTGATGGTCTCCGCTGGGTTACGCAGCGTCCGCCACAACGCCTAGGGGAGGGGGGAGAGGGGTCAAAGGTTAGGAAGTGAGAGCAGAGACTGGGATGTGTGTATAGATTGAATGCGTGTGTGGGGGGTGCACGCTTCTGTGGTGCTTGCTTGTATTTGTGCCTGCATCCGTGTGTACGTCCTTACCTGCATAAGCTCTGCTCTGACGGGCTGTATATGATCGTAGAGGAAGTCTGGCTGCAGGTTGTCCACACAGAGCTCCAGGGTGCGGAGGCCCTGGCTGACCAGCGTCTGGGAGCCATTCAGAGCAGAGACCAGCGGGTCCATCAGCATGGGCAGGTAGGGCAGCAGGGAGCTCAGCCTCACAGGCACCGTCAGACACAGCTCCACAAACAGATCCTTCATGTGCTGCTTATGGAGACCACTCTGGAGCATGTTGAGGCCTGGTGGAAGGAGAGCGGAGGCCAAAGTGAGGAGAGAGGACTGGAGACGTCCTGTAAAGCAAATTCCTGCTTGGCATCCACCATGTTTTTTTTACCCATCTATCCTGTGTCTTCAGATCAGTGCATATGAAAAGACATGCTACTAACTTTAAAAGCTACAAAACAATATTTGAATTTATTTTTTGTGTGTGGCGCAAACTACCCTGCAGCAGGTTGGGTAGTAGGGGCAGGAATTCCTGGTAAAGCAGGTCATGGCTGCCTCCACCAATGGAACGGAAGAGAGCCCTGAGAAGCAGGAAGTAGTTGTATGGTTCCTTAGCAGACTGGGCCAGTTCCATGGAGCTGTTCACTATCTTGTGGAGGTGAGGCTGGGGGAAGGAAGAGACTTGATTTGTGTTCGACATCGATACATTTGGTTTTGAAAGTATGGTGAACATCACAATTTAGCCTTCAGACAAGACTAATGTTGTTTCCTGTGCATTTCAATTCAGTCAGGATAGTTATCTCAACAACCATTGTCAATTTAGGACAGGGCTTCCAAGAGGAAGAGGCATCGAAACTATGCAACACGGTTGATGAAAATAAACGTCACCCTAACCTTGAGCATCTGCTCGTTCTCAGCAGCGAACAGCGAGACAGAGCCGAAGACCAGTTTGAATAGCTTGAGGTAGAGGTTGGACAGCTCTACGTTGGAGCCCATCTCAGGTAGTCTCTCCAGAAGGTACTCCACCAGGATGGTGGCAAACAGGACTGACGTCGACAGGTTAGCAAGGAACGAGTTAGCCACGATCTGGAAAAATTAGATGGTGAGGGTTTACACATTAGTCCCCAAACAAAACCAATCCTACATACACACATTTCATTGAAAGTTATCTTTAGTCTAGGACTAGACTTAATCTGGGTCCGTGAAACCGGCCCGAAATGTTCCGTTAAACCCAGATCTGAAATTGCTCTTAGAGCCCTGAACAAAAGTAGTGCACTACATTGCAAACAAGGTGCCATTTAGGACACAACAACAGAGAGTGTGGTTACCTGCAAGGCGTAGTTCTTGGAGATCCTCTCCACCATGTAGGGGACTGTGGTCTGGAAGATCTCCTTGAAGGTGAGGGGGTTCATCATCGTGAAGACCCCAGCAAAGTGCTCCAGCACCTCCTTCTCCTCCTTCATACGCACCGTCTGACAGTTGGCCACTCTGATGTACGTCTGCTGGTTGTTGGCAATCTGTACCTAGCCAGGAGAGGGGGACGGGGCGCTGTTATATTACGGTTATTACAGCAACCCTGATCAATCTGTACCCTGTACCTAGCCAGGAGAGGGGACGGGGTGCTGTTATATTACGGTTATTACAGCAACCCTGATCAATCTGTACCCTGTACCTAGCCAGGAGAGGAGGACGGGGCGCTGTTATATTACGGTTATTACAGCAACCCTGATCAATCTGTACCCTGTACCTAGCCAGGAGAGGAGGACGCTGGGCAGCAACCCTGTTATATAGCCAGGAGAGGAGGACGGGCGCTACGGTTATTACAGCAACCCTGATCAATCTGTACCCTGTACCTAGCCAGGAGAGGGGGATGGGGCGCTGTTATATTATATTACAGCAACCCTGATCAATCTTATTACAGCAACCCTGATCAATCTGTACCCTGTACCTAGCCAGGAGAGGAGGACGGGGCGCTGTTATATTACGGTTATTACAGCAACCCTGATCAATCTGTACCCTGTACCTAGCCAGGAGAGGGGGATGGGGCGCTGTTATACTATGGTTATTATGGTAACCCAGAGTAATCTGTATCTATCTGAGGATGGACGGGGCACTGTTATACTATGGTTATTACGGTAACCCTGATCAATCTGTACCAGCCAAGAGAGGGGGAGCTGTTATATTATGGTAACCCTGAGTAATCTGTAGCAGAGGGCAGACGGGGCGCTGATATTCACAAGTATATACACTGTTTGGCTCTCGTTACACCCTGGACTTGATAGTGGTACAATGTAGAAACTCCAGGTCGTATGGCCCTGGTTATACCATAGGCAATGTACCTAGCCAGGAGGGAGAAGAGAGCTGGTATACACATGTACAGTATATAGTGGTATGACCCAGAGTTTTCTATCTGGTTATATCCTGATCAATCTGTAGCTAGCTAAGAGGGCAGTGGAGCTCTCTTATACACAGTGCAATGTATAATGTATGGCTATATAATCATATCTCCATAAGACAAAGCCCTACTGGTACACTGGCAGTCATACCTGGTAGATGTCCAAGGCCTGCATGGCGTATTTCACCAGCTTGATGTAGATCTGAGTCTCCTTGGGCTGAAGCTGCTTGTTAGGAATGAACTGGGCCTCTGCAACACAGAACACACAACAGGAGTGGTAAGCAATCAGTGAGGTTAGTTTATCCTGAGTTATCTTCATGAAATGAGGATGGAAATCAATGGGGAAAAAAGGGTCAATCTTGACATCGGAACTCAAGTGTCCATTTTTCCTCCGAGTGTAATGTAAGGGCCATTTTTCTGGCTCCTCACCTCCAGGAGCCTTGCAGGAAGTGATTCCCCAGGTGATGGTCTTCACCCCACAGACCAGCGTCTTCACCAGGCTGCGACAGTCCGACACCTGGAATGTCTGCTTGTCCTCCTTCTCTCCCAGCCGGTCGAAGGGGGTGGCGGGGGCGGGAGGGGCGGGGGTGACAGGGTTAGGGGCGCAAGGGGAGGCAGGGCAGGGAGGACAGGGGTGGCTGGGAGGGCAGGAGTTGTGGGGACCCCGGGTAGTGCCCCCTGAGGTTCGACCACGCCCATCTCTGACTGGGGCTTGCACTTCTTGAAGATGGTGGCGAGCTGGTAGCGAGCGATGGTGTGGAACTTCAGCACAAACACCTTGAGGAAGAAGGAGATTGAAGATGTATTGAAGTCAGTGTCTTGATAATCATAAAAGGAACATAATCTTCTTACATGGGGAACCTAGAGATAGTATAAAAGGCGCAGAGTTGATTTGTGATTGGGCACAACATTGCCCCTTTCCTTATAAATCAGGCTGTCGTTTCCCATCTCGCTTTACTTACTTCCAGCATTCTCATCAGTATGTCCCGGCCGTTGCCGTTCTCCTGTTCACTCTTGGAGCGGATGCAGTCGACCAGGTTAAGCAGCAGTTTGCAGGACATGGTCTGGATGCTGCTGGGGAGAGACTCGTCATCTATGTTCTTGGCAAACAGCTGCACGGCCAGAGACAGGTCTGTGAGAGGCAGGTTCTGACGCACGTGGTGCACCAGGTCTGCCAGCGTGCTGTAGGCCAGTGGTCTGGAGGGAGAGGAGTTGCAAAGGTTCACCACTATCAAAACAGAAGGTTATATTTTACATTACATTGTCTGGAGGGGAGAAAGGGTTAAAAGTCAGATCACCAACTACCATGTAGGCCAGGGGTCTGGAGTGACAGGAGGGGAAGGGAGAGGTCAGAAGAGTTCACTATCAAATGGAACGTTTTTACAGTTTACGTAACATCTCAGTCATTTAGCAGACACTAAAGGCTCTAATCCAGAGCGATTTATAATCAGTGCATGGAAGGTGCCGGAGCTTTAAAGAGCATTAGAAGACACCTTTTCCCTTTTTTTATACTCCACAATCCACAGATCTGCCAGGTCTGATAGCTACGGCTTGTTTCACATGGAGACTAATGAAAGATGAAGGCTGGTGTTTGATGAGAGGGTGAGAATGGTCTTACCTCAGTGTCTCCCGGGCTGTGTAGCCAGACCCGATCAGTATGGACTCATCAAAAAGTTTGTCCATGCAAGGAATGAACTCTGCAACACAGAATGAAAATAAAGTGTCAGAATTAATCTGAGTGAACAATTTTGCATTGGTTTGTGCATGCTTGTGTGTGCGTGTGTCAATGCGTACGGCTGCGCAGGTCTGTGGTGAGGATGTGTTTGGCAGCGATGAGCAGTTCCTTGCGTAGATGGGCTGTCTCAGAGGGACAGTTGGTGAGCAGCTGCAGCATGCCCTTTACCATCTGCTGGGAGTACTTCCCTACCAGGTCCTGGTCAGAGGGATACACAAACACAATATAGTTTAGGAAGTTCCATGAAAACTGGCATTAAGTACTCTGTGTGCCAGGTAAATACAATACAGAAAATGAAATGAGAAATTGAACACAGGCACAGGAAGTGAAAAGCACAACATGGGTATATGTACCTGGTAAATGCGGATGATGTAGGCCAGGAAGGACAGGGTCTTGATCTGAGCAGCGATAAAGTCAGCATACAGCTCCTTGTTATACAGCTTGTGTTGCCTGAAAGTTACATGTTAGGGTTTACAATAACTACTTATATACAAAGCAAACAATTCCACTGTACCCTTAATAATGATTTATGCTTTAATACCATTTCATGTTCTTGTGGTTGTTTAGCAAAAATAACAATTATGATTGTCTAAAGGAAGGAAGCAAGACAGACTCAATCGCACACACAGGCTTCTTACCTGGCCTGGGGAGAAACCTGCAGCATGATAGTGTTCATGATGAGGGGGACAAACTCAGATACCACGTTATGGATGTTCAGTTTATACAGCTGGTACATGAGCACCACTATGATAGGCAGCTCAGCCAGCACCTTCAGGGACAGGGACCCTCGTGGGATGATGGTGTGCTGGAGAAACAAATAAACAGGAGTCAGGCAAGGGAAATGCCAGCCTATATTCAGGATCGGTACAAAAGTATGGAACATTCAGATATAAATATACTGTGTAGAACAGACATGATTCAATGATGAATCACATGAGCTCTGTGCCTTACATTTCTACCTAGAAAACGAGCCCTGGTCTGAGATGCTTTGCCAGTGCTTCTACACCACCAAGTGGTAATAAGAGGAGTTACAGACAGTTGATAGTACTCACTGTGCGTGTTTCACTGTCCTCCCTCTCGGGGGCGGTCTTCACCAACACCGAGGTGATCATGCCCACCATCTCAGGAGAAGGCACAGTGTTCTCAGCTATCACCTGGGGATTCTCAAAGTACCGAGCCTGAGAGAGAACCGGGACAAGAACAGAGACAGGGAGAAAAGACAAGAGGGAAGGAGAATGCAAAAGTGAGAACATGATTCCTACATCCTCAGAGACCAAACATTTCCCCGCTCAATAAGCCACCTGCTTTTCTGTTGTCTTACCACTACTTTAGGCAGCTCCTTATAGATCTGCTTAACAAAGTCCAGAAAGTGATGGATCTGAAAAGATTACAGCAGACAGTTAATACCTTGATCAGAGGAGCACAGTTCAGCATCCAGACATGGGCTCCATCGCAATTAATCTTTGCGCGATTCCTCACATCTTCTTTCCTCGCTTTATTCTCGAAACATATTGGGGAAGGTCTGATCCAATACGGTTAAGGAGGCAAGGAGATGCGAGGAATCATGGAAAGAGGAATTGAGATAGAGTCATGGCAAGACACTGTAGGCAGGTCTTCTGTTCATCAACACAAAGTGAGATTGGAGAAAAGAAAGGTTCTCACCTCTTGAGAGATCTGTGGACGGAACTGTTTGTGCAGTTCAATGATAATACGCAGGCATATCAGCACGTTCTCCTCGCTCTCAATCTGAAAGCAAACAACGAGCGATGCAATGCAAAGAAAACACTGAGTCAATCAGTTCAGGTTAGGGACAGATAACTATCTGGACTAAATACACTGACAAAACATTAAGAACACCGTCCATGACAGGCTGACCAGGTGAAAGCTATGATCTCTTATTGATATCACTCTCTAAATCCACTTCAATCAGTGTAGATGAAGAGGAGGAGGAAGGTTTAAGAAGGATTTTTAAGTCTTGAGACATGGATTGTGTATGTGTGCCATTCAGAGGGTGAATGGCCAAGACAAAGGATTTAAGTGACTTTGAACGGGGCATGGTAGTAGGTGCCAGGCGCATAGGTTTGAGTGTGTTGAGAACTGAAACGCTGCTGGGTTTTTCACACGCAACAGTTTCCCTTGTTTAACAAGAATGATCCACCACCCAAAGAACATCCAGCCAACTTGACACAACTGTGGGAAGCATTGGAGTCCACATGGGCCAGCATCCCTGTGGAATGCTTTCGACACCTTGTAGAGTCAATGCCCCGATAGATTGAAGCTGTTCTGAAGGCAAAAGGGGTGCAACTCGATATTAGGAAGGTGTTCCTAATGTTTTGTCCACTCAGTACGTGTGTGTGTGTGTGTGTGTGGGGTGGACAATACCTTTTTGATAGATTTCTGAAACGATTGGTTCCTATGGAACATTCCACCACCACACAGTTCCCATCTCTCAGCAAACAGGCATTCTCAGATCTTATCAGTTTTACTTTCAGCGCCCAGAGTGTTTTAAGGTACATTTATCAGACACACTCGCACACACTCAGTCAGTCAGTCACCATCACAAATACACTGTACCTTACTCTGGACTAAAGCATATCGCTCTCATCACATCGCCTCTGCTGAAAAGACGATACGCAGCATAAATCATGTCTGTCATAGACGCGAGTGACAACTTACCTCCAGGAAGCGAAACATGACAGACAGAATGTTCTTGGTGTGAGGTCTCAGGTGTTCATTAGTTGGGATCCGGTGGATGATCTCCAGCACCAGCTTCCTCAGTTGCTGTTTTAAAGTAATACAAGGTGAATCTGATTCTTGTGCATTCAATGACTTCATGTTTAAATTGTATCTGTCCTTAAGCAAATAAATATTTAAATGATTTAATGTCCTCCTACCTGTGTGGGCTTCTCCTGCAGGAACTGCACCTCTCCGTCCTGGAGGAAGGTAAGGAAGCGAGGGATGATGTGTTCCAGGAAGGTGGAGTACTGTGGTGATGATGTCACATTCTGAAAAAGACATCACCACTAACATAAGACCAGTTTTCATTATGTAGACAAGATAAGTGAACAGTGTTGCGACTTACAGCTGTAGTAGAAACACAGACATAATGGGTATACCCATTCTAGTTATTCTATGGTAGAAACTTACCTCAAAGTTCTCGCTGACCTCCTGCATCATCTTCAACTTTGTTTCATCAGCTGAGTGTTGGAGGATACAGTAACAACATTAAAACAGCTCATGTGACACAATGAGTCATCATATACTTCTCATCTCTGTGCAGACAGGGACACTCAGATCTTATCAGTTTTACTTACAGCGCCCAGAGTGTTTTAAGGTACTTTATCAGACACACTCGCACACACTCAGTCAGTCAGTCACCATCACAAATACACTGTACCTTATTCTGGACTAAAGAATATCGCTCTCATCACATTGCCCCTGCTGTAGAGATTATACCTAAACCATAGATTACTGAATAACTATGCCCACAACTCACCAATAGCACCTACAGCTCCAGTATACATTACATCACGCAAATAATTATGTTTCTGAGCACAGGATAATTCTCTGGCTCATGCTGACTCTCAGACTATGGCACACTCAACTATCATAGTTTCTCATTCACTTACGGGTGTTGTTGTCTGTGAGGGCTGCCACGAACTGCAGGTACTTCTTCATGAGGGTGGTCTGGTCCACCACCGTTGGGCTGGGGGTCGGCACGAAGGCCATGGTTCCCGCCGGGAGTGACAGGGTTACGATGGGGTAGAGCAGACAAGAGTCTGCACCTCTCACAGAGAATAAATGTGCACTGCGTGTGAGAAAATGGAAGAAATCAGTGACAATACGACATTTGTTTTGCATGAGTAACTAACATACAAAACAAGTCAAGTGAACGTGTCAACAATTATCTAACGGGCAAACGCTCTATAGTATGACAGCAAGCAACCGCGCAGTCTCTGTATACTCATAAAATTACATACGTATTCTCCGTAAGACCATTTCCAGTACTATGGTCAGTGAGCAAATGCGTACGGCTGAATTTAACTTACCGAAATGTATTCTATTCCACCACAGCGATCTAGGATTCAACTAGCTAGCATAACATACTGGGTCGACAGGTAGCCTAGTGGTTAGAGCGTTGGACCAGTAACGTTAACCGGAGAGTTGCTAGATCGAATCCCCGAGCCGACAAGGTAAAAATCTGTCGTTCTGCCCCTGAACAACGCAGTTAACCCAGGCTGTCATTGAAAATAATCATTTGTTCTTAACCGACTTGCCTAGTTAAACTAAAATACTAGCAACGTGCCTCTAGTTCAAGTCAGGCGCACAAAGATGACATAATCTATAGCATGCAAGTGATAAAATAAATAGATAAACATTGTCCGTCGAAAACGGACAATCCTCACATAATTACTGCTATAAACTATACACATAAAATCAAATTTAGAAAGTGACCATATTGGATGGTTTAGTCAAAGACAAACTCTGTGGTTTAGTAACCAGGCTAGCTAGCTTGCTTCCCAAAGAGAAAGAAACCAATCGCGCTAACCCCTCACATCCCCGTTTAGCTAGTATGTCGACAAAATAAATATATGTTTTACTTTTTGAGAACGTATTCGCTAGTTAACGACTTCATCATCCCAAAATGAGCATGCAATGCAAAATATACATTATATTTTAAGGAAAGTAATTGAAAAAGAAAGCATCCCATTTAAACTTACCAACTAGCACAGACAGGAAATAGTACCTCTGTGACTTCCGGTTTCCGAGAGCCAGTCTGATTGATATATGTACACTTTTGCACTTTACTAGGATAATAATTATATTCCCATATGCAATTATTTGAAACATATTTTTTATATATGCATAAATAATACCGTAATGTGATATATATTCCGGTTCCTTCAACAATCCTCATCAATATAGTACTTGGCGGAATGATATTCAGGAACGGCTTGATGTTGTAAGACCATCGTTTTCGATGGTCTTTTTCTGCTCTACGGATTGTTACTAGGCAAACAATTATGCGGTAAACTGCGCAACGCATGCAGTGGAGCGCGCCAATGTAGCGTGAAGTTCTGGGTGTCTGCCCACTTGGGTCTGTTGCTGGCTGTGTGTTTAGTTTGTATCGAATTATAAAATATAAATATAGACAATGTATGCATGTGTCATATATTTTTTAAGTATGTAGCTATGTCGTTCTTTTTTTTAGCCAGCATTGGCCATTAGCCCCTATAAAGATCAATTTACAAGAAGTCAGTTTGTGATTATAGGCCTACAGTGAATAATGTCCCCTGTAGTAATATATCCAATATAGCAAACACAGTTCAGTCCTAAAGTCCTTGCTTAGATGTTGAAACAAATCCTTTGCCACAAGATGGGAATAGACCATCTCTGTTTGAGAAAATATTTAGGGCCTACAGTACAGAAATGTGATCCTCTGTAGCTCATTTGGTAGAACATTGCACTTGCAATGCCAGGATAGTGGATTGCCTTCATTGGACCACCCATGTGTAAAAATGTATGCACTCATGACTTTGGATAAATTGGTCTGCTAAATGGCATATATTATTGGTATAAATGGAACGGTACACATCAAACGTATGGATGCCATGTTTGACTCCAATATTCCATTCTACCCATTACAATGAGCCCGTCCGCCTATAGCTCCTCCCACCAGCCTCCACTGTTAGAAATGATAGTACATTTTCCAAATTAATAAAACTATTGTCACGTTCTGACCTTTATTTCCTTTGTTTTGTCTTTATTTAGTATGGTCAGGGCGTGAGTTGGGGTGGGCAGTCTATGTTTGTGTTTCTATGTTTTTTCTATTTCTGTGTTTGGCCTGATATGGTTCTCAATCAGAGGCAGCTGTTTATGTTTGTCCCTGATTGAGAACCATATTTAGGTAGCCTGGGTTTCACTGTTGGTTTGTGGGTGTTTGTCGCCACACGGTGCTGTTTCGATATGTTACGGTTGTAGTTCATAGTGTTAAGTGCTTTTCTTATTAAAATCGTCATGAACACTTACCACGCTGCAT
The DNA here is from genome assembly GCF_034236695.1 of Oncorhynchus nerka. Classification (NCBI taxonomy): domain Eukaryota; kingdom Metazoa; phylum Chordata; class Actinopteri; order Salmoniformes; family Salmonidae; genus Oncorhynchus; species Oncorhynchus nerka. The sequence goes on from NC_088411.1 coordinate 21,425,962, forward strand.
CTTGGTCCGATCCTTACTCCGCTTCAGATGAAGAGGAAATCTGCCGTTACAGAAACACCCACCAACAGAGGACCAAGCGGCGTGGTAATGGGCAACAGCGGCCGAAGACACAGGACTCATGGACTTGGGAGGAAATTCTAGACGGGAGAGGTCCCTGGGCACAGCCAGGGGAATAACGCCGTCCCAGAGCTGGAGGCAGCGAAGGCAGAGGGACGCTGGTATGAGGAGGCAGCGTGGTTGGAAGCCCGAGAGTCACCGGTGCGGTGGTGGGTACAAGGGGAGTGTGGCGAAGCCAGGTAGGAGACCTGTGCCGACTCCCCGTGCTTACCGGAGAGCGAGAGGGACCGGGCAGGCACCATGCTGTGCCGAGCACGGTGTCCCCGGTGCGGGTGCATAGCCTGGTGCGGTACATTCCAGCTCCTCGTATCAGCCGGGCTAGAGACTGCATCGAGCCAGGTGCCATGAAGCCGGCTCTACGCATCTGGTCTCAAGTGCGTCTCCTTGGGCTGGTGTACATGGCACCAGCCTTACGCATGGTGTCCCCGGTTCGCCAGCACAGCCCAGTGCGGGTTATTCCATCTCGCCACACTGGCCTGGCTACCGGGAGCATGCAACCAGGTAAGGTTGGGCAGGCTCGGTGCTCAAGAGCTCCAGTGCGCCTGCATGGCCCGGTCTATCCAGTGCCACCTCCACACATCAGCCCTCCGGTGGCAACCCCCCGCACCAGGCTGTCTCTCCGTCTTCTGCCTACAGGTGTTCCCGTCTGTCCTGAGCTGCCGGAGTCTCCCGTCTGTCCTGAGCTGCCGGAGTCTCCCGTCTGTCCTGAGCTGCCGGAGTCTCCCGTCTGTCCTGAGCTGCCGGAGTCTCCCGTCTGTCCTGAGCTGCCGGAGTCTCCGTCTGTCCTGAGCTGCCGGAGTCTCCCGTCTGTCCTGAGCTGCCGGAGTCTCCCGTCTGTCCTGAGCTGCCGGAGTCTCCCGTCTGTCCTGAGCTGCCGGAGTCTCCCGTCTGTCCTGAGCTGCCGGAGTCTCCCGTCTGTCCTGAGCTGCCGGAGTCTCCCGTCCGTCCTGAGCTGCCGGAGTCTCCCGTCCGTCCTGAGCTGCCGGAGTCTCCCGTCCGTCCTGAGCTGCCGGAGTCTCCCGTCCGTCCTGAGCTGCCGGAGTCTCCCGTCCGTCCTGAGCTGCCGGAGTCTCCCGTCCGTCCTGAGCTGCCGGAGTCTCCCGTCCGTCCTGAGCTGCCGGAGTCTCCCGTCCGTCCTGAGCTGCCGGAGTCTCCCGTCCGTCCTGAGCTGCCGGAGTCTCCCGTCCGTCCTGAGCTGCCGGAGTCTCCCGTCCGTCCTGAGCTGCCGGAGTCTACCGTCCATTCGGGACCCGTGGCGTGGGTCCCCAGTCCAAGATCTGCGGCGAAGGTCGGGGGTGCTGTCACGTTCTGACCTTTATTTCCTTTGTTTTGTCTTTATTTAATATGGTCAGGGCGTGAGTTGGGGTGGGCAGTCTGTTTGTTTCTATGTTTTTTCTGTTTGGCCTGATAGTTCTCAATCAGAGGCAGCTGTTTATCGTTGTCCCTGATTTGAGAACCATATTTCGGTAGCCTGGGTTTCACTGTTGGTTTATGGGTGTTTGTTTCCGTGTGTGTTTGTTGCCACATGGTACTGTTTGGTTATTTCACATATTCGTTTATTTTTTTGTATTTCATAGTGTTCAGTGCTTTTCTTATTAAAGTCGTCATGAACACTTACATTTACATTTAAGTCATTTAGCAGACGCTCTTATCCAGAGCGACTTACAAATTGGTGCGTTAAGACATCCAGTGGAACAGCAACTTTACAATAGTGCATCTAAATCTTTTAAGGGGGGGGGTGAGAAGGATTACTTTATCCTATCCTAGGTATTCCTGAAAGAGGTGGGGTTTCAGGTGTCTCCGGAAGGTGGTGATTGACTCCGCTGTCCTGGCGTCGTGAGGGAGTTTGTTCCACCATTGGGGGGCCAGAGCAGCGAACAGTTTTGACTGGGCTGCGCGGGAACTGTACTTCCTCAGTGGTAGGGAGGCGAGCAGGCCAGAGGTGGATGAACGCAGTGCCCTTGTTTGGGTGTAGGGCCTGATCAGAGCCTGGAGGTACTGAGGTGCCGTTCCCCTCACAGCTCCGTAGGCAAGCACCATGGTCTTGTAGCGGATGCGAGCTTCAACTGGAAGCCAGTGGAGAGAGCGGAGGAGCGGGGTGACGTGAGAGAACTTGGGAAGGTTGAACACCAGACGGGCTGCGGCGTTCTGGATGAGTTGTAGGGGTTTAATGGCACAGGCAGGGAGCCCAGCCAACAGCGAGTTGCAGTAATCCAGACGGGAGATGACAAGTGCCTGGATTAGGACCTGCGCCGCTTCCTGTGTGAGGCAGGGTTGTACTCTGCGGATGTTGTAGAGCATGAACCTACAGGAACGGGCCACCGCCTTGATGTTAGTTGAGAACGACAGGGTGTTGTCCAGGATCACGCCAAGGTTCTTAGCGCTCTGGGAGGAGGACACAATGGAGTTGTCAACCGTGATGGCGAGATCATGGAACGGGCAGTCCTTCCCGGGAGGAAGAGCAGCTCCGTCTTGCCGAGGTTCAGCTTGAGGTGGTGATCCGTCATCCACACTGATATGTCTGCCAGACATGCAGAGATGCGATTCGCCACCTGGTCATCAGAAGGGGGAAAGGAGAAGATTAATTGTGTGTCGTCTGCATAGCAATGATAGGAGAGACCATGTGAGGTTATGACAGAGCCAAGTGACTTGGTGTATAGCGAGAATAGGAGAGGGCCTAGAACAGAGCCCTGGGGGACGCCAGTGGTGAGAGCGCGTGGTGAGGAGACAGATTCTCGCCACGCCACCTGGTAGGAGCGACCTGTCAGGTAGGACGCAATCCAAGCGTGGGCCGCGCCGGAGATGCCCAACTCGGAGAGGGTGGAGAGGAGGATCTGATGGTTCACAGTATCGAAGGCAGCCACTTACCACGCCGCATCTTGGTCCGATCCTTACTCCTCTTCAGACGAAGAGATCCGTTACAACTATATATATATATATATATATACAGTACCAGTCAAAAGTTTGGACACCTACACATTCAAGAGTTTGTCTTTATTTTGACAATTTCTGCATTGTATAATAATGGTGAAGACATCACAACTATGAACTAACACATATGGAATCATGTAGTAAGCAAAAAAGTGTTAATCAATATTTTATATTCGCAATTCTTCAAAGTAGCCACCCTTTGCATTAATGACAGCTTTGCACACTAGTGGCATTCTCTCAACCAGCTTCATGAGGTAGTCACCTGGAATGCATTTCAATTAACAGGTGCGCCTTAAGTTAATTTGTGGAATTTTTTTCCTTAAAGCGTTTGAGCCAATCAGTTGTGTTGTGACAAGGTACGGAAGAGTCCTATTTGGTAAAAGACCAAGTCCATATGTCAAGAACAGCTCAAATAAGCAAAGAGAAACGACAGCCCATTACTTAAGACATGAAGGTCAGTCAATACAGAACATTCTAAGAACATTGAAAGTTTCTAAGTGCAGTTGTAAAAACCAAGCGTTAAGATGATACTGACTCATGAAGACCGCCACAGGAAAGGAAGACCCGGAGTTACCACTGCTGCAGAGGATAAGTTCATTAGTTACCAGCCTCAGAAATTGCAGCCCAAATAAATGCTAGAGTTCAACTAACAGACACATCTCAACATCAACTGTTCAGAGGAGACTGTGAATCAGGCCTTCATGGTTGAATGGCTGCAAAGAAACCACTAAAGGACACCAATAATAAGAGACTTGCTTGGGCCAAGAAACACAAGCAATGGACATATTAGACCGGTGGAGTCCAAATGTGAGATTTTTGTTCCCACTGCCATGTCTTTGTGAAACGCAGAGTAGGTGAACGGATGATCTCTGCATGTGTGGTTACTACCGTGAAGCATGGAGGAGTAGGTGTGATGGTGTGGGGGTGCTTTGCTAGAGACACTGCCTGTGATTTATTTTGAATTCAAGCACACTTAACCAGCATGGCTACCACAGTATTCTGCAGCGATCTGCCATCCCATCTGGTTTGCTCTGAGTGGGACTATCATTTGTTTTTCAACAGGACAATTACCCAACACACCTCCAGGCTGTGTAAGGGCCATTTGAGCAAGAAGGAGAGTGATGGAGTGCTGCATCAGGTGACCTGACCTCCGCAATCACCCAACCTCAACCCAATTGAGATGGTTTGGGATGAGTTGGACCGCAGAGTGAAGGAAAAGCAGCCAACAGGTGCTCAGCATATGTGGGAACTCCTTCAACACTGTTGGAAAAGCATTCCAGGTGAAGCTGGTTGAGAGAATGCAAAGCTGTCATCAAGGCAAAGGGTGGCTACTTTGAAGGATCTCAAATATAAAATAGATTTAGATTTTTTAAAACACTTTTTTGGTTACTACGTGATTCCAAATGTGTTATTTCATAGTTTAGATGTCTTCGTTATTATTCTACAATGTAGAAAATAGTAAACAAAGAAAAACCCTTGAATGAGTAGGTGTGTCTAAACTTTTGACTGGTACTGTATATAATTGGATAAGTCTCCACCCCCCTGAGTTAATACTTGGTGGAAGCACATTTGGCAGCCATTACAGCTGTGAATCATTTGGAATAAGATTCTACCTTTTAACTCTTAGGGCAACATATTTTCACTGAAGTAAAAATATGACAGGAGCAAAGCTCAGGTAAAACGATGTGGAAAACCCACATCAGTCTTCTGAAAACCTATCCCTGGGATAGGGTTTTATTTTTCTGCTGGACAATTACACACGTTTATGCAAAAGACACACCAGAATGGATTTCCAAGAGGTGTTGAGTGTTCCTTAATGGTCTAGTCTCAGTCCTGACTTATACTGAACAAAAATATAAACGCATCATGTAAAGTGTTGGTCCCGTGTTTCATGAGCTGAAATAAAAGATCCCAGAAATGTTCCATACATACAAAAAGCTTATTTCTCTCAAATGTTATACACAAATGTGTTTACATCCCTGTTAGTTAGCATTTCTCCATGTCCGAGTCACCACTGGTCGAGTCCGAGTCCATGTCCGAGTCACCACTGGTCGAGTCAGAGTCCATGTCCGAGTCACCACTGGTCGAGTCAGAGTCCATGTCCGAGTCACCACTGGTCGAGTCCATGTCCGAGTCACCACTGGTCGAGTCAGAGTCCATGTCCGAGTCACCACTGGTCGAGTCAGAGTCCATGTCCGAGTCACCACTGGTCGAGTCCATGTCCGAGTCACCACTGGTCGAGTCCGAGTCCATGTCCGAGTCACCACTGGTCGAGTCCGAGTCAAGTCTGAATCTTGTACTAGAGTACCATAACATTGCTTGACAGTGCAATCTACAGCCACGGCCATTATTTGAAGTTGATCGTTAGTCAATTTGTTAGGTATAGAACACCCCCTTGTGGACACGTTGTAGAATAGCCTCATATCTTTGGGAGGAGTATTGAAACAAGGGCCTAACATTCTACCTGTGAATTGTAGTTGTTTCCCTACTTAGGGCGACTGGCTATAACAGTGATGAAGGCGAGGATTGCTAATATGATCCCAGCACACGGCAGGATGAAGAGCAGGTTATTGGAGGCTATTAGGAGACAGAGAACTGTTTTTACCATAGTTCAAGGTAGGGAAAACTCTTCACATACTTTAATGCTACAGTATTACATGATGCAGCTAGACAAGCTTGAATACTGGTCAGAAGTTGTGCAAGCAAAATTAATTTCCTATTTACAATTCACTCCCAATTAGTAACTGTCATACTCACCAGTTTCTGCATACATGATTATTCAAGCACCACAGCATGTCTCCTCTTGACATACTTTGTACACCACTGAATCATGTTCCTATTTACAATAGCCATCATTCATCATCATTTTAGTCTTCTGGTATTTGTATATGCATTAGAATTAGGTCACAAGCTTCCTGAAACTCCTCAGTTCACCACAGGAGACATGAACAGTATGGGTTGTGGGTCCATGAGTTAAATTACTCTTCTCCAGAACTCCCTAGTGAATTCCTCAACCCTGGCCACCCTGGTCTTTTAATTTCTCTGAAAAACACTATCACTCGGTTCAGTTTAAAGGGATACTTTGGGATTTTGGCAATGAGGCCCTTTATCTACTTCCCTAAAGTCAGATGAGCTCATGGATACTATTTGTAGGTCTGTGTCCAGTATGAAGGTAGTTCAAGGTAGGTTTGCGAGCCAATGCTTACCAGCGTTAGCGCAATGAATAGACACTTCCAGTCATTGCACTAATATCATTTAGCAATTGTGCGAGAGAGAGATAAAGCTAATGAGAATGAATATAGCACACCCACATTGGAGGACTGGGAAGCAAAGAGAGAGAGAGAGAGAGAGAGAGAGAGAGAGATAAAGCTAATGAGAATGAATATAGCACACCCACATTGGAAGCAAAGAGAGGAAGAGAGAGAATAAATGAGTCGATTCTTTGATGTGTTATGCATGTTTATGATGTTGTATGGGTGTTAATTCTACTGGGAAATTGTATCCACCTTCCATCGACATGAATAGCCAGACTGTTGTTTCTGGAAACCTGGAAACTCAAAGGGCCTTTCGACTTAATATTTCTGATGGGGTCGGGAAAATAGCAGAGATGTGCAATTCAATTTCAAACGAAATCCTTCTTAACAAAAATGATGTGTATTCTGCCAACCTACCCAACACTGTAATGTCCATGGTGTAAACCCCAGTTAGTGGAGTAGAGCTTTTGTTCACTTGGGCCCCCACTCTCAGCCGCAGAGTGTAGTTTCCAGAGGACAAGTATTTATGGTGCACATACAGCACCTCCCTTACAAAACCAGAATAAAACAACCACATACTATTTAAATATATAGCCTAACCTGTGAAAAGGAAAACAACAAAACATATATTCGATGATAAACAGGCAGACATACCCGTTGCCAAAGTCCCACGTATAGTTGAATTTGGCGGTGCGTAAAGTGTTCCTTGGATCGAACCGTTCGAACTATGTCTCGGTTGGAACCTCGGAGGCCAGCTCCCTGTCCCGCACGTAAAGTCGCATTCCCTTTGAATGAAGCTGAGCTTCCCCGAAACATTTTCTGAAGGAAAAAAGTAACACAAACATGAGTTTACTATAAATTGTTTAAAAAAATATATTATATTGAAATAATGTTATGCGCGTAAAATCAACCTACTCAGATGGATCAAACCGTTTGTTGTGAGCCCCAAAACCCGGGGGCTCAGAATCAGGGCAGGTGACACGAAGACCACCACAATTATATTTCTGAAAACATAAACCAGAATTATATAAAAGTATATATTAAACTTGATATTTAATACAATCCTACTTATTCACTCGAATATTACGCATGCAACTCACATATTTACCGATACATTTGCGCTTGTCCACTCACAGATGAGGCAAATGGTATACGCTACTCTAGAACAAAGAAATGTGAATACTTCAAATGAACAACATATAATATATTATTTAACTGTCTTGTCAGCTGCTGCCAAAAAGTTGTTAATAGCCTTAAAATTTCCCAAATTCCTGTAAAAGCCTGAAATAATTCCCATGCGTTTCAACCATGTGCTTCTAGGAACACAAAGAGCTGTGTTGTGTAAGTCGCTGTCCATGGAATTAAGGAATTAGTTTATGGCCCACAACAAACACCTGCTGGACACTTCTTAGGAATGACCAACGTTATTTATTAGTTATGAAGTCACCCATGTTCTATCTAGGGGAGTCTATAATTGAATTTATTGGCTATACCTTTGTTTGATGTAAGCTATATTTGTCCTGCTGTTGAAAAAAAGATGTTATGCTGCTTGCATCTCAAATCAAATGTATTTTATAAAGCCTTTTTATATCGGCAGCTGTCACAAAGTGCTTTACAGATACCCAGCCTATATCCCCAAAAAGCAATCAATGCAGAATTAGAAGCACAAATTAGAAATGTGTGAATAAATGTGAATTTTGATTGATCGCATCTCAGTCATGAGCTCCAGTATTAAATATGGCCACACGATGGCGACATACACAGAGAATTGCGATGGAGCCCTCACCTTGCAAGCAAAACACTTGTTAGAGTGAATTTGCTGCAACTCTACATATTTTGCCATGGGGAGGAAAGAAAATGTTTCCGTTTTAAAGCAAGTTTGCTGCAATTATCCTAATTTTGCCATAAGGTGGAGAGAAATGTTTGCAGATTAATATGAATGACGAACACAAATATTTGCTGACATATTCAATCTCTCCATATCCCAGTCTGTTGTCCCCACTTGCTTCAAGCTGTTCACCATTATTCCTCTACCCAAGAAAGCGAAGGTAACTGAACTAAATTACCATCACCCCGTAGCACTCACTTATGTCATCATTAAGTGCTTTGAGAGGCTAGTTTAGGAACATATCACCTCCACCTTACCCGAAAACCTAGACCCACTATAATTCGCAAACCGCCCCAACAGATCCACGGACGACGTAATTGCCAAAGCACTGCACACTGCCCTATCCCACCTGGACAAGAGACATACCTATGTAAGAATGCTGTTCATTGACTACAGCTCAGCCTTCAACACCATAGTACCCTCCAAGCTCATCAATAAGCTCAGGGCCCTGGGTCTGAACCCCTCCCTGTGCAACTGGGTCCTGGACTTCCTGAGAGGCCGCCCCCAGTGGTGAAGGTAGGCAACAACACCTCCATCACGCTGATCCTCAACTCTGGGGCACGTTAGGGGTATGTGCTCAGCCCCCTCCTGTACTCACTGTTCACCCATGACTGCGTGGCCACACACGCCTCCAACTCAATCATTAAGTTTGCTGATGACACAACAGTGGTAGGCCTGATTGCAAACAATGACAAGACAATGACAAGGAGGTGATGGCCCTGGCAGAGTGGTGCCAGGAAAAAAACCTCTTCCTCAACATCAACAAAACAAAGGAGCTGATAGTGGACTACATGAGACAGCAGAGAGAGCATGCCCCTATCCACATTGACGGGGCCACAGGGGAGAGGGTCTAAAGCTTCAAGTTCCTCAGCGTACATTCACTGATGACATGAAATGGTCCCACAGACAGTGTGGTGAAGAAGATGCAGCAGCGCCTCTTCAACCTCAGGAGGTTGAAGAAACTAAGACCCTCAGGAACTTCTACAGATGCATCATTGAGAGCATCCTGTCAGGCTGTATCACCGCCTAGTATGGCAATTGCACCGTCCGCAAACACAGGGCTCTCCAGAGGCTGGTGCGGTCAGACCAACATATTATAGGGAGAACACTGCCTGCCTTCCAGGACATTACAGATTTCTCCATCCCCTTCTCCCGCTGTTGTATTGGGCAGTTCAAGGGTTGAGAAATGTCTCAGTCCCTGGAGCAAAAATGTTGTGATACCCAGGAGCACGAGTACAGGACATCAATAAGCTGCTCCAAAACATTTAACCCTGCATCAGGAAATTGAGTATATCATAGTTCATGTGGGATTCAATGAAATTATGAAGGGCAGGCAGAACAGCTGAAGACGGATTTTAAAGAACTGACTGGGTCTTTGCTTGACACCAACAAACACCCCATAATATCTGGCCTTGTGCCCTCCCTAAACCGTGGCATTGAACATTTCAGCAGGCTTCTAGCCCTCCATAACTGGCTACGTAACTATTGCAGCTCTGTGGGTGTAACATTTATTGACAATTTTGATATCTTCTGGAAACAAAGCTTATTTTATAAGAATGGGATCATCCCAAATCATTTGGGTTCCTGGTTCTTTTCACAGCATTATAAGACTACGCTGAGAGAATGACTTAACCAATCACCCAATCCCAGCTCAGACAATCCCTACCATTGTGTTGCTGAGTTGTCATAATGCTTCAGCAAATGTACATTATCCCATTGGTAGACACAATGTAAGTAACCTAATGTATGTCCCTGTAACTGCCCTGAATACCTCTGCTGATCCTACAGCTATTGTATGCAGTAATCATGTGCCTTTGAACAAGTGTTATACTGTTAGCACTGAGGCAGTGGGCTTCAGTAGGAAGTCCACTGTGTGCAGCTCAATTTGCACAAACATAAGTAATATGAGCATGTCTACTTCTGCTAAGCTTCCCAGTAAAGCAATGAAAACAATCAAGCATCATAGAAAAGTGCTAAAAATAGCCACATTAACATATGTAGCTTAAGAAACAAGGTTTATGAAAACAATAATTTGCTTGTAACACATGACATTAATATTCTGGCAAGCTCTGAAACTTACTTAGATAATACCTTTGATGATACAGTGGTAGCAATACATGGTTATAACATCTACAGAAAATACAGAAATGCCAATTGTGGAGGTGTTGCTGTTTATAGTCAAAACCATATTCCTGTAAAGCTTAGAGAGGATCTCATGTTAAATATTGTTAAAATAATATGTCTACAGGTTAATCTGCCTCACCAAAAGCCCATTCTTGTGAGAAGCTGCTATAGACCACTGGAAAACATGTGTGAAATGCTTGATAATGTATGTGATATCAACAGAAAGGTATATTTTCTGGGTGATTTCAAAATTGACTGGCTTTCATCAAGCTGCCCACTCAAGAAAAAGCTTTAAACAGTGCTTGAAACCTGGGTCAGGTTATCTGTCAACCTACCAGGGTAGTTGAAATTAACACAAAAATTAAATAATAAACATGTATTGATCACATCTTTACAAATGATGCAGAAATTTGCATTAAAGCAGTATCCAAATCCATTGGATGTAGTGATCACAATATAGTAGCCATATCTAGGAAAACCAAAGTTCCAAAGTCTGGGCCTAATATAGTGTATAAGAGTTCATACAATAAGTTTTGTAGGGATTCCTATGTTGAAGATGTAAAGCATATTTGCTGGTCTGTGGTGTGTAATGAGGAGCAACCAGATGCTGCACTTGACACATTTATGAAATTGCTTATTCCAGTTACCAATAAGCATGCACCCATTAAGAAAATGACTGTAACTACATTATCGTCCGTGATCGGGAGTCCCATAGGGCGGCGCACAATTGGCCCAGCATCATCCGGGTTAAGGGAGAGTTTGGCCGGGGGGAATTACTTGGCTCATCGCACTCTACCGACTCCTTGTGGCGGGCCGGGCACCTGCAGGCTGACCCTGGTCGTCAGTTGAACTGTGTTTCCTCCGACACATTGGTGCGGCTGGCTTCCGGGTTAAGTGGGCAGGTGTTAAGAAGCGCGGTTTGGCGGCTCATGTTTCGGAGGACACATGACTTGACCTTCCCCCCTCCCGAGTTGCAGCGATGAGACGACAAGATTATAATCCGGAAATTGGGGAGTAAAAAGTGGATAAAAATATAAAAAATGAAATAAATAACATGACTGTAAAAACCAAGGTTTGATGAGGAATTGAAAAATGGAATAGTTGTGTCAAGTCTACTCCCACTCCCCCGCTCGGCGTCGCCGGTTTACTAACCACTAGTCCTGGCAAGCCATCTTTACTCACACCTTGCAACACCCATTACGCACATCTGCATCTCATCATCAGTCACACCTGGACTTCATTACTCCCTTGATTACTCACCCTTCATATAGTACTCTTCTGTCATTAGTCGTCAGGTAGTATTGTTTATGCTTCCATGTCAGACGCTTCTCTTGTTTTGTATCGTTCCATGTTCATTATTATTATTAAACTCACAGCGTTACAGATTGAGAGGGATGAGGCAAAAGGAAGGGCAAATAAGTCTGGCTGCACAACCGATTGGCAAATGTGCTGCAAATTGAGAAATCATGTGACTAAACTGAATAAAAAGAAGAAGAAACTGTACTACAAAGCATTACATGGGCTTGCTCCTACCTATCTCTCTGATTTGGTCCTGCCGTACATACCTACACGTACGCTACGGTCACAAGACGCAGGCCTCCTAATTGTCCCTAGAATTTCTAAGCAAACAGCTGGAGGCAGGGCTTTCTCCTATAGAGCTCCATTTTTATGGAACGGTCTGCCTACCCATGTCAGAGACGCAAACTCGGTCTCAACCTTTAAGTCTTTACTGAAGACTCATCTCTTCAGTGGGTCATATGATTGAGTGTAGTCTGGCCCAGGAGTGTGAAGGTGAACGGAAAGGCTCTGGAGCAACGAACCATCCTTGCTGTCTCTGCCTGGCCGGTTCCCCTCTTTCCACTGGGATTCTCTGCCTCTAACCCTATTACAGGGGCTGAGTCACTGGCTTACTGGGGCTCTCTCATGCCATCCCTGGAGGGGGTGCGTCATCTGAGTGGGTTGATTCACTGTTGTGGCCATCCTGTCTGGGTTGGCGCCCCCCTCCTTGGGTTGTGCCGTGGCGGAGATCTTTGTGGGCTATACTCAGCCTTGTCTCAGGATGGTAAGTTGGTGGTTGAAGATATCCCTCTAGTGGTGTGGGGGCTGTGCTTTGGCAAAGTGGGTGGGGTTATATCCTTCCTGTTTGGCCCTGTCCGGGGGTGTCCTCGGATGGGGCCACAGTGTCTCCTGACCCCTCCTGTCTCAGCCTCCAGTATTTATGCTGCAGTAGTTTATGTGTCGGGGGGCTGGGGTCAGTTTGTTATATCTGGAGTACTTCTCCTGTCCTATTCGGTGTCCTGTGTGAATCTAAGTGTGCATTCTCTAATTATCTCCTTCTCTCTTTCTTTCTCTCTCTCGGAGTACCTGAGCCCTAGGACCATGCCCCAGGACTACCTGACATGATGACTCCTTGCTGTCCCCAGTCCACGCTGCTGTTCCAGTTTCAACTGACCTGAGCCCTAGGACCATGCCCCAGGACTACCTGACATGATGACTCCTTGCTGTCCCCAGTCCACCTGGCCATGCTGCTGCTCCAGTTTCAACTGTTCTGCCTTATTATTATTCGACCATGCTGGTCATTTATGAACATTTGAACATCTTGGCCATGTTCTGTTATAATCTCCACCAGGCACAGCCAGAAGAGGACTGGCCACCCCACATAGCCTGGTTCCTCTCTAGGTTTCTTCCTAGGTTTTGGCCTTTCTAGGGAGTTTTTCCTAGCCACCGTGCTTCTACACCTGCATTGCTTGCTATTTGGGGTTTTAGGCTGGGTTTCTGTACAGCACTTTGAGATATCAGCTGATGTACGAAGGGCTTTGATTTGATTTGATACTCTGAAACAAAGATAATTTATATAAAGAGTGATACTAAAAAACTTTGGAGCACCTTAACTTCTTACGGATAGGCAGGACAGTCGCGTCCCACTTGGGCAAAAAACAGGGAAAATGCAAATTCCCGTAAAGTGAGCGTGGAAGAGATTATAATTTTTTTGTCTATCAACAATGACAAGCCACCGGGGTCTGACAACTTAGATGGAAAATGACTGAGGATAGTAGCAGACGATATTGCCACTTGTATTTGCCATATCTTCAATCTAAACCTACTAGAAGGTTTAGGCTGGGTTTCTGTACAGCACTTTGAGATATCAGCTGATGTACGAAGGGCTATATAAATACATTTGATTTGATTTGATTTGATTTAGAAGGTGTGTGCCCTCAGGCCTGGAGGGAAGCAAAAAGTAATTCCGCTATCAAAGAATAGTAAAGCCCCCTTTACTGGCTCAAATAGCCAACCAATCAGCCTGTTACCAACCATTAGTAAACTTTTGGAAAAAATTGTGTTTGACGAGATACAATGCTTTTTTACTGTAAACAAATTGACAACAGACTTTCAGCACATTTGTAGGGAAGGACATTCAACAAGCACGGCACTTACACAAATGACTGATCATTGGCTGAGAGAAATTGATGATAAAAAGATTGTGGGAGCTGTTTTGTTAGACTTCAGTGCGGCTTTTGACATTATCGATCATTGTCTGCTGATGGAAAAAGGTGTAATGGCTTTACCCTGCTAAATTGTGGATAAAGAGTTACCTGTCTAACAAAACACAGAGGGTGTTCTGTAATGGATGCCTCTCCAACATAATCCAGGTAGAATCAGGAATTCCCCAGGGCAGCTGTCTAAGCCCCTTAATTGTTTCAATCTTTACTAATGGCATGCCACTGGCTTTGAGTAATGATAACTCAACACTATACACATCAGCTACTACAGTGAGTGAAATCACTGCAACACTTAACAAAGAGCTGCAGTTAGTTTCAGAATGGGTGGCAAGGAATTAGTTTGTCCTAAATAAAATTAAAATAAACTAAAAGCATTGTATTTGGGACAAATCACTCACTAAACCCTAAACCTCAACTAAATATTGTAATAAATCATGTGGAAATTGAGTAAATTGAGGAGACTAAACTGCTTGGAGTAACCCTGGATTGTAAACTGTCATGGCCAAAACATTTTGATACAACAGTAGCTAAGATTGGGACAAGTCTGTCCATAATAAAATCCTGCTCTGCCTTTTTATCAACACTATCTGCAAGGCAGGTCCTACAGGCCTTAGTTTTGTCGCACCTAGACTAACAATCAGTCGTGTGGTCAGGTGCCACAAAGAGGGACCTCGGAAAACTACAATTGGCTCAGAACAGAGCAGCAGGCTGGCTCTTAAATGTACACAGAGAGCTAACATTAATAATATACATGTACATTTGTCATTGCTCAAAGTGGAGGAGAGATTGACTTCATCACTACTTGTTTTTGTAAGAAGTGTTGACATGCTGAATGCACCGAGGTGTCTGTTTGAACCTCTAGCACACAGCTCTGACACCCATACATACCCCACAAGACATGCCACCAGAGGTGTCTTCACAGTCCCCAAGTCAGGAACAGACTAAGGGAGGCGCACTCTATTCCATAGCAGCAGTAGAATAAGATAAAAAACGGATAAGAATAGACCTTATGGAACAGCGGGACTGTGAAGAGACACAGGCACAGACACACATACACATAAGACACTCATTCTACACTCACGTACACATGGATTTTGTATTGTAGATATGTGATAGTAGAGCACACTTAATTTGTTGTGAGAAGTGTTACGGTATGTAATGTAATATTTAAAAATATGTATGACTGCCTTAATGTTGCTGGACCCCAGAAAGAGTAGCTGCTACCTTTGCAGCAGCTAATGGGGATCCTTAATAAATACAAATACAAATCTACTGCACCCGGAGTCACAGAAAGACCTAGGAGATCATCAAGGACCTCAGCCACCAGAGCAATGGCCTTTTCACCCCGCTACCATCTCGAACAGGGGTGGGCAATTCCAGTCCTCTGGGGCCTGATTGGTGTCACAGTTTTGCCCCAGCCCGAGCTAACACACCTGACTCTAATAATCACCTAATCATGATCTTCACTTTAGAATGCAATTTGAGTAATTAGCTGTGTTTGCTAGGGAAGTGTGGCACCATTCAGGCCCCCGAAGACTGGAGTTTCCCATCCCTGATCTAGAAGGAGGAGACCGTACGGGTGCATCAAAGCTGGGACCGAGAGACTGATGAACAGCTTCTATCTCCAGGCCATCAGACTGTTAAACAGTCACCACTAGTCGGCCTCCGCCCAATACCCTGCCCTGAACCTTAGTCACTTTTACTAGCCGGTTACCACCCAGTACTCCTATATCACTACTGCTGAACACACCTTTTCAATTAATATATTGTCCATAGTGTCTATACACACCATTATTCACTGAGTGTACAAAACATTAGGAACATCTGCTCTCTAAATCGACTTCAATCAGTGTATATGAAGGGGAGGAAACAGGTTAAAGAATGATTTTAAGCGTTGAGACAATTGAGACATGGATTGTGTGTCTGCCATTTAGAGGGTGAATGGGCAAGAAAAAAATATTTGGCCATCAAAGCCCTGACCTCAATCCTATAGAAAATTTGTGGGCAGAATTTAAAAAGCGAGACCTACAAACCTGACTCAGTCACACCAGCTCTGTCAGGAGGAATGGGCCAAAATTCACCCAACTTATTGTGGGAAGCTTGTGGAAGGCTACCCGAAACATTTGACCCAAGTTAAACAATTGAAAGGCAATGCTACCGAATACTAATTGGGTGTATGTAAACTTCTGGCTCACTGGGAATGTGATGAAAGAAATAAAAGCTGAAATAAATCATTCTCTCTACTATTATTCTAACATTTCACATTCCTAAAATAAAGTGGTGATCCTAACTGACCTAAGACAGGGAATTTGTACCTGGATTACAATTTTGAAAAACCGAGTTAAATGCATTTGGCTAAGGTGTATGTAAACTTCCGACTTCAACTGTATATTACGGACTCTGACATGGCTTGTTCTGATATTTTGTCATTTCTTTCTTTTTACTTTTGTATTGTTTTCGAGGTATTATTACTGCGCTATAATAATATTTCACTGCATCTGCAAATCTGTCTATGCAACCAATAAACTTTGATTTGATTTTGATTTGATAACAACAGCAATGAACCACAGCATAATTGAGCTGAGAAGATCCCTTATGGAAGAACCACATGAATTTCACGTGACCACATGTCAAGTGTTCCAAAAACAAGTTTTCACATGTGAAATTTTACTTGAAATCATGTGATTTTCCAGATGTGAAATCGTGTTTTTTCTGTAGGGATGTTTACATGAGACTAATGGGGGAGTTAATTGATTTTAAAATATTGTTTGTTTATTTATTTGGATCTCCATTTGCTTTTGCAGAAGCAGCTAAACCCGGGGTGGTTCACCCTGATTTTAAAGTAAGCCTATTGTCATTTAAATGCTTCCGAATGCGATAACAGAACCGCCCCGGGAGAGTGAGCCATAGGGAGTGACTGAGCACCCAACCCCTGTTGCCAATACCGAGTTGATCCACCTGAAAGCACAGTACCGAAAGTGCTTGACTAAAGCCGTGACGTCACGGATACCTTTTCTGTCACCCGCCCCTCCGACACACACACGGTGAAGTTTGACAGTCTCCGTTCAGGCAGCGCAGCGGTTGATGCCGGTTTGTTTGGCCACTGGTGCACAGTTGCGCTTCTGCTCTCAATTGTAAACTACTCCTGGAACAACTAAACAGCCCACCCTTGGATTTGAAAGGAATTATATACACTACGAGTGATTGGCTTTGGTTTAGTTTTTTTTGTTCCATCTTGCAGAGATTGAGAAATGACTGCCAACATGTCTCTGGATCATGACGATGTGAATAAACTGACCGAAAGTACATACAAGGTAAGCCGGCTTTTTTTCCCTCGTCATCATAGCTCCCCATTTCTCCACCATGACCTTGGCTACATAATAACAGGGTTTCCATTTGGCCATTGTCCATCGTCGCCTTTGGCAATAGCAGTAGGCTCCAATTAGCTTCAGATTAGGGCTCACAGTTATTATAGGAGATACATATACCCATTCCATAATATGGCCATACATTTGCACAGTGCTTACCATTAGCGCACGTGTAAACTGTGCCCGTGATTTGTTGAACGCAAAACGCAGTGAAGTAGCCTACAAAGTACCTTTGCCTCTCAACTGAAAGAAAAA
Organism: Oncorhynchus nerka; assembly: GCF_034236695.1. Lineage (NCBI taxonomy): Eukaryota > Metazoa > Chordata > Actinopteri > Salmoniformes > Salmonidae > Oncorhynchus > Oncorhynchus nerka. The sequence goes on from NC_088411.1 coordinate 21,443,399, forward strand.
AAAACAATAGATTTGTAATTTGTCAACTTCAAATTTGACCAATCATCTGTTTCGTATTGTTAGTTCATCAATTATAAGGCAATATGGTGCACATAAGGCAATATCTCATGCCCCAACAGCCCCACCTGTCCAATACTCCGCAGGTGAAGTCGAAAGTGTCAATTTAATAAATTATACATACAGTTTAGGACCTGCCACAGTTTCAGCTGAAGAGAAGAGTGACGATAAACCTGTTTCTCTGTTTTCTTTCCCCCCTTTCTCTCTCTCTCTGGCTGGGTGCAAGCAGGCCTAACACATACCTGGCAGTTCATTGTTCTGTTGAGGGTGTGCCTGGGGAATTTAAACAGGGACTCCAGTCCTGAACAGCATTTTATTGTGGGCCATTTGAATAGGATGGGGATTGGGTTTGGTTCACCCTAGCCTGCTGCTGCAAATACTTTGTGTCGGACTTTGTGTCGCACATAGCTGTAAAGTGTGAAGGATCATGTTAATGATTAAAACGTTTTATTTCAGCTTGGTTTTATTTATAGAATTAACACAAACATTGCAATCTTTATTTATGATGACATTAAGACAATCATGTATGTGGTTTATGTATTGGCTTATTATTGGTTTCTGTGTATATAATCCACAAGAGAATTGGCCATTGTTAATACAAAGTACGTTTTCCCACTTGACATTGGTATAAAAATAGTGTTGTTTAAACAAGCAATTTCAAGAATAGTCACACTCAGTCCCTGGCCAAGAATAAACAGGTCTTTGATTGTTCTGTAGTTTGTTTTTCTCGTCTGTGTTCTCCCAGCTGTAGTTCATTCTCTCTCCTCTCTCTCTCTTTGACCCCCCCCCGTCCCCGTCCCCCCTCTCTCGCTTACAGAATGTGATGGAGCAGTTCAACCCAGGTCTGAGGAACCTGGTCAATCTGGGGAAGAACTATGAGAAATCTGTAGCCGGTAAGAACATGTTAATGTTTTCTACCCAGTACAGCCAGAGGAGGATGGGTCTGAGTCTGGTTCCTCTCAAGGTTTCTTCCTTCTAGGGAGTTTTTCCTTGCCATTTGCCACTGTGTTGCTGCTTGCTCTTTAGGGATCTAGGCCGGATTACTGTCAAGCATCTTATGACAAATGTTGTTATAAACAAGGGTTATACAGCATGAACAAAATGTGATTTATCATCCCAATATTTTGACATAAGTGAATTAGATGTCTCACATGATACACTAACAAGTTAACTTTTACACTGTGGTTTCAGACACAGGCATGGTTAGCACAAGGGTCTGAATAGGGTATCATGTAGGTGTTGGTGAGATCCATTCATATGATTATATTGTTTGTCTCCTCACAGCGATGACTCTTGCTGGGAAGGCGTACTTTGACGCTGTGTCAAAGATAGGAGAGACTGCTTCCGTGTCCCCTGTCTCCAGAGAATTAGGTAAGTTCACACACACACACACACACACACACACACACACACACACACACACACACACACACACAGACACAGAGAGAGAGATACACACACTCACACACTGTAATGAAACTATCATTAGTACTATATACAGGTTGTTATTCTTTCTCTCTGTGGTGACTCACCACCCATTATTGAGGTGACCTATTCTCCCAGGTCTATGTTTTTATGATCCATTAAGTAGCTTCTTATCAGTGGTGTAAAGTAATTAAGCAAAACTAGCTTTAAGTACAACTTCATTTGTTTTTTTGGGGTATCTGTACTTTACAATTGATATGTTTGACAACTTTTACTTTTACTCCACTACATTCCTAAAGAAAATAGTATACCTTTTACTCTATACATTTTCCCGGACATCCAAAATAACTTGTTACATTTCGAATACTTAGCAAGACAGGAAAATGGTCCAATTCACACACTTATCAAGAGAACATCCCTACTTCATCTGATCTGTCGGACTCACTAAAAACACATGCTTTGTGGCCTCCTGGGTGGCGCAGTGGTTAAGGGTGCTGTACTGCAGCGCCAGCTGTGCCACCAGAGACTCTGGGTTCGCGCCCAGGCTCTGTCGTAACCGGCCACGACCGGGAAGTCCGTGGGGCGATGCACAATTGGTCTAGCGTTGTCCAGGTTAGGGAGGGTTTGGCCTCCCTAAAGTCGCACCAGCGACTCCTGTGTCGGGGCGGGCGCAGTGTGCGCTAACCAACGTTGTCAGGTGCACTGTGTTTCCTCTGACACATTGGTGTGGCTGGCTTCCGGGTTGGACGGGTCCGAATGTGTCTGCTGCAGTAGAAAGAGAGAGAAAATGGTCTAATTTATACTGCTGCGGCTTTTCATGAGATAGGCGCGTGTAGCTTGTTACTTTTGTCGGCTAATCACAAGTCATCAAAACTGCACTAGCCTCTGGTTCTGCAAGCGAAAAAATCAATGGAAGATGGAATTAAAATGATGGAATTGAAAGTGAAAGGATATGTTTCAACGACCCAGATTGGATGATAAATGACCCAGCTTTGGCAGCTAGAGGTTATACTAACTAGTATGAGTTGGCTTGGTTGCTGCTGTCTCGCTCTTCCTCCTCCTCGAGCCACTCGTGTCTATATGGAGACCCGACACTGTCTATATGGGGCCTGATCTGATTAGCCTTGGGTCCATTCGGACCGTGTCTCCATATTAAAACATATATTTATTCGGTAGGGTCTGGGGAGGAAAGCCCTGGGTCCATTTCAGAACCCGTCTAACTTTTTGGACCCAAGAAGACCTCTCGTGTGAATACTTTCTGAAGGCACATTCTAGGCACATTCTATATTCATATTTAACATTCTTAGCCTGGTAGCAGATCAGTTTGTGCTTCTGGCCAACTTAATCTAACATTCCAAAATGGAACACCAGCGTCCGAAACGTTTTGAATTCGATGTCTGGAGCTGTTCCTACTCTATTTGTATGGTTCCTCCTCTTCTGCTCAGACTGGCCACAGCGAGACTGGCCACAGTCAGCGAGACGGTGTGAATTATCTCACGTGTTAGACAGAGTAGGGCAGCAAACACACAGAACAAACAGACTGACAGAGGAGGACTGTATTCCCACCATCATATCCATTTTTCTATCTATCTATCTATCTATCTATCTATCTATCTATCTATCTATCTATCTATCTATCTATCTATCTATCTATCTATCTATCTATCTATCTATCTATCTATCTATCCCTCCATCTGCTGCCCTTCGCTCCTCGTCTCCTCTCAGGGGTTCAGAGTAAACACACTGAGCAAAAACTGGTTGAATCAACTTGGTTTCATGTCATTTCAACCCAAAAAATGTAATGTAATGGTTTGGGGGAAAAATGGCACCCAACTTTGAACCTAAATCCAACTCAACCAAATGTAAATCAAAAGGAAACGTTGAACTGACGTGCCCAGTGGGAAGATTGTAATTGTTGTCAAGATAGAGGTTGAGGGGCCAGAGCTAGAGATGAGGATGTTGATGGATTTTTCTAACATTTTGAGTGTGACCCCTTGTTAGATATATATATATTTTGGGAACATTTTCATGCTTCAAGTTATACTAGTAGACCCAGCGCAGATGTCACAGTGTGACTGAAAAAGTTACCTCTGGCTCTGAATTGACTTCACAATGACTCTCATATTGATAAAATCCACTAACATATTGCTATGAGTAACCTTCCCTCTTATAAATGCTTTGTAAGGGTTTTAGGGGATGATATTTAATTTCACTCAGTAGCTAAATAGAGTAGTGTAATAGAGCAGCATCTGCATCAGTCAGTGAGTTTGGCACTTCTTATACCCAGTACCAGTCAAGAGTGTCCAAACTGTTGACTGGTACTGTACGTAGAATGGCTATTCAAAAATTCTAATACATAATGCTTTATTCCAGTTTGTGGGAAAACAAGCAAATATGGTGTTGCGAATCATTGTACAATCAAAACCGCTGCGAAATATCTTTTCCATAACCAAATATATTGTATATTCAGCTGTTTGAACACAGTTTCTAAACCCAGAGAAGCAACATTGCAAGACTTCCGGAAATGCTTGCGAAACAGACCAAACAGACCAGGCCGGGTTTGGGGTTCGAGAAGTCAGTGAAAGAAATGAAAAAATCTTCCTTAGTTGTTAATTTTGTCAAAATCTAAAGGCACAACCTAGATTTGAGCCAATGTCTTACATAGTTAGTTGAACATGTTATTACTCCAACCTCGTGAGAGACAAAATGACATCGCCTACAAGTGTGATCAGAGATTTCTATTGGAGAATCTTCATACTGTACTGTCTTTGGTTTGAAGCTGCTGTACGAAATCAAAAGTAAAAGATGCAAAAACAAAACTTAAGAACAGGAAGCATAAGTAGCGCACATAAAACAGATCTACCACTTCTTAGACTTGCTTTCAATGAGAATGACAGATCTAGTATAAAACACATTTCTATGTGAATTTGGTCTGGTCGTCCAAAAAGTGACATATTGCAGCTTTAAATACCTTGTAGTAATAGTACAGTAGTAGATAATCCACATCACTTCTAACTAACTACCCACAGAAGCCCATGTAATCTCATGTTGTCTCAGCTTTCATCTCAGGTTTCAAACATATTTTCACCCTCTCAGGTTTCAAAACAAATCCCTGAGTCTGTATTTTGTCATACAGATTAGTTTGTACATCCTTTTTGGATGAAAAGAAAAGCAATCTTTGGATCCATAGCCTTTTTACAATGATAGGTGTAAGATCCTGTGTTTTTTCCGACCACATGACCTGACCAGGATGCACTCTGGCCCTACTTATAGGCTGCAACTAGAGTTGTCCCTTGTTTGGCCTTGTAGTCAATAAATACTTCAGCCCCTAATAACGATAGATAACCAATAAGGGACAATATCTACACAATATGTAAGCTCCGTTCTGCTTTATGACAGGCCTGTGTGACCTCCTGGTTGGTGCTGTGACATTGTGAAAGGTAAGTGGTGTTGTTAACCGAGAGAACAATCAGTTAATCGCTTAATGACTTGCCATTTTTTGAAAATGACAGCATCGACTGTTAACCTCTGAGAGACATTCCTGAGTGCTTTCACTTCAAATAAAACTGCTGGGCTTTCAGATGTTTTAGATGTGTGAAATCTAAATGAAATAACTTTAAACAGACTATCTGACATCTTTTTATGTAGTCTATCACCAACTTTCCTCAACTCAATGGGAGGTATTCATAGAATTCTAAGTACAGTCCATGACTCCATTCCAACTCAAGTTAATGGAGTGGTTCTATTTACTCCATTGTGGCTCAAGGGAAAAGAGCAGTAAAATGACCTGGCTCTGCAAACAACAGGGGCAGAAAGAATCCGTGAGGGAGCCCAGACTGCTAGACTCCTTCCTGGCATTCAGTGTCATGGAAAGACCTGATTGTGGTGAGAAACATATCTCTCATCACAAGGTACATACTTTACATATACCGTAATACTACTTTATGGCTAGGTTTTTAACATCTCTGCTATCATAAAATATCTCCAACTGGTTTATAGTATGTGTAGGGAAATAATGAACTGGCATGATCACAACAATCTCATATCAGTCCTCCATCAGTCATGTGCTTGTAGAATGTCAAATAATGTGTTTACTTTTCAAAGTGCAGTGTTTCCCCTATATGCGTTTAGCTGCGTCTCACACACACACATGTACAGTGCATTCAGAAAGTACTCAGACCCCTAGACTTTTTCCACATTTTGTTACATTTCAGCCTTATTCTAAAATTGAATAAATAGTTATTTTTCCTCATCAAGCTGCATTTGGGGAGTTTCTCCCATTCTTCTCTGTACTGTAAATCCTCTCAAGCTCTGTCAGGTTGGATGGGGAGTGTCACTGCAAAGCTATTTTCAGGTCTCTCCAGAGATGTTCAATCAGGTTCAAGTCCCGGTTCTGGCTGGGCCACTCAAGGACATTCAGAGACTTGTCCCGAAGCCACTCCTGCATTGTCTTGGCTGTGAGCTTAGGGTTGTTGTCCTGTTGGAATGTGAACCTTCGCCCCAGTATGAGGTTGTGAGTGCTCTGGAGCAGGTTTTCATCTAGGATCGCTCTGTACTTTGCTCTGTTCATCTTTCCCTCAATCCTGACTAGTCTGCCAGTCCCTGCCGCTGAAAAACATCCCCACAGCATGATGCTGCCACCACCGTGCTTCACTGTAGGGATGGTGCCAAGTTTCCTCCAGACGTGACACTTGGCATTCTGGCCAAAGTGTTCAATCTTGGTTTCATCAGACCAGAGAATCTTGTCTCTCATGGTATGAGAGTCCTTTAGGTGCTTTTTGGCAAACTCCAAGCTAGCTGTGATGTGCCTTTTACTAAGGAGTGGCTTCCGTCTGGCCACTCTACCACAAAGGCCTAATTGGTGGAGTGCTGTAGAGATGGTTGTCCTTCTGGAAGGTTTTCCCATCTCCACAGAGGGATGGGAGTTTGGTGGTTCCAAACTTCTTCCATTTAAGAATCATGGAGCCCACTGTGTTCTTGGGGACCTTCAATGCTACATAAATGTTTTGGTACCCTTCCCCAGATCTGTGCCTCAACACAATCCTGTCTTGGAGCTCTATAGACAATTCCTTTGACTTCATGGCTTGGTTTTTGCTCTGACATGCACTGTCAACTGTGGGAGCTTATATAGACAGGTGTATGCCTTTCCAAATCATGTCCAATCAATTGAATTTACCACAGGTGGACTCCAATCAAGTTGTAGAAACATCTCAAGGTGGTCAATGGAAACAGGATGCACCTGAGCTCAATTTCGAGTCTTATAGCAAAGGGTCTGAATACTTATGTAAATAAGGTATTTCATATTTTTTAAATAAATGTATATATTTATTTATATTTACAAACATTTCTAAAACCCTGTTTTAGGTTTGTCATAAGGGGGTATTTTGTGTAGATTCTTGAGACAATTAAAAAAATAAGAAGAATAAGGCTGTAACATAACAAAATGTGGAAAAGATCAAGGGGTCTGAATACTTTCCAAATGCACTGTATATATATATATAGTACCAGTCAAAAGTCTAGACACAGCTACACATTCCAGGGTTTTTCTTTATTTTTACTATTTTAATATCAATGAAATCAAAACGATCAAATAACACTAATGGAATCATGTATAACAAAAAAAAAGTGTTAAACATTGTGTTAATTGATGACAGCTTTGCACATGCTTGGCATTCTCTCAACCAGCTTCAGGTAGTCACTTGGAATACATTTCAATTAACAGGTGTACCTTGTTAAAAGTTCATTTGTGGAATTTCTTTCCTTCTTAATGAGTTTGAGCCTATCAGTTGTGAAATGGTAGGGGTGGTATACAGAAGACAGCCCTATTTGGTAAAAGACCAAGTCCATATTATGTCAAGAACAGCTCAAATAAGCAAAGAGAAATGACAGTCCATCATCACTTTAAGACATGAAGGTCAGTCAATACGGAAAATGTCAAGAACTGAGAAAGTTTCTTTAAGTGCAGTTGCAAAAACCAACAAGCGCTATGATGAAACACAGAGTAACAGACACACCTCAACATCAACTGTTCAGAGGAGACTCCATGAATCAGACCTTCATGTTCTAATTGCTGCAAAGAAACCACTACTAAAGGACACCAATAAGAAGGCTTGGGCCAAGAAACACGAGCAATGGACATTCGACCGGTGGAAATAAATGTTTTGGTCTGATGAGTCCACATTTGAGATTTTTGGTTCCAACTGCCATTTTTTTGTGAGACACGGAGTAGGTGAACAGATGATCTCTGCATGTGTCGTTCTCAACATGAAGCATGGAGGAGGAGGAGGTGTGAGGTTGCTTTGCTGGTGACACTGTCAGTGATTTATGTAGAATTCAAGGCAGACTTTACCAGCATGGCTACCACAGCATTCTGCAACAATATGCCATCCCATCTGGTTTGCTCTGAGTGGGACTATCAGTTGTTGTTCAACAGGACAATGACCCAACACACCTCCAGGCTGTGAAAGGGCTATTTGACCAAGAAGGAGAGTGATGGAGTGCTGCATCAGATGATCTGGCCTCCACAATCACCCAGCCTCAACCCAATTGAGATTGTTTGTGATGAGTTGGACCACAGAGTGAAGTAAAAGCAGCCAACAAGTGAATCTAAAATATAGCATTCAAAATTCACTCACACATCTGAGCTATTTTTTTTTTGCAGGTGCATGGTACTGTAACAGTTGAATAAAATGAGAAAACTATTTTTTTCTCAAGAATCTAAAATCTAAAATGTATTTTGATTTGTATAACACTCTATTGGTTACTACATGATTCTATATGTGTTATTTCATAGTTTTGATGTCTTCACTATTAATAAAAGAAAATGAAAATAGTCAAAATAAAGAAAATTCCTCTATATATATATATACTGGTTTTGGAATTAGATGTTCTACGAGCAGGTGTCCACATACTTATGGTCATGTAGTACAGGTATATACAAAAAAGTATGTAAAAAATATATATTGGAGCAATATAAAAATAACCAAAATAAGGTCACTGTATACTACTATAATATATCAAATAAAAAGCTAGACGGTCAGGGAAAATCTTCTTTTTTTTTTAAATGTCATGGCATTTGGCATCCATCTCTCAAATAGCATAAGATTCTCTGTGCCCCATGGCAAAATATGTAGAATTGCAGGAAATTAGCTTTGAAACTGCAATTTTCCTCTCAGTCTCATGACAAAATTGATGGCATTTGCAATCAAACTAAAAAGTTTCACTTAGCCCCATGACAAAATATGTAGAATTTTAGGAAACTAACAGCTAGATTTAGTCTCTGCGGCCCAGAGGAGAGCCATTGGCCACGCTCACTACCTAAATCAAATCAAATGTATTTATATAGCCCTTCTTACATCAGCTGATATCTCAAAGTGCTGTACAGAAACCCAGCCTAAAACCCCAGACAGCAAGCAATGCAGGTGTGGAAGCACGGTGGCTAGGAAAAACTCCCTAGAAAGGCCAAAACCTAAGAAGAAACCTAGAGAAGAACCAGGCTATGAGGGGTGGCCAGTCCTCTTCTGGCTGTGCCGGGTGGAGATTATAACAGAACATGGCCAAGATGTTCAAATGTTCATAAATGACCAGCATGGTCAAATAATAATAATCACAGTAGTTGTTGAGGGTGCAGCAAGTCAGCACCTCAGGAGTAAATGTCAGTTGGCTTTTCATAGCCGATCATTAAGAGTATCTCTACCGCTCCTGCTGTCTCTAGAGAGTTGAAAACAGCAGGTCTGGGACAGGTGGCACGTCCGGTGAACAGGTCAGGGTTCCATAGCCGCAGGCAGAACAGTTGAAACTGGAGCAGCAGCACGGCCAGGTGGACTGGGGACAGCAAGGAGTCATCATGCCAGGTAGTCCTGAGGTATGGTCCTAGGGCTCAGGTCCTCCAGTGGTGCTTACCAGAATAATGTCATAAATCGATGGAATGAATGCATCAATAATCTGACATCAGTAAAATGTTCTTTCATTTTGCTTCTCCTTCGGAGCGAGGACATTTAGGGGCCTGGAAAAAATGCAAGATTCCTCCTGTGCAAAATGTCCAAATGACATCAGTTTGACTGGTTTTAAGGAAACTAAAAGCTGTGAAAATGATCAAACATGTTTCTGATAAGATTTCAGTTAGTCTAGGATTAATTTATGTTGTTGAAATACTGTCAGCTTTTATGTAACTGTCAATCGAAAAAGATTGGGTTCCCTTACTGTGCATTCGCATTCTCTCAAGCGATGCTGAAATAAATAAATCATACTGTTCCTGAGACAAAACTTTACTGCATGAAATTCTTAATTGTGCAGGAGTTAATATTGTATTTATCCACATGTTAGAGGTTATAGGTTTACAGTCCATGTCCAGATTACAGTTACTATTCTATGTAGCCCATCTGAACTTTAAAGGTGCGCAAACAACTTCCACCGTCCTTGGAATCCATGCTTTCACCAATCTATCCAAAGCATTTAAATCTATGAGAGGGACTCCACACTTCATGAAGACAAGTGAGCAAGTGAACACTTCATAGGGAGAACGGTAGGCAGCCAGGGCCAGCAATTGGCTGGCTGCTCATTCACCCTTGATGCCTTAGGCTCTCCACTCTGTCACGCTCCTTTCGCTCACCAAACAATCCCATGGCCACCCTGACCCCACACATACACCCTGACCCCACACATACTCCCTGACCCCACACATACTCCCTGACCCCACACATACACCCTGACCCCACACATACACCCTGACCCCACACATACACCCTGACCCCACACATACACCCTGACCCCACACATACACCCTGACCCCACACATACTCCCTGACCCCACACATACACCCTGACCCCACACATACTCCCTGACCCCACACATACACCCTGACCCCACACATACACCCTGACCCCACACATACACCCTGACCCCACACATACACCCTGACCCCACACATACACCCTGAACCCAACACATACTCCCTGACCCCACACATACACCCTGACCCCACACATACTCCCTGACCCCACACATACTCCCTGACCCCACACATACTCCCTGACCCCACACATACACCCTGACCCCACACATACTCCCTGACCCCACACATACTCCCTGACCCCACACATACTCCCTGACCCCACACATACTCCCTGACCCCACACATACACCCTGACCCCACACATACACCCTGACCCCACACATACACCCTGACCCCACACATACTCCCTGACCCCACACATACACCCTGACCCCACACATACACCCTGACCCCACACATACTCCCTTGCCCCACACACCCTTGCTCTATCCAGCATCTGTTAAACACAACGTTTTCATAATATGGGCGTTTTTCCCCCTCCATTACCCTAATCTTCAAAGAACAATCTGTTTTTTATTTGTACATTTTATGCATGAGCAAAGTGAAGCCAAATGTTGATTTTAGCACATTTTCCTGATGGTGTGTTTGCGGCCTTTCTATTTGAAATGAGTTTACTACTGTTGTTGAATTGCTTGGTGCCATTGTGTGTACAACACACATAAATCTGATGTAGGAGATATTATGATGTGATACATCCTCCTGGGAAATTACTCTCCCACCTATCTTGTGACACATCACTTAACAAGTGCCAAATTATGGAATTTGGTGTTTCTTAATCTCCTCCTATGTCCTTGCAAATGATTTTTTATCTACTTCTAAATCCATTTTCTAAAGAAACAGTCTCTAAACTCATGTCCTCCATGGATGGGTTGCCTGGAGGACTCTGGTCAGCTTTTCCCCTTCCATTAGTTCAGTCAAGGTTCAGTAGCATCAGTACCATAGGGAGTGAGTGTGTGTGTGTGTGTGTGTGTGTGTGTGTGTGTGTGTGTGTGTGTGTGTGTGTGTGTGTGTGTGTGTGTGTGTGTGTGTGTGTGTGTGTGTGTGGTGTGCGGTGTGTGTGTGTGTGTGTGGGTGGGTGGGTTTGCATGTTAGCGCTAACGTCCTGAGCTGAGTGCCACCGATGTCTGATTCATATCCAAGTACTATCAGAGAACGAAGACTTCCAACCATGGCAACATCAAAACACTAACTCTCCCTTCCTGCCATTGGAATGTGTGGCTTCAAGATTGCAATATCATTGGCCGTGACTCAAATAGGTGTTGTTCATATGGCGTCAGACTCATGCTGTGACATGTTCTATAATGCACCCTGTAAGAGTTATCATTATTGTTTTATGAGAGTGAGGACTATCTCAAAGTGGAGAGTTACGATCTCAAAGTTCAAATGTCACTGCTTTGGTCACTGTGTATGAGGTAACCACACCTAGCTCAATCAGCCGTAGATACAACGGTTTTAGTTCACTCCAATACTAACGAATAGTATAGTGGTATACAGTGACCTTCAGAAAGTATTCTCACACCTTGACCACATTATGTTGTGTTACAGCCTACATTTAAAGTTGATTACATTGAGATTTCTTGTCACTGGCCTACACATAATACTCCATAATAAGTGGAATTATGTTTTTGAAAATGTCCATTTGAGCATGGTGAAGTTATTCATTACAATTTGGATGAGTGAAAAGAAAGAAGGCTTTACAGAATAAAAATATTCCAAAACATGCCTCCTGTTTGCAACAAGGCAGTAAAGTAATACAAAACAAATGTGGCAAAGCAATTCACTTTTTGTGCTGAACACAAAGTGTTATGTTTGGGACAAATCCAATACAACACATTACTAAGTTCCACTCTCCATATTTTCAAGCATAGGTGTGGCTGCATCATGTTATGGGTATGCTTGTAATTCGGGAGTTTTTCAGGATAAAAAAGAAACCAAATAGAGCTAAGCACAGGCAAAATCCTAGAAGAAAACCTGCTTCACTCTGCTTTCCACCACACACTGGGAGATTAATTTTGTCACATGGAATGACACTGGAGAGACGAAGCAGGTACGGGGAGTCAAACATTTAATAAGCATACAAGAAAACAAAGACAAAAAAGTCCAGATGAGTCCAATATCCCTGATGCGCATGACGAGGGAAGGCAGGTGTGCGTAATGGATCATAGGAGTGCGTGATGCAGGGCAGCCTGGCACTCTCAAGCGCCAGAGGGGGAAGAGCGGGAGCAGACGTGACACATTTACCTTTCAGCAGGACAATAACCTAAAAACACAAGGCCATAGCTACACTGGAGTTGCTTACCAAGAAGACAGTGAATATTCCTGAGTGGCCGAGTTACAGTTTTGACTAATGGGCTAATGTTGCACAATCCAGGTGTGGAAAGCTCTTAGAGACTAACCCAGAAAGACTCACAGCAGTAATCGATGCCAAAGGTGCTTCTACAAAGTATTGACTCAGCGGTGGGACAACTTACGTAAATGAGATATTTCTGTATTTCATTTTCAATAAGTTTGCAAACAATTCTAAAACATCTTTTCACTTCGTCATTATGGGGAATTGTGTGTAGATGTGAGAGAGAAAAAATACTTAATCAATTCTGAGTTCAGGTTGTAGCTAAACAAAATGTGGAATAAGTCATGGGCTATGAATACTTTCAGAAGGCACTGTAGTAATACAACTGGTACATATGAATAACCTGAACAGATCACCTGTTGAAACGTTTTGTAATTCGTCATCGAATAAGATTAAGAATTTGCTCACAATGTTTCCTTATTACACTTATGAGAAAATGGCAGGTATTCTTTTGGCAGAGGCCTACCCCGTTCATAAACCACATCACCTGATAAGAATGTGAAAGGTGACAGGCTTAGTTATATGTGCTATCAACACCACCATTAAACATAAAGGCTATAACACATAGGTGTCAGGATGTAAGGTTGGGCAGGATCCAAATTTCCATACCTTCATTCCATGACGGTTCCATCTCAGGATATACTGTATAACCAGTCTCAAAAAATGTGAACGTCACGAAAAGGCCCAAAAATATCAGTTAACAAATACAAAATGCAAACAAGTGTTAAGCAATTCCCATAGCGGATGCTAGATAAATGCTAACGGGCGCATGCTAACATGAACTACTAAGACAACCCTGCTTAAAGTTACGCAAGTAGCTATCTCAAAACACAGTTTGCAACACACAAAAAAACAAATATTAGACAGCAGAGATCTTAATATAGGAAGGGATTGTCTCTGCTGCTGTTACGAAGAAGCTTTATCTTGCACGCTAAAGTCAGCTGCTTAGCTAACATCAGCAAGTTAGCAAAAACCTGCTGCAGAGAATTTATTTGGCACATCTTAGATAGTTCATTTAATAGTTAGAAGATATATAGTGGATTGGTAGTGTAGTGAATTTCATACAAGCGTAATGTAACGGGATTCGTCCTCCTCTGACGAGGAGTATGAGAGATCGGAACAATACGCGGCGTGGTAAGTGTTCACGATATTTAATAGAACAGAACACTTAAATACAAAAACAACAAGAGAACGAAAAATTAAACCGAAACAGTTCTGTCTGGTGCAGACACAAAACAGAAAACAATCACCCACAACTAAAATGGGGAAAACAGGCTACCTAAGTATGATTCTCAATCAGAGACAACGAACGACACCTGCCTCTGATTGAGAACCATACCAGGCCAAACACATAAACACAACATAGAAAAAAGAACATAGACTACCCACCCCAACTCATGCCCTGACCAAACTAAAACAAAGACATAACAAAGGAACCAAGGTCAGAACGTGACACGTAACTCGATCACCTCCCTTAAGCTGCGCTGCAGCAGGAGTGACTCACCTCATGAAACTCCCGTTTTGCTCATTGTGCTTCTTTGTAAACAAACACACGTGACTGGCTCAAACAGGCTGTCTTGAGAAACGTATCTATTACCTAGTGCACAAGTTGACTGCGTTATTTAAAAAAATACAAATATTCCAATTTATTTTAAAAACGGTATTGATGGTATTGGAAAAATTCCCAGGATATGGTATACACAGTACACTGCGCAACCCTAGGATGTTTCTATAATAATGATCAAGTCGTTATAAAGTCCCTGTAAAAACCAGACAGTATCACAATGAGACCTCTACCAGTGATGCCACCATTAACTATCTAAAGACAGACTGACTGGGATAAGTCTGGGGTAAAAGTCTCATTGTCATTAGTGGGTGGTTCCAGAAAGGATCCACCACAAACAGACACAAACAGTCAAGCGGGGAAGCCTTTTATTATTGTGGGTGTAATTCCGCTGAACATAAGGCTAGTTTTATGAATTCTTATATTGTAGATGTAGCAATGTTTAGAGATGTACACATAGGCCTATGTATACAGTATTATGAACAATACTATGTATCCTTTCCTGGGTAGGTCAATCTGGAGACAGCAGGAACAGATTCCTTTGTAATGTTTTAGAAAGAAAGAGATAGAGAGAGATGTCTTTCCCCCCCTAGTTTTTAAACATTGTAGCACACAGATCGCTGAGACTAAGACCAGAGCCATGTGGAGGATTACAGGGTCAAATGTCATTACCTAGTCATATGCCTGGTTAACACAGCATAAGATGGAGAGGAGTACAGGGATGGGGGGGATAGAGAAGGGGGCGTGGGGGAATAAGAGAGGGGAGGTCTGAGAGAGAGGGGAAGGATAGAGAGGGAGAGATTGAGGGGAAGGATAGAGAGGGAGAGATAGGGGGAGAGAAATAAGAGAGGGGAGGTCTGGGAGAGAGGGGAAGGATAGAGAGGGAGAGAGAGGGGGAGAGGAATAAGAGAGGGGAGGTCTGGGAGAGAGGGGAAGGAGAGAGAGGGGGAGAAGAATAAGAGAGGGAGGTCTGATAGAGAGGGAGAGAGAGAGGGGGAGAGGAATAAGAGAGGGGAGGTCTGAGAGAGAGGGGAAGGATAGAGAGGGAGAGAGAGAGGGGAAGGATAGAGAGGGGGAGATGAATAAGAGAGGGGGTCTGAGAGAGAGGGGAAATATAGAGAGGGAGGGGGAGAGGAATAAGAGAGGGGAGGTCTGAGAGAGAGGGGAAGGATAGAGAGGGGAAGGATAGAGAGGGGGGATGAATAAGAGAGGGGAGGTCTGAGAGAGAGGGGAAGGATAGAGAGGGAGAGAGAGAGGGGGGAGAGATGAGTAGGGGATAGTCAGTCAGAACAAGTCACAACCTCAAGAGGACAATTCATATGGGATGCTTAACCTTTCTAAAGGGTATAGTCCACAATGCTCTTCACCCAGATGTATTATGCGTGATAGCAGGATAGCCTGATTTAGCCACTGCATTAATTTCAAACTGAGGGTTTTTCAACATTTAGTCCCTCTTAGTCCAATAGAGGATGTGTGTACTCTTGACCACAGATTTTATGTAATGATCGGCTGCTCTCCACCCATCAACATGTGAACATAAGTTAATTTCAGTTTGGTGAAGTCATCTAGTTTTTTTTCAGCATTATTTACAGTATCACCGTTTCTCATGTTCTGCTATACATACGGACAGAATATGTGGTTCGTTAGTTGGTTCTCAGAGAGGTCAGAGAGGAAATTAGCAGGTGTGTGTCGATACGAATACCAGCCCTCTCACTTTGTAACCTGTTTGAAAACAAGCCCTCTCACTCTGCAGCAGGCTGTTGTTGGTGCAGTATAAACAGCCTGCCAAGAGCCCATCTCCCTCCCATTGCTCTCTCCCTTCTGCCGTACAATGGCAGCATTTACCAGTACGTTCTGTTGACCTTCAGAGGGCAATGTTGTTGTAGCTGCAGGCAGCCCGAGAGGTACAGCTCTGTCTCAGCAGGTCTGGGATCACGCCAGGTGTGTGTGTGTGTGTGTGTGGGGGGGGGGGGGGGTGCGTGTGTGTGTGTGTTTGTGCGTGCTTACCTAATGTATGTATGCTCAGTTTGTTTGGGTTGATTCTGTTTATATGTTCCCACAGGCGCAGTTGTGATTATAACTGAATTAATACTGAGGTGATAGGAGTGGGTGGATGGTTTACTTGTTGCAGGTGTTTGCAGAGAACATTTTAAACATGACAAACTACGACTATACAATATAACATTTTGTAAAAAGCAGACCTTCTAGTGGTAGCTAGGTGGTTCTAGTGGCAGGTGGTTATAGAATGCAATTATAACTCATTCCAAAAAAATATGGCTAGGCTACATAACCTCTAGATGTCACCCCGTTGTGTCTGTGTCTGTACTGTAAATTGTCCCGCTGTTATTGTCTGCTTCTGTTGACTGTAGTGACTGCTATTGTTCCTCTATGGCGTTCAATGTGGGTTCTCTCAATGGGGATTTTTCTGTCTCTGTGACAGGTCAATGGCAACTACTGAGTTACCACTGTTCAAACACTACTGTGTCAAAAAATAAATGTCATCAATGCAGTATGTAAAAACTCCTCATGACTTGACGAAACATAAAATACACATGGTGTTTTGGTTTGTTCTTCACCCCTAAAGTCAACATTGCTTGTGTAAGCATAGGGAAAGAGCAGATACAACAACTTTGTGAAAACCCATTGTTCTCCTCGTGAAGTCTCAGCCAGTACCAGGCTATCAGGGACGTTGTTGCCGCCAAGCAACATGAGGAAAAAGGGTTATAGATGTCCTCCACATATTCAAACGCAATAGTTTCCTTTAGCCTGGTTGTCTGAAGGTTTCTGCATTGATTCACCACTGATATATCCTGGCCTTGCCAAATAAGATAACATAATGTTGACGAAAGAAGAAATAGACTGGCAGTATCACAGAAATATTGAATGTGTTTCTCTATGACTGGAACCCAGGCTAGATGTCGCTTACCTGCATACCGCAGATACAGTTGAAGTCGGAAGTTTACATACACTCAGGTTGGAGTCATTAAAGCTTGTTTTTTCAACCACTCCACATATTTCTTGTTATCAAACTATACTTTTGGCAAGTCGGTTAGGACATCTACTTTGTGCATGACACAAGTAATTTTTCCAACAATTGTTTACAGACAGATTATTTCACTGTATCACAATTCCAGTGGGTCAGAAGTTCACATACACTAAGTTGACTGTGCCTTTAAACAGCTTGGTAAATTCCAGAAAATGATGTCATGGCTTTAGAAGCTTCTGATAGGCTAATTGACATCATTTGAGTCAATTGGAGGTGTACCTGTGGAAGTATTTCAAGGCCTACCTTCAAACTCAGTACCTCTTTGCTTGACGTGATGGGAAAATCAAAAGAAATCAGCCAAGACCTCACCCCAAAAATTGTAGACCTCCACAAGTCTGGTTCATCCTTGGGAGCAATTTCCAAACGCCTGAGGGTACCACGTTCATCTTTACAAACAATAGTACACAATAGTCCTATATCGACATAACCTGAAAGACCGCTCAGCAAGGAAGAAGCCACTGCTCCAAAACCGCCATTAAAAAGCCAGACTACAGTTTGCAACTGCACATTGGGACAAAGATCATAGTTTTTGGAGAAATGTCCTCTGGTCTGATGAAACAAAAATAGAACTGTTTGGCCATAATGACCATTGTTATGTTTGGAGGAAAAAGGAGGAGGCTTGCAAGCCGAAGAACACCATCCCAACCGGGGTGCTTTGCTGCAGGATGGACTGGTGCACTTCACAAAATAGATGGCATCATGAGGAAGGGAAATGATGTGGATATATTGAAGCAACATCTCAAGACATCAGTCAGGAAGTTAAAGCTTGGTCACGAGTAGTGGAAAAATGGCTTAAGGACATCAAAGTCAAGGTATTGGAGTGGCCATCACAAAGCTCTGACCTCAATCCTATAGAAAATTTGTGGGCAGAACTGAAAAAGCGTGTGCGAGCAAGGAAGCCTACAAACCTAACTCAGTTACACCAGCTCTGTCAGGAGGAATGGGCCAAAATTCACCCAACTTATTGTGGGAAGCTTGTGGAAGGATACCCTTAACGTTTGACCTAGGTTCAACAATTGAAAGGCAATGCTACCAAATACTAGTTAAGTGTATGTAATCTTCTGACCCACTGGGAATGCGATGAAATAAATAAAAGCTGAAATAAATCATTCTCTCTACTATTATTCTGACATTTCACATTCTTAAAATAAAGTGGTGATCTTAACTGACATAAGACAGGGAATTTTCACTAGGATTAAATGTCAGGAATTGTGAAAAAACTGAGTTTAAATGTATTTGGCTAAGGTGTATGTAAACTTCCGACTTCACTGTATATGATGTACAGGTAACTGACAAAATAAAGTAAATACAAAGTATATTTTAAGGATGTTCTTCCACACATGTGTGTTTCCTGAGTTAATTAAGCAATTAAAACATTACATCATGCTTAAGGTCATGTATTTAAATGCCCAGTTGCCCATTATTTTGGCTACAATGGCTAGAAGAAGATATCTCATTGATTTTGAAAGAGGTGTCTGAAAGGTGCATAGGGGGTTTAAAGGATGTGTTTGTTTCTCAGTCAGGCACATACACAGATTGTCACGCCCTGACCTTAGAGATCCTTTTTATGTCTCTATTTTGGTTTGGTCAGGGCGTGAGTTGGGGTGGGCATTCTATGTTTTGTGTTTCTATGATTTTCTATTTCTAGGTTTTGGCCGGGTATTGTTCTCAATCAGGGACAGCTGTCTATCGTTGTCTCTGATTGGGAACCATACTTAGGTACCCTTGTTCCCAACAGTGTTTGTGGGAAGTTGACTTTGTTTAGGGCACATAGCCTTTGAGCTTCATGGTTTGTGTTTGTAGTGTTTATTGTTTTGTTCGGCGTCATTTTGATTAATAAAAGAAAATGTACGCTCACCACGCTGCACCTTGGTCCTCTCCTTTCAACAGCCATGACACAGATAGAGCTCTACCTGTGCAGAGTACATGCCCATTTGCCCTTCCTGTCTCCGAAGTGCCCTTTTAGGTGGTGGTATAATTTCACCCCCCAAAAAATTCTATACATTTCTTTCATTGTTGTTCGGAACCAGCAAGTCATCTTGATGTCGTCAAGTTCGCCACCCCCGTCCCTGTCCGTTGGTTGCGCCTGTTGGTCTGCCCTGTACGGAGCTCGCACACTCCTGGTTGTGTTATTATCCCAGTCTGTCCTTTATGGAGATCGCAGGCCCTGTATCCAAACATGCATGAGTTGAGGGATGTGGTCACCATTTGAGTGTGTGTAGCTAGCTACCTAGTTTAAATATCAACATTACTGCCACAACAGCATAACATTTGATTCACACTTTATAACACTTGATTTAACCTACATCATCATCAATATTTGGTCTGGTTGGCTGATACATGCAGCAGAGAGAAGCAGAAAGACATAGAGAGGAGCGGCAGTATCAACAACCCTCTGATCCAACTCCATCAGTTTCTTCTAGAGTTAGTAGCAACACAGGTCGACTACATTCTAGCTTACCACCATAATAAATATACACACAAGCCTCTAGCTTGAGTTAGTAGATTATGAGTATTATATTATGAAGTTATTATTTCATACAAGCATTGAAGATAAATCACAATCAGTAAAATAAATTGAGCTAGCTAACTTGCAGATCCACATCAATCATCAACGTCAATGATTAGCTGATAGCTCACCATCTTTCCCCGATGTCGATCATCTGTTTAGGAGGCACTGTAACTGGCTTGCTTACAATTTGTGATGTTGAGTGAATGTGTTGTTGCAGAAATAAATAGGCCTATGCTCAACATTTTTTTTTGCTACAGGCATTTGGTATATTATGAATTTTGAGATGTGAATTATGGAAGTAATTTTGTTTTTCAAGTGGGGGACCTGACCCATGAACCTGCCCCCTGAATGGCAGTGAAGAGAAGTACCCAATTGTCATACTTGAGTAAAAGTAAAGATACCTTAATAGAAATTGACTCAAGTAAAAGTGAAAGTCACCCTGGGAAATACTACTTGAGTAAGTCTAAAAGTATTTGCTTTTAAATATACTTAAGAATCTAAAGTAAATATAATTGCTAAAATATACTTACCTATCAAAAGTAAAAGTAAAAGTATGAATTATAAAATAAATATATAGAGTACAATGTACATTAAAAGTGAAAGTTGTCGAAAATATAAATCGTAAAGTCAAGTACAGATACCCCGAAACACTTCTTAAGCAGTACTTTAAAGTATTTTTACTGAAGTACTTTACACCACTGCTGAATGGTCTGTGCACGGCCCTGGTCTTAGTCACCAGATCTCAACCCAATTGAACACTTATGGGAGTTTCTGGAGCGGCACCTGAGACAGCGTTTTACAACAAAACATCAAATTGTGGAATTTCTTGTGGAAGATTGGTGCCTCATCTCTCCAATAAATCAAATCAAAATCACATTTATTTATATAGTCCTTCTTACATCAGCTGATATCTCAAAGTGCTGTACAGAACCCCAGCCTAAAACTCGAAACAGCAAGCAATGCAGGTGTAGAAGCACGGTGGCTAGGAAAAACTCCCTAGAAAGGCCAAAACCTAGGAAAAAACCTAGAGAGGAACCAGGCTATGAGTGGTGGCCAGTCCTCTTCTGGCTGTGCCGGGTGGAGATTATAACAGAACATGGCCAAGATGTTCAAATGTTCAAATAATCAAATAATAATAATCACAGTAGTTGTCGAGGGTGCAACAAGTCAGCACCTCAGGAGTAAATGTCAGTTGGCTTTTCATAGCCGATCATTGAGTATCTCTACCGCTCCTGCTGTCTCTAGAGAGTTGAAAACAGCAGGTCTGGGACAGGTAGCACGTTCATTGAACAGGTTAGGGTTCCATAGCCGCAGGCAGAACAGTTGAAACTGGAGCAGCAGCACGGCCAGGTGGACTGGGGACAGCAAGGAGTCATCATGCCAGATAGTCCTGAGGCAAGGTCCTAGGGCTCAGGTCCTCCGAGAGAGAGAAAGAAAGAATTAGAGAGAGCATACTTAAATTCACACAGGACACCGGATAAGACAGGAGAAATACTCCAGATATAACAGACTGACCCTAGCCCCCCGACACATAAACTACTGCAGCATAAATACTGGAGGCTGAGACAGGAGGGGTCAGGAGACACTGTGGCCCCGTCCGATGATACCCCCGGACAGGACCAAACAGGCAGGATATAACCCCACCCACTTTGCCAAAGCACAGCCCCACACCACTAGAGGGATATCTTCAACCACCAACTTACCATCCTGAGACAAGGCCGAGTATAGCCCACAGAGATCTCCGCCACGGCACAACTCAAGGGGGGGCGCCAACCCAGACAGGAAAACCACGTCAGTGACGCAACCCACTCAAGTGACGCACCCCTCCTAGGGACGCCATGGAAGAGCACCAGTAAGCCAGTGACTCAGCCCTTGTAATAGGGTTAGAGGCAGAGAATCCCAGTGGAGAGAGGGGAACCGGCCAGGCAGAGAGAGCAAGGGCGGTTTGTTGCGATAGAGTTTCAGACAGTTGTAGCATCTATGCCAAGGCACATTGAAGCTGTTCTGGCTCGTGGTGGCCCAGCACCCTATTAAGTCACTTTATGTTGGTGTGTCCTTTATTTTGTCAGCTACCTGTATTACATTTACATTTAAGTCATTTAGCAGACGCTCTTATCCAGAGCGACTTACAAATTGGTGCATTCACCTTATGACATCCAGTGGAACAGTAGTGCATCTAAATCTTTTAAGGGGGTGAGAGGGATTACTTTATCCTATCCTAGGTATTCCTTAAAGAGGTGGGGTTTCAGGTGTCTCCGGAAGGTGGTGATTGACTCCGCTGTCCTGGCGTCGTGAGGGAGTTTGTTCCACCATTGGGGGGCCAGAGCAGCGAACAGTTTTGACTGGGCTGAGCGGGAACTGTACTTCCTCAGTGGTAGGGAGGCGAGCAGGCCAGAGGTGGATGAACGCAGTGCCCTTGTTTGGGTGTAGGGCCTGATCAGAGCCTGGAGGTACTGAGGTGCCGTTCCCCTCACAGCTCCGTAGGCAAGCACCATGGTATATATATATATATATATATATATATGATATATGATATATGATCTGTTCCCTACAGGTGTGGTTCTGATGGAGATCTCTGAGGTGCACAGGAAGGTTCACCTGGAGCTGGAGGAGAACGTAAGTTTTCCTGCTGACCTACTGTCACTTCTTCTCTTGGTAGTTTTTTGTTATGTAATTACCATTTTACCATCTAATCGCTAATTAAGTGGAAGACTGAAGTCAAGGGTTACTATTCTCTTTGACCTGCGTTGGATGTTCATGTCGACAGACATATCCATAGTCCTCTATGCCAACAATCTCTTTCTCACAGTGACTTTCTCACAGTGACATTAACAGACCTCCTTTATCCTCTAAATACACCAAGAACACAACAAAGCCTAGAGGGAAATCCCACCTGGACACAAGACAACTGTTTTTTCGTCATTTAGACCATTCCTTTCAGCGTGTGTTCTCTGTTTTGTCTGTTGGGTTTCTTGTTGAGGCCTGGGGGTGAGAGGCTTGGCATAGTCTAGGAAATCAAGTGACTCTGGTTGGTGTCACTGGTGTTGTCACTGTGACAAGAGCAAGACACAACTAGCTCATAGACAGTATCATCTCTAATCACTCACTACGTCTAAGTTACAATACTATACAATACAGATGGTCTAGACTGAAGCAGGTGCATTCTCATGTTTCTTCAGCTGTCTTCTGTGTTTTTTTATTCTATTTTCATTGTTATATACAGTGCATTTGGAAAGTATTCAGACCCATTGACATTTTCCACATTTTGTTAAGTTACAGCCTTATTCTAAAATGGACTAAAATGGACTAAATTGTTTTTTTTTCTCATCAATCTACACACAATACCCCATAATGACGAAGCAAAAACAGGTTTTTAGAAATGTTGGAAAATGTACAACAACAAATAAAAATCAGGGAAATATCACATTTACATAAGTATTCAGACCCTTTACTCAGTACTTTGTTGAAGCATCTTTGGCAGCATTTACAGCCTTGAGTCTTCTTGGGTATGACGCTACAAGTTTGGCACACCTTTATTTGGGGAGTTTCTTCCGTTTTTCTCTGCAGATCCTCTCAAGTCGGTCAGGTTGGATGGAGAGCATCGCTGCTCATCTATTTTCAGATCTTGTCAGAGATGTTCAATCGGGCTCAAGTCCGGGCTCTGGCTGTGCCACTCAAGGACATTCAGAGACTTGTCCCGAAGCTACTGTTGTGTTGTTTTGGCTGTGTGCTTAGGGTCGTTGTCCTGTTGGAAGGTAAACCTTTGCCCCAGTCTGAAGTCCTGAGCGCTCTGGAGCACGTTTTCATCAGGATCTCTCAGTACTTTGCGCTGCTCATCTTTCCCTCGATCCTGACTAGTCTCCCAGTCCCTGCCACTGAAAAATATCCCCACAGTATGATGCTGCAACCACCACCATGCTTCACCATAGGAATGGTGCCAGGTTTCCTCCAGACGTGACTCTTCAGGCCAAATAGTTCCATCTTGGTTTCATCAGACCAGAGAATCTTGTTTCTTATGGTCGAGGGGCCTTTAGGTTCCTTACGGCAAACTCCAAGCGGCCTGTCATGTGCATTTTATTGATGAATGGTTTCCATCTGGCCACTCTACCACAAAGGACTGATTGGTGGAGTGCTGCAGAGATGGTTGTCCTTCTGGAAGGTTCTCCCATCAACACAGACGGATGGGAGTTTGGTGGTTCAAAACTTCTTCCATTTAAGAATCATGGAGCCCACTGTGTTCTTGGGGACCTTCAATGCTACAGAAATGTTTTGGTACCCTTCCCCAGATCTGTGCCTCGACACAATCCTGTCTTGGAGCTCTATGGACAATTCCTTCGACCACATGGCTTGGTTTTTGATCTGACATGCACTGTCAACTGTGGCACCTTATATAGACAGGTGTGTGCCTTTCCAAATCATATCCAATCAATTGAATTTACCACAGGTGGACTCCAATCAAGTTGTAGTTACATCTCAAGGATGATCAATGGAAACAGGATGCACCTGAGCTCAATTTTGAGTGTCATAACAAAGGGTCTGAATACTTATGTAAACAAGGTATTTCTGTTTTTTTATTTGTAATACATGAACTAACATTAATAAAAACCTGTTTTTGCTTTTCCATTATGGGGTATTATGTGTAGATTGATGAGGGAAAAAATTATCCCCGCTTTGTTGGGAAAGAGTTCTCAAGAAAAAAATTAACTTTACAGTTTAATACCTATTGTATCCTCTGCACGAGGCGGATAAACTTTGAAAATATGATTATTGTTGAATTTAAGATGATTTGATCTATGAATATTTATAGTATTGGTCAGTAATAAGAAGAGATATGTTCAAATAAAATGTATTCTCACTACAATATACATGTATTACACATTCAGAACTGTAGTAAAGCCTTTACAAGGCTCCTACTTGTCTTTCACTGGGCTCCAAGTAAAGCGACATGCCAACGAAGCTTGGTTAGTTATTTCTGAGATATCTGCGAGAACGAAGGAAGGAGAAAGTAGTCAATGTTTAACTATTTGGAGAGGTAGATAAGACCTGTTGTTAGAATTCCCCTCAGTTAGAAAGCAATTATCACAGCTACATTCCTCTGGCTCAGCCACGCAACTCTTATTCTGATGTCACCATCTTGCCATGGTTATGCTATTGTTAAATGTTTATATATCGACTTGAACTGGATTCTTTTTGTTCAGTTCAAGCGGTTCCACAAAGAAATCATTGCTGAGCTGGAGAGGAAAACAGAGATGGATGTCAAATATATGACTGTAAGTACATTGACCACTATAGGACTTTGGCAAAGGACAATCTAATCACAAGGAGTGTGTGTGTGTGCATGTTTGTGTACGGGTCTGCATGTCTACGTATGCAGGTATGTAAGTACACACTTAATTATGGTCTCCTCTCTCCTCAATATCCCCTATCCTTGCATTCAGTAAAAGTCCTCTCCATCTCTACATCAAACTTATCTTAACCTTTGTATCTCTCATCCAGGCCACATTCAAGCGGTACCAGACGGAGCACAAGCTGAAGCAGGACTCTCTGGAGCGCTCTCAGACGGACCTGAAGAAGCTGCGGAGGAAGAGCCAGGGGAAACAAGTCACCAAGTACGAGATCAAGGAGAACGAGGTGAGACTAGAACCAGATCCTGATTAATCAAGGAGAACGAGGTGAGACTAGAACCAGATCTTGATTAATCAAGGAGAACGAGGTGAGACTAGAACCAGATCTTGATAAATCAAGGAGAACGAGGTGAGACTAGAACCAGATCTTGATTAATCAAGGAGAACGAGGTGAGACTAGAACCAGATCTTGATTAATCAAAGAGAACGAGGTGAGACTAGAAACAGATCTTGATTAATCAAGGAGAACGAGGTGAGACCAGAACCAGATCTTAAGTAATCAAGAAGAATGAGGTGAGACTAGAACCAGATCTGAACTAATCAAGGAGAACGAGGTGAGACTAGAACCAGATCTTAACTAATCAAGGAGAACGAGGTGAGACTAAAAACAGATCTCATCTTATCTCACTGGGGGTCTCAGTGATCAGACTCAGCTGTTCACTCAATGCACCATGGGTACACTAGTCAGAAAAGTCCCTTAAGACCCACTTTATGAATGTTCTCCATTTTCAAGCGAGAAGTGGCTCGGTGTCCAGTTAGTTTTTTCTGATGATGTGAACATGTGCTTGGATTCTTTTGAGTTCCTGGAAGTTTCTCAGATGGCTAGAAAGGGACTTTAACAGACAGTCATGTGACTTTACCCTCATCCAGAAACACTTGTTGGTTTATGTGTCCAGTATCAATATAAAAACCAAGCAGAACATTATTGCTCTTGGTTGCCTTGTTTTGTTTACATAAACAAAGCTGAACCCTTCAATGGACTCCCTTATGCAACGGGTGGCTCTAATTCTGAATGGTGAGAGAGAGCACATTTTCTACGCGAGGCGAAATCGTGCATCAATAGCTTATTGTTATGGATTTATCCAAGTAAATTCACTAGAAAATAGCTTAAACAAACACAAATGCAGCTACTTTGCTGTTCTGTTCAACATGACTGTAAGTTAGCCGTAGTTGGCTAGCTAGCGAGCAAGGGATAAGAACGTTGCCAGCCAGTATGGCAATGGAACATTTAGAACTAACAACTGGGTTGCATCCATAGGTACAGAACAAAAAGACTGAACGACTGGGTCGCATCCATAGGTACAGAACAAAAAGACTGAACGACTGGGTCGCATCCATAGGTACAGAACAAAAAGACTGAACGTCTGGCAACCGAACCTATAGAACCAACGACCAGCCGGCTTGGGTAGCAACCTTGGATTTGTGTCGGGACTATATCTTGTGGAAGGATGAAATATTATTAATAAATCCATCAAAATAATATTTGTTATAAAAATATGTAAATAATTATTTGGATATGTTGGTAACCCGTTGTATAAAAGTGATAATTCCCTCGAAGCCGGTGTTTGGAGGATATATTGGCACGGTTTGCCGGACATTGACTTCTTCTCGGGCCTAACAACACCCGTGCCAATATGACCTCCAAACACCTGCTTCAAGGGTGTTATCGCTTAAATGATTTGCACGCATGGGG
This sequence comes from Oncorhynchus nerka, assembly GCF_034236695.1. Lineage (NCBI taxonomy): Eukaryota > Metazoa > Chordata > Actinopteri > Salmoniformes > Salmonidae > Oncorhynchus > Oncorhynchus nerka. Next base: position 21,470,306 of record NC_088411.1, read on the forward strand.
CAATAACCCATCGAGAATATCAAAGAAAACATTTATTAACTTTGTCTTGAAAATAGGGTATGTCATTGGCCCAGGTGGCTCCTTGATCTTGCCGCACATCTCAAGGTGGAAAAACTGTACATAAAAGCGAGCGGGTGGAAAGGAAATGAACACTAAATATACACAATACCACCACACCTACAGTATAGCTGCGGGCAGATTCTTTGTAGAAATGTAAAGTGGAGTGCCGTCACTGTCTTGCCCCTTCACCAGTGGTGCAAGGTACTTAAGTTAAAATGCTTTACAGTACTACTTAAGTCATTTTTGGGGGTAGTTGTACTTTACAATTTATATTTTTGACAACTTTTACTTATACTCCACTACATTCCTAAAGACAATAATGTACTTTTTACACCATGCATTTTCCCTGACACCCAAAAGTACTCCTTACATTTCGAATGCTTAGCAGGACAGGAAAATGGTCCAGTTCACAAAGTGATCAAGAGAACATCCCTGGTCATCCCTCCTGCCTCTGATCATGCAGACTCACTAACAAAAATGTGTTTTTAAATGATTGGAGTGTGTTGGAGTGATTTTCTTGTTTTTAAAAAAAAACAAGAAAATCATGCCATCTGGTTTGCTTAATATAAGGAATGTGAAATGATTTATACTTTTGCTTTGACTTTGATACTTAAGTATATTTTAGCTATTTACTTTTACTCAAGTATGAAAATGGGGTCCTTTGTCCACCACTGCCCTTCACCTATAAAGCCACACTGAAAGGCTCATCGAAAGGGACCAAATGGCTGTCATCACATTACAATGGAGAGTGTATTTTAGTGAATGTGAGGAGTGGGAGCACTGTACACTCTTGCATGAGGATTGTGCTCTCAAGTGGGTGTAAAAAGCATGTACCCTTGACTGGCCAAGGGTATAGCCCCATCTGGAGTATGAAGTGTGCACTTAGGAGTTTGTAGTTGGTCTTGGGTTGGTTGGTAGTATACACTCGCTGAAAAGCTTTGTAGGATGTAGTGGGACTGGGAATGGGTGAGGCATTTATAGTCAATAATGTCCACTCAAATAGAGTAGACTTGGAGTGGTGCCTGGTAGCATATTTAGCCACTTACAGGAATCAGAGGATATACAGTAATAGTCTTCCTAACACAGTATACATTAAACATAGACTTCTTTAGTAAATCAATAGGACAAGTTGAGAGAGGGGCCAAGGAGATGCTGTCTGTTGATGAAACCCACTCTGGCTCTGCTTGATACAAGGCTGCCTGTGCAATAACTCCTCGTCCGCTCCTATTTTATTGACGGGTTTCACCGGCCCGACTTTGATGAGTGTCAGTTTATGAGGTGGGTTTATTTTTAGTAAGGGGCCCAATATATTGAGCTGCAACACATTTTGTATTATTGTTCTGACTGAAATCCGAGAAGCACTAGCTAACTGGAGGTTTTGAAGAGTAGAATCTTGTCTCTCTCTGTCTATTCAGTGATCATGATCTCTTCTTAATGGCTTCTTGGTTTTTATCTTGCTATTAACCATCTTTGTTTCAGTATGTAGATTACCTTTGCCTATGGAAAGAGGGCTGTAATCTAGTTTTATCTCAGAGAAACTAATAGACAGTAATGTATTGTGGCTTGCTATGTGGAAAGAAACTGGTTTGTCATTATTCTATGTATATGACACCTGTTGATTAGACTAGATAAGGGCAAACACATGCACACACCCATGAACACTTTCTACTGTCATGTATCAGACTGTAGAGTATATTTAGTTTCGCCTCTACTGTGATCTTCTGTGGTTCAGTTGTCAGAATATAGAAATGGATGGAAAAGGTAACATCCTGCTCTCTCCAAAGTCATGCATGAATGTCTTTAATGGAATTTGCCCACAAATCCGTCGTTTTCAAACCCCTACAGGTTTGCTGCAACACTTGAGCTCAATTCAAGTTTCAAGTTTCAAGTCGTATTTGTTACATGCACAAGTACATTGAAATGGTTCTTTCTCCCTATGTTTGTCTTTCTCTCTCTATCCTCTATCTCTCTCTTCCTACCCTCTGTCTTTCTCAGTCTTCCAGCTATTGTTTGCAGTAGAAATTAAGCTCCATAGTTTAGTTGTGGCCCCATCGTAGGGGGAAGAGCGAGAGACAGGGGAGTGGGGGAGAGAGCGAAAGAGAGAGAGAGAGAGGGGAGGGAGGAGAGAGAGAGAGACTGGGCTAAACATTAAAGGAGGGTCTGTGACACCACCACCACAACCCTAGAGACTAACCAGCTTTCGCTGTCGTCATGACAACCAGAAAAAGGAGAGGAGAGATAAGGGAGGAGACAGAGGGAGAGAGTTGTTTCAAAGAGGAGCTGAGCTTTGTCTGTGTGTGATGTCAGATTCCGTGGTCTGCTTTGTGAGGGTGTTTCAGTTCTGAGTCACTCTCTGGGAAGGAGTGTGTCCTGCTTTCCAAATGTTACCCTATTCCCTATATAGTGATCTACATTTGACTATACACTACATTGGGAATAGGGTGCCATTGGGACGCAGACACAGGTTCTTTCAGCAGGGTGATTTTCTACAGGATAGGGATGGTGGAGTAACAACAGGGGGTGAGATTGAGCCAGACAGAGGAGAGACTTTGATTAGAAGGCTCATTAGTTATTCCTGAACAGTTAAGCAAGCTGCTTTTGTCTGAGCATGCAATTACAACCTTACTGAATGTTTTAACAATCAGTCTCCCTCTGTGTCCTCTCGTCAGTATCTGGAGACAATCTCATACATATACTGTACACGCAGAGTTAACAGTACGGCTGTCAGTAACCCAGTAATGACCTGTCCCCTTTAGTTCCTTAATGACCCCCCGTCAGTTCATCCAACCCTAACTGACCTGTCCCCTTTAGTTCCCTAATGACCCCCCATCAGTTCAACTAACCCTAACTGACCTGTCCCCTTTAGTTCCTTAATGACCCCCTCCATCAGTTCAACTAACCCTAACTGACCTGTCCCCTTTAGTTCCTTAATGACCCACCCCCATCAGTTCAACCAACCCTAACTGACCTGTCCCCTTTAGTTCCTTAATGACCCCCCCGTCAGTTCAACCAACCCTAACTGACCTGTCCCCTTTAGTTCCTTAATGACCCCCAACCCCCATCAGTTCAACCAACCCTAACTGACCTGTCCCCTTTAGTTCCTTAATGACCCCCCGTCAGTTCAACCAACCCTTACTGACCTGTCCCCTTTAGTTCCTTAATGAACCTCCCCCATCAGTTCAACCAACCCTTACTGACCTGTCCTCTTTAGTTCCTTAATGACCCCCCACCCCCCGTCAGTTCAACCAACCCTAACTGACCTGTCCTCTTTAGTTCCTTAATGACCCCCACCCCCCGTCAGTTCAACCAACCCTAACTGACCTGTCCCCTTTAGTTCCTTAATGACCCCCTCCATCAGTTCAACTAACCCTAACTGACCTGTCCCCTTTAGTTCCTTAATGACCCCCCGTCAGTTCAACCAACCCTAACTGACCTGTCCTCTTTAGTTCCTTAATGACCCCCCACCCCCATCAGTTCAACCAACCCTAACTGACCTGTCCTCTTTAGTTCCTTAATGACCCCCCACGTCAGTTCAACCAACCCTAACTGACCTGTCCTCTTTAGTTCCTTAATGACCCCCCACGTCAGTTCAACCAACCCTAACTGACCTGTCCCCTTTAGTTCCTTAATGACCCCCCGTCAGTTCAACCAACCCTAACTGACCTGTCCCCTTTAGTTCCTTAATGTCCCCCCCCCCGTCAGTTCAACCAACCCTAACTGACCTGTCCCCTTTAGTTCCTTAATGACTCCCCCCGTCAGTTCAACCAACCCTAACTGACCTGTTCCCTTTAGTTCCTTAATGACCTCCCCCGTCAGTTCAACCAACCCTAACTGACCTGTCCCCTTTAGTTCCTTAATGACCCCCACCCCCATCAGTTCAACCAACCCTAACTGACCTGTCCCCTTTAGTTCCTTAATGACCCCCCGTCAGTTCAACCAACCCTAACTGACCTGTCCCCTTTAGTTCCTTAATGACCCCCCGTCAGTTCAACCAACCCTAACTGACCTGTCCCCTTTAGTTCCTTAATGATCCCCCCCGTCAGTTCAACCAACCCTAACTGACCTGTCCCCTTTAGTTCCTTAATGACCCCCCGTCAGTTCAACCAACCCTAACTGACCTGTTCCCTTTAGTTCCTTAATGACCCCCCCGTCAGTTCAACCAACCCTAACTGACCTGTCCCCTTTAGTTCCTTAATGACCCCCCACCCCCATCAGTTCAACCAACCCTAACTGACCTGTCCCCTTTAGTTCCTTAATGACCCCCCGTCAGTTCAACCAACCCTTACTGACCTGTCCCCTTTAGTTCCTTAATGAACCTCCCCCATCAATTCAACCAACCCTTACTGACCTGTCCTCTTTAGTTCCTTAATGACCCCCCACCCCCATCAGTTCAACCAACCCTAACTGACCTGTCCCCTTTAGTTCCTTAATGACCCCCGTCAGTTCAACCAACCCTAACTGACCTGTTCCCTTTAGTTCCTTAATGACCCCCCCGTCAGTTCAACCAACCCTAACTGACCTGTCCCCTTTAGTTCCTTAATGACCCCCCCACCCCCATCAGTTCAACCAACCCTAACTGACCTGTCCCCTTTAGTTCCTTAATGACCCCCCGTCAGTTCAACCAACCCTTACTGACCTGTCCCCTTTAGTTCCTTAATGAACCTCCCCCATCAGTTCAACCAACCCTTACTGACCTGTCCTCTTTAGTTCCTTAATGACCCCCCACCCCCATCAGTTCAACCAACCCTAACTGACCTGTCCCCTTTAGTTCCTTAATGAACCCCACCCGTCAGTTCAACCAACCCTAACTGACCTGTCCCCTTTAGTTCCTTAATGACCCCCAACCCCCATCAGTTCAACCAACCCTAACTGACCTGTCCCCTTTAGTTCCTTAATGACCCCCGCCAGTTCAACCAACCCTTACTGACCTGTCCCCTTTAGTTCCTTAATGAACCTCCCCCCATCAGTTCAACCAACCCTTACTGACCTGTCCTCTTTAGTTCCTTAATGACCCCCCCACCCCCCGTCAGTTCAACCAACCCTAACTGACCTGTCCCCTTTAGTTCCTTAATGACGTGTCCCCTCCTCTTTCCCTCCTCTTCCCCTCAGTATATGAAGACCATCTCGTCGCGGCAGAGTGACATGCAGAAGTTCATCGCTGATGGTTGCAGAGAGGCCCTCCTGGAGGAGAAGAGACGATTCTGCTTTCTGGTCGACAAACACTGCATGTTCTCCTACCATGTCACCGCCTTCCATGAGAAGGTACTGCACATAAGGGGTTTAGTCCTTTAGTTAACCTTTAGTAATTTAGGCCTAAAGTAGATTTCATTTTTTTAAAGATTTCATTTTTTTAAAGTAAGGTGAGGGATTAAGAATTTGCGCTCTGGACCTCAGACTGGGGCGAAGGTTCACCATCCAACAGGACAACGAACCTAAGCAAACAGCCAAGACAACGCAGGAGTGGCTTAGGGATAAGTCTCTGAACGTCCTTGAATGGCCCAGCCAGAGCCAGATCGAACATCTCTGGAGAGACCTGAAAATAGCTGTGCAGCAACGCTCCCCATCCAACCTGACAGAGCTTGAGAGGATCTGCAGAGAAGAATGGGAGAAACTCCCCAAATACAGGTGTGCCAAGCTTGTAGCGTCATACCCAAGAAGATGCAAGGCTGTAATCATAGCCAAAGGTGCTTCAACAGAGTACTGAGTAAAGGGTCTGAATACTTGTGTTTTTTTTTTTTGTTTTTTTTTGCAAAAATGTCTAATGACTTGTTTTTGCTTTGTCATTATGGGGTATTGTGTGTAGGTTGATGAAGACATAAACTCTTTTTTAAAATCTATTTTAGAATAAAACTGTAACGTAACAAAATGTGGAAGAAGTCAAGGGGTCTGAATACTCTAGCAATCTACTAAAGTAATCAGACCTATTCTTTCTAGAACTAACTGCTTCAGCTTCTATTCAGCTTGAATTCTACATTTAAGACTTCTCCCTCTACCATACAAATATTTTTAGACAGCTGTTGCAAGCACACACTTTCTTCAGAAAATGTACCTTTTCTAGTTTTGTCATATTTATCTTACCTTAGTGTTTGCAGGCTGACTGGCATCTATTGAGTTGCAATGTCCCATAAATTGAATGCCCAAATCAACTTAAAGTATCTACAAAACAAGTTGTGCAGTCACACAACCCAAATGGGGGCGGCAGGTAGCCTAGTGGTTAGAGCGATGGGCCTGGAACCGTAAAGGTTGTGAGATCGAATCCCCGATCGGACATGGTAAAAATCTGTCGTTCTGCCCCTGAACAAGGCAGTTAACCCACTGTTCCCCTGAACAACACTGTTCCCCTGAACAAGGCAGTTAACCCACTGTTCCCCTGAACAAGGCAGTTAACCCACTGTTCCCCTGAACAAGGCAGTTAACCCACTGTTCCCCTGAACAACACTGTTCCCCTGAACAAGGTAGTTAACCCACTGTTCCCCTGAACAAGGCAGTTAACACACTGTTCCCCTGAACAAGGCAGTTAACCCACTGTTCCCCTGAACGACACTGTTCCCCTGAACAAGGCAGTTAACCCACTGTTCCCCTGAACAAGGCAGTTAACACACTGTTCCCCTGAACAAGGCAGTTAACCCACTGTTCCCCTGAACAACACTGTTCCCCTGAACAAGGCAGTTAACCCACTGTTCCCCTGAACAAGGCAGTTAACCCACTGTTCCCCTGAACAACACTGTTCCCCTGAACAAGGTAGTTAACCCACTGTTCCCCTGAACAAGGCAGTTAACACACTGTTCCCCTGAACAAGGCAGTTAACCCACTGTTCCCCTGAACAACACTGTTCCCCTGAACAAGGCAGTTAACCCACTGTTCCCCTGAACAAGGCAGTTAACCCACTGTTCCCCTGAACAAGGCAGTTAACCCACTGTTCCTCTGAACAAGGCAGTTAACCCACTGTTCCCCTGAACAAGGCAGTTAACCCACTGTTCCTAGGCCGTCACTGTAAATAATATTATTTTCTCAACTGACTTACCTAGTTAAATAAAGGTCAAAAAAATGGAAGGCTACAGTTTTTTTTTGTTAGAAAATTACTGTTCATAATTTACACATTTTTATTTGGATTCACATGATTCGATTTAATGGGATTGAACAGAATCCAACCTACTACAATAGCAAAGTGAATTGTTTGTTTCGTCAAAAATAATAATTTCAAATAATCGATTAAATGTTCAAAATCATAAAAAATATATTTATGTGAAGGGGGGCATCCGTTAAACAGTAAATCAACTTTGTTAGGCCTTAGTTAACCTTGACTTAAAGGAAGACTCAGTGATGTGACATCCTCATACACAGAGGGGTTACTTCCTAGTTAGTCACATCAACAACAGCAGGATTCAAATCTACCAAATAGAGGCATTATGCCCACCTTGGGGTTGATATGGCTGAGATTCTATGTGTTGTTCAGCACTGTAACCAATGCTCCCCCTAACTTGGCCATATAACAGTTATGAATGCTTCATAAAGCTTTATTGCACCTTTATAACTGGTCTATAACTATCTGCACTGTAGGCCAAAGAGTTGCTGGCGGTGAAGCTGCCCAGCTGGCAGGATAAATGCAGCGATGCCACCAAGGTCCCTGACACAGTGATGACCATGATAAAGGGGCTCCGCACTCCCGTGTCTGGATCCCCAGAAGCCTCGCCTCGCGTTGAGCGCTACAACAGGGTGAGTGGGAAGTCATGGCTGTTATTACACTGTTGTTATAATGCTATAACAAGAGAAGGACAATCATTCACCGCTTTACTTGGTTTAAAGGCTTGGCTCTTCTCATAAATGGTATTTGCTCTTCTAAATGGATTGCATGTACTGTGACTTGCATGTGCATAACATAACCTGTTTTATGTCTTCTCGATCAGAACAATGGGGACTCGATGGTTCCCCCACCAGCCCCCCAGCTGAAGGCCCAGATCAGTCCACTGGTTAACATGTTCAACCAGGACGCCTCCATCACATCCGCATACGCCTCCACATCAGACCACAACTCAGGTACTACTGCAGCCTCACACCTCAGGCTTCAGTCTTTGGATTGAAGTATGGGTATGTGTTTCATTGTGTGTGTAGTTGTACATGTACTCCATATCAAAAATGTGAAAATATAGCAGGTTCTGGTAGCTGGTATCTTATACAGGGATTATGTTTAGTTTTACAGAGTCTCACACCACCTTCCCCATGTAAGTATGCAGCCTCTCGTAATCTGACTTGTACAAATGGATCAAATAGATAACAGAGATAAAACTATAGGTGCTGTCCTAATCTACATGTAATGTCTTGTTTCGGAATATTTGATCTTGTGCACCGGGGCCTTATTGAGTAAATGTGCTGGACAGATCCTATTCAGAAATCCAAAGGTTCAGGACGGCTACTGAATTCCCTTCAAATTATGCTGCATCTTCCCTTTAATCCTGCTAATGTATCTGTTCTTACTTTGTTTGTTCTCCATGTCTTCTTTTATTGAATGTTCAAATTATACAGAAAATTACGCTGCAAAACCAGTTCTCCTCTTTAATGATCCAATTTTTCTTCTCTGCATGGTCATTTAGACCAGGATTATAAATCACTAGCTATAAGCCATGTCTTCTCCCTGATATACTTAGCAAAGTATCAATTTGAACTCTGCTATTGTAAATATCAGGTATTTCAGAGAGTCCTTGCTGTCTTTCTGCAATTTGATCGTAAAAAACATTTAACTTGAACTTTGACTTTACAGACCAGGGCAGTATGGAGGACGGTGGCAGTCTGTCTCTGTCCAGGTCGGTGTCGATAGGTTCAGGGCTGAACGTGGGCAGGAAGCAGCGGGTCAGGACCATCTTCCCTCACACGGCCGGCAACAATAACACACTCCTTTCCTTTGACGATGGTGACATCATCATGCTGCTAATCCAGGAGGACAAGGACGGATGGCTGTATGGAGAGCTGGAGAATACCCGGCAGTGAGTCTCTATTCACTGGTTAATAAGACCTTTATGAACCTTTTTGAAGCTTTACTACTCCTTTATAAAGGCTCATTAACCTGGAGAAGATCTGGCAGTAAGTCACTATTTACTGGTTATTAAGGGTTTATTACAGGTTTATAAAAGCTTATTGACGTCACTGGTATTAAGCGTTTGTAAAGCTTTATTACACCTTTATTACACAATAATTCAGGCCTTATTAACCTATAGATGCAGATCTAAGGTCTCTCAGAGAAGTTATGCAATGTTGGCACCAACATTCGTGCAATTTCCTTCTGTGGAGTGTTCGTATCCTGTATATTTGACTGTGATATGTGGTTGTCTCACCTAACTATTTTAAGATGCTTACTCGTCAGTTTCACTGCATAAGAGCATCTGCTGAATTACTAAAATGTCAAATGTAAATGTTTTTCATACAGATCATCAAATACTACTGTATTGCATTATTTATTTGAAATATTTTAAAAAATATTGTTGTCATAAATATACAATTTGTACAGTTCTTTATAAAAAAAAACATTTGTTACATTTGACTGTGTAAAACCGAGCAGTACTACTTATTTCTCTGAGAGTGATGCGGATATATAGCAATTTTGTTTACGTTTTTTAAATCTCTGACTACAGTGGCGATAGAACCAGGTACCAGTTGAAAGTAGCGCAGTGGAAAACTGGGGCTCATTATGTTTTGTTAAGCCGTTAAATGTCAGGTCTGAAAGTAATGTCATTGTTAAAGCAGTTGTATCTGTGCCATTCAGAATAGTATTTCAGAAGATGAGTTGTGGGTAATTGAATATTATTTCAGAAGACCAGGTGTGGGTAATTGAATATTATTTCAGAAGACCAGGTGTGGGTAATTGAATATTATTTCAGAAGACCAGGTGTGGGTAATTGAATATTATTTCAGAAGACCAGGTGTGGGTAATTGAATATTATTTCAGAAGACCAGGTGTGGGTAATTGAATATTATTTCAGAAGACCAGGTGTGGGTAATTGAATATTATTTCAGAAGACCAGGTGTGGGTAATTGAATATTATTTCAGAAGACCAGGTGTGGGTAATTGAATATTATTTCAGAAGACCAGGTGTGGGTAATTGAATATTATTTCAGAAGACCAGGTGTGGGTAATTGTGGTGAGGCCACAGAGACCGATGGCTCAAAGCCACCTTGGTAATTATGTGTGCATGCTTTGATGGCTGGTCTTGTGTCTCCCTCTCTCTATCTGTTCATTAAAGTCATTAGTGCTCATATGTAGGTGAAAGATCAGAGAATAGGAGAGAGAGGGAGAGAGAGAGAGTCCTTTAAGCAGAGATGTTAGTCTACCTGCCTTGACATTTTCCCTCTGAAACAAATTAGCTAAGTTCATTTCATGACCCTTTGACATTGTCAGCCATTATTATTGCTTTGGGTATGAAATTGTTTTTAAAGTTATCAGTGACAGCTTGTCACGAACAGAGAATTGGTACCCCCAAGTAAACAGCCCATAAGCAACCCGTTTAATATTAGTATAATATAATATGACATTTCTTCTTTTTTTTTACAGTGAGATTTGGCTTGGGAACAATTTCTGTATTTCTCAACTTGAAACAGTGTCTTCGAAGCAAATCTGTCATATATTTGATCATTGAAATATGTGTTTCACATGCCTTCGGGGACATTTGGCTTACTACAAGTGAGAATATACACTACCTTTCAAAAGTTTGGGGTCACTTAGAAATATCCTTGTTTTTGAAAGAAAAGCCATTTTTTTGTCCTTTAAAATAACAAAAAATTGATCAGAAATACAGTGTAGACATTGTTAATGTTGTAAATGACTATTGTAGCTGGAAACAACTGATTTTTAATGGAATATCTACATGGGCGTACAGAGGCTCATTATCAGTCATCATCACTCCTGTGTTCCAATGGCACGTTGTGTTAGCTAATCCAAGTTTATCATTTTAAAAGGCTAATTGATCATTAGAAAACCCTTTTGAAATTATGTTAGCACAGCTGAAAACTGTTGTTCTGATTAAAGAAGCAATAAAACTGGCCTTCTTTAGACTAGTTGAGTATCTGGAGCATCAGCATTTGTGGTTTCGATTACAGGCTCAAAATGTCCAGAAACAAAAACCTTTTTTCTGAAACGCGTCAGTCTATTCTTGTTCTGAGAAATGAATGCTATTCCAAGAAACTGAGGATTTTGCACAACACTGTGTACTACTCCCTTCACAGAACAGAGCAAACTGGCTCTAACCAGAATAGAACCTGTAATCGAACCAGCAAATGCTGATGCTCCAGATACTCAACTAGTCTAAAGAAGGCCAGTTTTATCAGAACAACAGTTTTCAGCTGTGCTAACATAATTGCAAAAGGTTTTTCTAATGATCAATTAGCCTTTTAAAATAATAAACTTGGATTAGCTAACACAACATGCCATTGGAACACAGGAGTGATGGTTGCTGATAATGGGCCTCTGTACGCCTATGTAGATATTCCATTAAAAATCAGTTGTTTCTAGCTACAATAGTCATTTACAATATTAACGATGTCTACACTGTATTTCTGAACAATTTGATGTTATTTTAATGGACAAAAAAAGGTGTTTTTCTTTAAAAAACAAGAACATTTCTAAGTGACCCCAAACTTTTGAACGGTAGTATATATATTTTTTTAATGATGTTATTCATTGTTGTTTTATTTAGCAAATATTTTGGTGTGTCTGTGTTTGTTTCAGGCGGGGGTGGTTTCCTTCATCATACTGCCGACCTTACAATGAACCACTGATCTCAAACAGGTAAGACCAAGACACATATAACCATGTGATAATCTTATGATATTGCTTACCCAATCCTCTCAAATCTTTAGGGGTCTTTCAAGAAGTGTCTAGAATAAGTACAAACAAGGTTATTTTGGACCTTGTAAAGTTCTAAAATGTGTGTGTATCTGTCTATGTCTACAGTTTGGGGACACCGGTGCGCTGTCTGAGTGTGGCCAGTCTTCCGGAACAGGAAGAGGAAGAGCCTGTTCTGCTGCCGCCGCCAGACTACAGTGACGTGAAGGAGAGTAGCCCTGTCAGAATGGTCAGCTCCTCCACACCCTCACCCCAAAACACGGTCAGAACCCAATCATCCCTTCCATATTCTCACCTTACAGTACAGTCAGCAACCCACTTTAAAGTGACCTACGGGGTCTCTCAAATGTCTGAACAACTTTGATTTCAGTGTTGTTTATCAGCCCACATGCTGGGAAACGGTCTCCTTAGGGTGAATGTTAAACCTCCACACTCTCCTCAGGTGGAAGACTTTTTACTAGTGTATTTCCCCTGGGCTAGTTAGGGATGTACTCCCACTCCCAGGAACACATTAAGCTAGGTCATGACAGAAACAGGGTTTTGAGGTTGTGTGTTAATGTAATCCCTGTCTGCCACACTCTCAGCTGTTCCAATAGGAGAACCCTTTTTGATTCCAGGTAGAAACATTTTAGGTTCCATGTAGAACTCTTTTGGGCTTCATGTAGAACTCTCTTTGGAAAGGGTTCTAAATAAAACCCAAAATGGTTCTACCTGGAACCAAAAGGGTTCTTCAAACGGTTATCCTATAGGGACAGCCAAAGAACCCTTATAGGTTCTAAATAGCACATAAGTAGAGTGAGGTGGAGGAGGAGCAAGAGAGAGAAAGAGAACGAGAGAGAGCTGTCACCTCGAAAAGACATTTAAAAAATGCTCCCTGCCTGGTTTTGTCTCTGCGTAGGAATGGAGGTAGGGACACAGAAAGGGAGGGAGGGAAGGAAGGAGGGAGGACAAGGGGGGTATAGGTCTACACAGAAATATTGCTCATCCACACAGCTTCAATTAGGACCTGCACGGTGTCAGCTGGTTTGAGAATGAAGTAATCAAGTAGTCTCTCTCTCTCCTCTCATTGCCTTTGTGTGCTGGAACTGCTGCCTCAGTGCTTTGAGAGAAATACACTGCTGTTAGGGATATTATCGTAATAGAGTTGGCATCCCTCCCTCCCCTTTCTCTCCCCTCCTCTCCCCATTCCCCCCCCATCTGCTCTTCCCCTTCTCTTTCTCTCTACCTCTCCTAGTTGCCTCCCCATCTGTTCTCCCCATTCCCCACCTCTCACCCTTTCCTTTCTAGAAGTCCCTTACTTTCTTGCTTCCCTCCCCTTTGATCCCCCTCTCTCACCCCCCCCTCCCCCACTTCCATTTGATCATGTGATCGTAGAGAGATGACTTTGCTCTTTGCGTTGTTATTGTCGCTGCCAGATTGTTTAATGATTGTCTCTGATGTAAGCCACTCCATGGGGCCTCTCGCATAGGTGCCTCTGTGCCCTCACTTCTGGACACAGACTGCCCTCTAGTGGAATGTTAGGGTACTGGTTATGTCCTGAAGTAGTTTGAATAAGCCTACTACAGCAGTGTTCCTGTGCAGTACAAAAACTTAACAGCCTGCAGGCTGATCCACTGTTAGATTGTATCTTCAAAACATCAGATAAGGATACAAAATTAACACAACTTGGAGAGGGTTTGCTTACTCTCATCCATCATCAGATATTTTATTTTAATTTCTGAGAGTGCAGACATTTTTTGTTAGATAGATACACGTTCATACATCCTAAAACATAGCTAAGTAATCAGTTCAGCATCTAATTTAAAACTATCTTCATCACTCTCACTTGTTTGGATTTACAATAAGATTTCCATCTACTCAAAGAAGAGGTGTTTCTAGAGAGTTTCTATAGGTGTTTCTAGAGAGTTTCTAGAGGTGTTTCTAGAGGTGTTTCTAGAGAGTTTCTAGAGGTGTTTCTAGAGGTGTTTCTAGAGGTGTTTCTAGAGATGTTTCTAGAGGTGTTTCTAGAGGTGTTTCTACATATGTTTCTAGAGAATTTCTAGAGGTGTTTCTAGAGGTGTGCTGTGTGCTGGCCTTTCTAGACATTCTAGATCCCTGACTCCCAGCATGAGGTCATGGTACACTCCGTCTCCGTACGTCCCAGAGTTCTTCACTTGGGAGTGACACAACGACGATATGTGTTGACAGTTGACATCCTTATCCAACCTGTCTGACTAGAGACAACTAGAAGCCACCTTTCACACTCACAGCTGCACGGGAGGCAATACAACATGTACTAAATATGCACAGCATGTATCTGGACTTTTAAGTGTTTCTCTTTCTTTCGTTTTGTAAACAGATCTTTCTACCCAATGGGGTTGGAAAGGCTCCCTTTCTGGGGTAAGTCATATAATAACTATGTTATAACATTATAACCTATCGCATGGATTATGCATTGATTTTGATGGTAAATTTGAATAACAAATAATAAGGATCTCACCTATTACAATGTGTTTTGAAATATTTTCCAGAGGTGGGAATCCCTTTGCCACTGTCAAACTGAGACCTACAGTGACCAATGACAGATCCGCACCAATCGTCTGATAACCAGGGATCATCCAGACAGAGGATTTATGAAGCTTGGAATCTCTGCGCCACCAACACTTCAGAATCACAGTCCGACAAGATGTCCAGATAGCCTGGATTTTACTCTGCTTCAGAAAACCAGCTCCGTTGTTGCTAGGTCCGTTGCAACTGCATTGTAAAACAGACCAGTGAAGTGACAATAAATATGGGCAGTGCTGAGACAGACTAATATCCAGGCTACCTTCCTGACTTCAGCACTCAGATAAAAAATGAATAATGCTAATAATAATAATCTGTCTGTAGTAGTTGTGGGAATGATGGGAGAGAGACACATGTTGGGAGAAGAAGAGCTCAATTATTTGCCATGTTTACTTTTTCATTATTACGTGCCCATTTTTAAATGGGGAGACTATTTGTGTAAACATATGTAACAAATTGAGTTTATACCGTGAGAGTTTATGGAAGAATGAATATACCGACTAGGCACAGACATCCGTTCAGTGTCTATTTTTGATTGACAGTTGGCTGAGTTGTCAACTAATGTGAATTCAATGTGAAATCAACAAAAAATTACACCATGTCATTGGATTTAGGTTCAAAGTTGGTTGAAAAAAAGACAAAATTCCCTTATATTGAAGACTTCACGCAAAATCCAATCTGTTTTCCATGTTGATTCAACTTCATCACAAATATGTTCTGTTGTTGAAATGACGTGGAAACAAAGTTGATTCAATCCATTTATGCCTAGCAGGTAGTAGTGGACATTGTTTTATTAAAATAAGGGATTTTTGATTTGACACAGACTACTAAATGAATGTATTCTGAATGGGGAACGCATTGACATATGGACCCTGCCATGCTTTTTCTTCATACTTTTAAATGGTATTTTTTCATACTTCTTCAAAAGTTCATGATTTTTATACAATAATTGTAGGGTGGAAATTTCTATTTGGCTTTTCATGGTAAGCTAAAGGTTGTGTGCATACAAATACACAATTGTTGCAAATCACAATCACATTTTTTTTGGTAGAAATACAGTATGAGCCACGCAGTATATCAAAAGAGTCAAACATTGTAGAGTATTTCATGATACACACCACACTGCTGTCCATGCTAATTGATGATTACCATCCCAAATAAGTATTTGAAAAGAACACTGGACATGGTTCCTCCTCTTCTATCTCTGTTCAGATACTGACGTGTATTGTTTTCATTCTCTAAAGGTGAGAAGGAAAAGGATGTAACATGATGTTCTGTCCTTTGTCCTCAAGTTTTGTAAATATATCATGGGCAAAATGGTTGTCTGAAAAAATATATATATTTCTTGGCACCATGTAGACTAATGTAATGTTATCTCACAGTGAAACAGGATAAACCTTACATGGTCCTTATTCATGTATTGGCTTTGCAATGTACTGCCATAGCCTACTGTGTATCTGTATGAAGACTTGCATAATAATTGAAAATGTTGTTCATCCCTTAATACACGAGATAAAATGGAGAATAACAAGCTTTGGTTGTCTTTTATTGAATTAGTCGTTGTTTATATTGAATGAATGAGTAGGCTACCATTCTTTCCAGCCCCATAGTAAATTACTATAAATTACATTAATTTGATTACCACAAACACACACACACATAAATCTTTCAATAAAGATGTCTATGTTTACCACAATTTTCACTACTATTGTATCAGGTCATAAGACACATTTAGAAGGAAAAGCATGAGACAACACTGGGGGTTGTCAGTAGGACATTCTATAACATCCACTCTCTAGTGGTTATATCCAGTGTCTGTTTGTCTGTCTGTCTGGGGATTGTCAGTAGGACATTACTGTCCATGCCTAGGGAATTCTATAACATCCACTCTCTAGTGGTTATATCCAGTGCCTGTTTGTCTGTCTGTCTGTCTGGGGATTGTCAGTAGGACATTACTGTCCATGCCTAGGGAATTCTATAACATCCACTCTCTAGTGGTTATATCCAGTGTCTGTTTGTCTGTCTGTCTGGGGATTGTCAGTAGGACATTACTGTCCATGCTTAGGGAATTCTATAACATCCACTCTCTAGTGGTTATATCCAGTGTCTGTTTGTCTGTCTGTCTGGGGATTGTCAGTAGGACATTACTGTCCATGCTTAGGGAATTCTATAACATCCACTCTCTAGTGGTTATATCCAGTGTCTGTTTGTCTGTCTGTCTGGGGATTGTCAGTAGGACATTACTGTCCATGCCTAGGGAATTCTATAACATCCACTCTCTAGTGGTTATATCCAGTGCCTGTTTGTCTGTCTGTCTGTCTGGGGATTGTCAGTAGGACATTACTGTCCATGCCTAGGGAATTCTATAACATCCACTCTCTAGTGGTTATATCCAGTGTCTGTTTGTCTGTCTGTCTGGGGATTGTCAGTAGGACATTACTGTCCATGCTTAGGGAATTCTATAACATCCACTCTCAAGTGGTTATATCCAGTGTCTGTTTGTCTGTCTGTCTGGGGATTGTCAGTAGGACATTACTGTCCATGCTTAGGGAATTCTATAACATCCACTCTCTAGTGGTTATATCCAGTGTCTGTTTGTCTGTCTGTCTGGGGATTGTCAGTAGGACATTACTGTCCATGCTTAGGGAATTCTATAACATCCACTCTCTAGTGGTTATATCCAGTGTCTGTTTGTCTGTCTGTCTGGGGATTGTCAGTAGGACATTACTGTCCATGCTTAGGGAATTCTATAACATCCACTCTCTAGTGGTTATATCCAGTGTCTGTTTGTCTGTCTGTCTGGGGATTGTCAGTAGGACATTACTGTCCATGCCTAGAATTCTATAACATCCACTCTCTAGTGGTTATATCCAGTGTCTGTTTGTCTGTCTGTCTGGGGATTGTCAGTAGGACATTACTGTCCATGCCTAGGGAATTCTATAACATCCACTCTCTAGTGGTTATATCCAGTGTCTGTTTGTCTGTCTGTCTGGGGATTGTCAGTAGGACATTACTGTCCATGCCTAGGGAATTCTATAACATCCACTCTCTAGTGGTTATATCCAGTGTCTGTTTGTCTGTCTGTCTGGGGATTGTCAGTAGGACATTACTGTCCATGCTTAGGGAATTCTATAACATCCACTCTCTAGTGGTTATATCCAGTGTCTGTTTGTCTGTCTGTCTGGGGATTGTCAGTAGGACATTACTGTCCATGCCTAGGGAATTCTATAACATCCACTCTCTAGTGGTTATATCCAGTGTCTGTTTGTCTGTCTGTCTGGGGATTGTCAGTAGGACATTACTGTCCATGCTTAGGGAATTCTATAACATCCACTCTCTAGTGGTTATATCCAGTGTCTGTTTGTCTGTCTGTCTGGGGATTGTCAGTAGGACATTACTGTCCATGCTTAGGGAATTCTATAACATCCACTCTCTAGTGGTTATATCCAGTGTCTGTTTGTCTGTCTGTCTGGGGATTGTCAGTAGGACATTACTGTCCATGCCTAGGGAATTCTATAACATCCACTCTCTAGTGGTTATATATAACAAGGGCACTGCGTTCATCCACCTCTGGCCTGCTCGCCTCCCTACCACTGAGGAAGTACAGTTCCCGCTCAGCCCAGTCAAAACTGTTCGCTGCTCTGGCCCCCCAATGGTGGAACAAACTCCCTCACGACGCCAGGACAGCGGAGTCAATCACCACCTTCCGGAGACACCTGAAACCCCACCTCTTTAAGGAATACCTAGGATAGGATAAAGTAATCCCTCTCACCCCCCCTCCCCCTGAAAAGATTTAGATGCACTACTGTTCCACTGGAGGTCATAAGGTGAATGCACCAATTTGTAAGTCGCTCTGGATAAGAGCGTCTGCTAAATGACTTAAATGTAAATGTTATATCCAGTGTCTGTTTGTCTGTCTGTCTGGGGATTGTCAGTAGGACATTACTGTCCATGCTTAGGGAATTCTATAACATCCACTCTCTAGTGGTTATATCCAGTGTCTGTTTGTCTGTCTGTCTGGGGATTGTCAGTAGGACATTACTGTCCATGCCTAGGGAATTCTATAACATCCACTCTCTAGTGGTTATATCCAGTGTCTGTTTGTCTGTCTGTCTGGGGATTGTCAGTAGGACATTACTGTCCATGCCTAGGGAATTCTATAACATCCACTCTCTAGTGGTTATATCCAGTGTCTGTTTGTCTGTCTGTCTGGGGATTGTCAGTAGGACATTACTGTCCATGCTTAGGGAATTCTATAACATCCACTCTCTAGTGGTTATATCCAGTGTCTATTTGTCTGTCTGTCTGGGGATTGTCAGTAGGACATTACTGTCCATGCCTAGGGAATTCTATAACATCCACTCTCTAGTGGTTATATCCAGTGTCTGTTTGTCTTTCTGTCTGGGGATTGTCAGTAGGACATTACTGTCCATGCCTAGGGAATTCTATAACATCCACTCTCTAGTGGTTATATCCAGTGTCTGTTTGTCTGTCTGTCTGGGGATTGTCAGTAGGACATTACTGTCCATGCTTAGGGAATTCTATAACATCCACTCTCTAGTGGTTATATCCAGTGTCTGTTTGTCTGTCTGTCTGGGGATTGTCAGTAGGACATTACTGTCCATGCTTAGGGAATTCTATAACATCCACTCTCTCTCTAGTGGTTATATCCAGTGTCTGTTTGTCTGTCTGTCTGGGGGTGTTGGGGGGAAAGCCCATTTCTGTTCTAACCAAATTGACTTTTACGTTTTGTCCATTTAGCAGACTTACAGTCAGTGCAACAACACATCACAATCACTTTAAGTAAAACGTTCCTCAATAAAACAGCTATCAGCAAAATCAGTGCTGGTAAGGAAAGACAAGAGCAATATTGTATTGTATTATATTCTATTGTATTACATTCTCCAATGTTATTATCCAGATCTTGTAATGCCCTATAATAACGAAACTACTATCATCGCCTACTGGACAAATTCAGCCATTGGTTCATTTGGTGCAGCAGCCAATCCGCGTTTACAGTAAAACACCACACTTCCTGTTTCGGATTAAAGAAAATATCGCAATTAATGGTATATTCAATCTGATATGACGAATGAATTGCAGTGACTTACCATACCGTTTATGAGAGAGAACACACGGTAAGGGATGAGCTATTGCTAACTATTACATGTATTGCTGTGCTTTAGTGGTAAGCCTCCCTGTAACGCTTAAAGAGCAATGTCAAGCTAATATTTACTCAGTGCTAGCTAGGCCATTCATTGTATGTATAGTCATGCCACGTTTGTAATGTTGAGTGTCCTTCATGTGGTTGTAGATTTGCTGATAGCAGTAGTCAGCTGTTATGCAACAACTGCAGTCTACCTGTGATAAGTTTAGCATGCTAACAGTAGACTACTTTGTAAACCAACCAAATGTGTCACATAGGTGCCCGATAATCAACAATGTATCAATGTTGATCAATCGCCATCCTATTACAATGTAGCAAACGTAATTCATGTGCCACAGTATTTTCTCAGTGATTGACAATGTTGCCGTTTAGCAAGTAGCAGTATCTAGAGACTCTCGAGTTAATTGGGTGAGTCACTAGATCAGATCGCAGCTTGCTTCAGATATTATACAGGTTTATCTCTCTGGCTAGTTTATTGATTGCTTGTGACAGGGGCTACAACTTCGTAGAGCATCCCTCGCCCCGGGCATTACATAACGTACTGTGACCAGGATAGGATGTAATAGGTTGAGGCTGCCTCGCCTAGACACTGGTGTAAGGTCAGTTTAGCCTTTTACCCAGTGATGGAAAAAGTACTCGATTGTAATACTTGAGTAAAAGTAAAGATAAGGTAATAGAAAATGACTCAAGTAAAGGTGAAAGTCACCCAGTAAAATACTACTTGAGTAAAAGTCTAAAAGTATTTGGTTTTAAATATACTTAAGTATCAAAAGTTAATGGAATTGCTAAAATGTACTTAAGTATCAAAAGTAAAAGTATAAATAAGTTCAACTGCCTTATATTATTAAGCAAACCAGACAGCACAATTGTATTTATATTTATTTATTGGTGGATAGCCAGGGGCAAACGCCAACACTCAGACATCATTTACAAACAAAGCATTTGTATTTAGTGAGTCTGCCAGATCAAAGGCATTAGGGTTGACCAGGGATGTTCTCTTGTGTGAATTGGACCATTTTTCTGTCAAAATGTAACGAGTACTTTAGGGTGTCAGGGGAAATGTATGAAGTAGGAAGTACATTATTTTCTTTAGGAATATAGCGAAGTAAAAGTTGCCAAAAATATAAAAAGTGAAGTACAGATACCCCCAAAAACTGACTTAAGTGGTACTTCAAAGTATTTTTACTGAAGTACTATACACCACTGCTTTTACCCGTACATGGATAGATTGAATAGAGGCAGACTCTGTACTACAGCTTCTTCTGCACTCCTCCAGAAGAGAGACGAGGCAGGGCCAGGGGCCACGAGGGAGAGCTGAAAAGAAGGTCCGCAGTGAGCATGCTGATTCAGACTCACTAGCCTGCTGGCTAACCTAGCTACATCACTGGCCTGTTTTAATTACAGATAGGATTTCCTTATTATTAGACTAAGCAGTTTGGCTGGGTGTGTGCCTCTCAATGGGGGTAATTTGAGGGAACTCGCTCTCTCGCTTTCTCTTTTTCTTCCTCCATACACCCTTTATGCTCCTCCCTCTCTGTGACCTCTGCTATTTGTCCATCCTCCTCTTCCCCATTTCTCACCCCTCTTTCCAAATGAAAACCAGGCATCTTTCTTTGTTATGTCTTCCTTCTCCCTAGGCCTGACCATGTCTGTGTCCCTGCTGTGGGCAGTGGATGTGTACGGGCGCGTTTACAGCCTGTCCACTGGAGGGCAGCAGTGGGAGCAGTGTCATGATGCCGTGTTAGAGTTTAAGAGGGTGACAGCAGTACAGCAGTGTTGCTGGGGTATCGCCTGTGACCACCACATCTACCTGAATGTCCACTCTAGTGATGTACCCATACGTTACCAGGAGGAGACATACGAGAACCAGGTACATGGTGTCGTGTCCTCGGGACGGACAGGTTTAGGGTCATGAAATATTGTGTGGATGAAGGGCGGGTGGGTGCCAGACGGGTTGAATAAAGATATATTTTTTAATAGAAAATGCATAATTATTGTGCAAGTCATATCTTTAGGCTACATTGAGGTTCTTCTTTCATTATCTTTATCTGGTGTTAGTACAGTGAGGGGGAAAAAAGTATTTGTACAAAATCAGCAGGGGTTCGTTTGCCCACTAACAAAGAAATGATCAGTCTATAATTTTAATGGTAGGTTTATTTGAACAGTGAGAGACAGAATAACAACAACAAAAATCCAGAAAAACGCATGTCAAAAATGTTATTAATTGATTTGCATTTTAATGAGGGAATGTTATGTGTGATGATTGTGAGACGCCATACAAATTCGACAGTCACAAGACGGGAACCTCTTAAAGATCGGACCCTTTTTTAAAAACATTTCCGCCTAAAATTACATACCCAAATCAAACTGCCTGTAACTCAGGACCTGAAGCAAGGCTATGCATATTCTTGATACCATTTTGAAAGGAAACATTTAGAAGTTTGTGGAAATGTGAAATGAATGTAGGAGAATTTAACACATTAGATCTGGTAAAAGATAATACAAACAAAAAAGCATGCGTTTTCATTTTGTTTTGTTTTAAAGGCCATACATTGAGATAGGATTCTAGGTGTAATTTTGGTATTGTACACAAGATGGCAGTAGTGTGTGTGTGCAACGTTTCAGACCTATCCAGTGAAGAATTACATCACTACACAATATTTTGTATCAAGTCTGCCCTAAGTTTGACCAAATGTGCCAAATTGGTCAATTTATACATTTTCAAGTACAAAACTATAGAGAACATCCAAAAATACTAAGGGGGGTCTACTGTAAATTGAACACTGCAGTTAGATTAACAATAATTTAAGCTTCCTGCCCATATAAGACATGTTTATGTCTCGGAAAGTTGGCTGTTGTTTACAACGTCATTCTAGTCACATTATTGCATATTGAGCAACAACTGTCCGAGTTTAGGGACCGATCCCGTAGAGGTTAAAATGGTAGGTCAAGGGAACAGTAGGCGACTGTTCAGATGGGTTAAATGGATGAAATAATAGCCTAACTGAAATCTGGATACTGACTGTAGGTCTATAACCTTTCACATAACCTAATATAATATTAACTCTCCCAGAATTGAGCTTTCCTTGCAGTACAATTATACACCAAATGTTAATTTTGACTCTGGAACAGGAGTGAAGAAATATATTATTGATTTATTTCAGCATCTTGAGAGAATGAAACCGAATGAAATCGGTTAGTGACTGTAAAGATGCTATCTTTATCAGTATCATAAAAGCGGATACTATTTCAACCACATCAAATATGCATCCAAGCAGAACTGAAGTCTTATCAGCAACATGTTGGGTCTATTTAACAGCTTTTCATTTTCTTGAAACCGGTCAAACTGATTTTGCGCGGGAAATCTTTCCAGTTTTTTTTTGTTATTGCATTTTCTCCCTGGTCCGTAAACGTTTTTGCTCCACTAGAGAAGCAGAGATGAAAGAGAAAACAAACTTTACCGACGTCAACTAGATTGAAACACTCATTCTATCAATTGATGACATTATTCTGGCCACCAACTGTTTATTTAGTCTTCTAGGGCAACAAGTAATGACAGAAGAGAAGCTGTATGTGTCTAATTATAGACAAGTTGACTAACTACCAAAACGTCAGAAAATATAAGCAGAAACGTAGGACTATCTAAAAAGGCCTGTCAAAAGATTATTCTTCCTCTGACTGTACAGTGCATTTTCTATATTTGTGGGTTAGGGTTGGGTGCAGATTTTCACTTTATCATATATAGTCGGGCGTTTGCAGGTGGGTTATTAGAAATTGTGGGTGGGTTTACAAACAGCTGACCTGCGCATCAATAGTGTGTGTGTGTGTGTGTATTTGTGCTTCTTTTGCACCTTGCTGCATTTATGATTCTTGTAACTCTCTCTCTCTCAGCGATGGAATCCCAAGGATAACTTCTCGGATCACTTGTTGCCGAGCGACCGCTGGCATTGGAGTGACATCACAGGGCTGGAACACCAACCCCTGGACAGTTTCCTTCTTCCCTCCACCAACTGGGAGTGGGAGGGGGACTGGTACATTGATGAGAACTTTGGAGGAGAACCCACAGAGAAAGGAGTGAGTGTCTGTCGTTCTTCGCTGTTTTTCTCACACTCTCACTCTCTCTTTCTCTCTGTCTTTTTGTTATCTTTCTCTCTTGTCTCCCCATTTTAGACTTTCCCTCTGTTCTCACCTTCTCTCTTTCCCTCTCTCTTTCCTTCCCTCCCTCTATGTCCTTGTCTTACCCTCACCTACGATGATTCATCTGTGAATGGATTTGTCTGCAGGGTTGGACCTATGCCTTGGACTTCCCTGCCACCTACATCAAAGACAAGAAGTGGAACTCGTGTGTCCGTCGCCGGCGATGGATCCGCTACAGGAGGTACAAGGCCACAGACACCTGGGCCAAGGTGTGTATTTGGAGCAATATAATCACCTGCCACAACTAGGCTATAACTGTATGCCTCTGCTGTGAATGCTTTCTTTGTGTACTGAACTGTACTCATCATGTACTGTAGGTTTGTTTAGGCCTGTGTGTGTGTGTTGACCCGTATCTCTCTGTGTTACCAGATCCCATCTGAGGGTCACAGTGGTCCCCTGCCAGACCCCTTTAATGACATCAGCTGTGGGGGCTGGGAGATCAGTGAGGAGCCCAGGGGGAGGCTGTCTCTGTGGGCTGTCTCTCTACAGGGCAAGGTATTACACGCGCACACACATAAATGCACACACACACAAACACACTAATACATGCAGACACACATGAATGGCATGGACACACGCGCACACACAGCTCAGAGGGGGAGGTCATATCTCCAGAGATCACAAAACACACACATACAACACAAATGTATTCGTAAACGAACAAATCAATTTGATTGACTAATTGCCTGTGTGTGTTTGATCTGGGTCATTAGGTGTGGTTTCGTGAGGGTATCCACCACCACAGCCCAGAGGGGGAAGGCTGGGAGGAGGTGTCTCTGCCTGGGGAGGTAGTGCAGATCAGCTGTGGTCCAGGGGACCTGGTTTGGGCTGTGCTCTGGGAAGGACAACTCATCGTCAGGGAGGGCATCACCAGAGACTGCTCACAAGGTGGCTGGTTAACAGAGGAAGTGTGTGTGTGTGTGTGTGTATTTGTGTTAGAGGGAGAGAGCGAGAAGGAGAGAGACATAGAGAATGAGAGACCGCATGTTTGTGTCTGTTTGTGTGTGTGTAAGGGAGAGAGAGAGAGAGAGCCTGAGATTGTGTCTAATGGTGTCTTTCCTCCTCTTCTCTCTCTACCAGGCTCGTCCTGGGTGGTGGTGGACTCTCCCAACCCAGAGGTCGGGGCCATCCACGTAGCTGTGGGGGACAACGTAGTCTGGGCCGTCACCAAGGACAACAAAGTAAGACTACATGAAACACTCTCATGTATGTTCTCTAACGCTTCCCTTGTCAGCAGTATGTTCCTGATGATTATCTCTCTGTATCTGTCAGGTATGGTTCAGGCGTGGCATCAACTCCCATAACCCATGTGGTTCAGGCTGGATCGGGATGGTCGGGGAGATGGTCATGGTCAACGTGGGCCTCAACGACCAGGTAAGGATTTGATCAGTGTTTATTAAAAGACCTTCTAATAGATTGTCAGGTAAGTTCTCTGAGTGTGGTTTATAAAGATTCACTTGTCGCTGTCCATAGTGCTGAAACATGTTTGTTCGGGCATTCTACACAGGTCAATGTATGTTTGTTCTGACTCTGTCCAGGTGTGGGGTATCAGCTGTGTGGACCGGGCAGTGTATTTCCGTCAGGGTGTGACCTCCAGTGAGTTGAGTGGTAAAGCCTGGAAGGCTGTCAACGTGCCCCGAGACGGAGACATCAGGTCCCACTCCTCCGCCAGCATTAGCAGTCTGCACAGGTGGACATGGACACGGAATACTGTGACACATTTCCAATGCTTGGGCAATCTCATCTCCATAAAACAATTAGCCAAACAGTCTGCTAGCTGGGTGCTCTGCGTAATACTAATATCCCTCTCTCTCTCTCTCCCCGTCCCACAGTGCTGGTTGTTTCTTCAGTGGTGAAATACAAGCCCAGTCTGTGATGAGTGAAGACTTGGACACAGAGGGCAGTCCACAGACGGCGGTCCTAGAAGTAGGGGCATGCCCCTCCTCTCCTCCCCGAGCCCCCTCCCATCGACCCCGACGTCCCCAAACCACGCATCCCTAAGGTCACCAGCGACAGTTTCATCTCTGAGATGCTCTCCGACCGTGAGGTCAAACAGGAGGGGGCCACCGCTGCCACCACTACCAGTCCCTCTATCCCAGAAGAGGAAGTCGCTCTTGGGGAACCAGAGGCCAAGTGTCCCCCTCCGGCTCTGGTTCTCTCCCCCAGCCTGTCTGGAGGGCTTGGGGACCCCCAGTGGAGTAACGTGGACCTGGAAGAGACCCAGACTCACCTGGCTGTGGGGCCTGCCGTGGTGAGAGGGGACTCGGCTGACACCTGTAGTCTGTCCTCGGTGGCTACCTACACCCTGTGTCAGGGGGAGCCGTATGGGGCAGATGAACACCCGCTCTGGGCATGGGTCAGTGGAGGAGGCTGTGGTGTGAACTGTCACTCCCAGCTCAACTGGTTCAACTCTGCCACAGGTGAGACACAGATACTGTAGATATTGTATTTCTCCTGTATATTAAAACAAGCCTAGGGATATGCAAAACCCCAGCTCCAACTCGCAATTAAACCAGAATACACACTTCTGCCTGATGTAACAGTGTCTGTCTGCTTTTTCCTTGTTGTTGTTGAGCCACTGGAGTGTTTCCTCACACGTTGTTGATAAAGTTTGGACCTTATTGTCTCTCCCAGCCCTGGCATCATCAGTCCAGTCCATGAGTCTGTCCATCAGTCCAGCCCAGACAGCTGCCTGGCGGAAACAGATCTTTGAGCAGCTCAGCGAACGCTCTAAGAGAGAGATGGACCACTTTAAACACTACGAACAGGCCGTAGAACAGGTACCGACAACTTGAACGTTTACAAATGCTACTTTTTGGTTGCTTGTCTTGATTTAATGAGTTTTGTTTATGACTTGTCCTTGTTGTATAGATGCTGATTAGTCTCCCTCCCTCCCTCCTTCTCTCCCTCCCTCCCCCCCTCCCTCCCAGTCTGTGTGGGTGAAGAAAGGGACCATGCAGTGGTGGAGGGACTGGAAGCCCCATAAGTGGGTGGACGTGAGGTTTGCCCTGGAGCAGTTCTCAGGACCAGAGGGAAACCAGGACGGCATCCTCTTCCTCTACTACAACTTCAACGAGGAGAAGAAGGTGAGGGTAGGGCCACAGTGCCTGTGTATGTGCGCCTGTGTGTGGGTGTTTTCTGTGATGAGTTATTTAGTCCTTGTTTTCTCCTCCTCTCCTCCCTCTCTCCAGTACCTGCATGCATTCATCAACGAGGTGACTATCTTGGTGCCGGTGCTGAATGACTCCAAACACACGTTTGCCATCTACACAGCAGAGAGGACCAAACAGAGGTGGCCTATCAGACTGGCTGCTGCCACTGAGGTGGAGATGCACGACTGGGTAGGTTATATGATCACTGTCTTCCATCTGAACCTGTCACAAAGTACAGTGCTCCATTTTCACAGAATATCATATGTTTTATTCATAAGCAAATGTCATGCTAAATTATGGCTGGCGAAAGGGTTATGCCACAAAGAACCAGACAATCTTTTTAAATAAACCTTTTATGTAGTATGACTTTGCCTCTATGTAGGGCTTATGAAGACTTTATGTATGCTATATACGTCCTTTAGAAGTTGTAGTTTGGTAAAAGTGGGGCCTTAATGTCTTGACTATGTCTCTCTGTACCCCCAGCTGGCCCTGCTGAGTGTGTCGTGCTGTGACTCCCGGGGGATCCAGGGTCCCCCCTCTAAACAAGCCATCTGGTCAGTCACCTGTAAAGGAGACATCTTCGTCTGTGAGCCTTCGCCTAGCCTGGAAGCCTGTCCCTACCCCACACCCTGCGACCAGATGTAAGACACGTCCTCTGGGCTGTTATCAATGCTTTATAAAGGCTTGGTAAATGAGACCTCTGAATACAAACCTGCTGTACATCGTGAATGAGTTATTTGTGGATAAATAGATGGATATTTATTGATCAGATATATGCACTTACAACTGAATAGTCTTAACTGATTAAACATTGGTTGACAGTCACTTTTCTTTATTTTGTCTCACCACATGTTGCTCTGTCCTGTCTGTGTGTGTTTGCAGGTTCTGGCGTCAGGTGGGGGGCCACCTACGTCTGGTGGAGTGTAACAGTCTGGGGGTGGTTTGGGGGGTAGGCTACGACCACACTGCCTGGGTCTACACCGGCTATGGAGGGGGATTCTTCCAGGGTAAACACAAATATATACCAAACGTAAACCTACTGGACTGGACTTAAAGCATATGCCAAACATGACCAAGTACCGTATAGCCACTAACGGGGAAACTAAAACTGGTGTAAGTCGCTCTGGATAAGAGCGTCTGCTAAATGACTTAAATGTAAATGTAAATGTCGCGTGTGCGAGCATTGGAAAATTAATGAATTAGCAAGCTAGCTTAATGTCCATGAATGTTTATTTTAAGTGTTGAACAGTCCCCAAATTGGTAATGTTGGTTCACATTTAGATTTGTTATTTTTACCTGTGTGTCATGATCGCGTCTGGTGGGGATAGACAACATCAACATGCTCGCGTCTGGTGGGGATGATCGTGTCTGGTGGGGATAGACAACATCAACATGATCGCGTCTGGTGGGGATGATCGCGTCTGGTGGGGATAGACAACATCAACATGATCGCGTCTGGTGGGGATAGACAACATCAACATGATCGCGTCTGGTGGGGATAGACAACATCAACATGATCGCGTCTGGTGGGGATGATCGCGTCTGGTGGGGATAGACAACATCAACATGATCGCGTCTGGTGGGGATAGACAACATCAACATGATCGCGTCTGGTGGGGATAGACAACATCAACATGATCGTGTCTGGTGGGGATAGACAACATCAACATGATCGTGTCTGGTGGGGATAGACAACATCAACATGATCGCGTCTGGTGGGGATAGACAACATCAACATGATCGCGTCTGGTGGGGATAGACAACATCAACATGATCGCGTCTGGTGGGGATAGACAACATCAACATGATCGCGTCTGGTGGGGATGATCGCGTCTGGTGGGGATAGACAACATCAACATGATCGCGTCTGGTGGGGATAGACAACATCAACATGATCGCGTCTGGTGGGGATAGACAACATCAACATGCTCGCGTCTGGTGGGGATAGACAACATCAACATGATCGTGTCTGGTGGGGATAGACAACATCAACATGATCGCGTCTGGTGGGGATAGACAACATCAACATGATGATCATGGTGGGGATAGACAACATCAACATGATCTGGTGGGGATGATCTGGTGGGGATAGACAACATCAACATGATCGCGTCTGGTGGGGATAGACAACATCAACATGATCGCATCTGGTGGGGATGATCGTGTCTGGTGGGGATAGACAACATCAACATGATCGCGTCTGGTGGGGATGATCGCGTCTGGTGGGGATAGACAACATCAACATGATCGTGTCTGGTGGGGATAGACAACATCAACATGATCGCGTCTGGTGGGGATGATCGTGTCTGGTGGGGATAGACAACATCAACATGATCGCGTCTGGTGGGGATAGACAACATCAACATGATGATAGACAACATCAACATGTCTGGTGGGGATAGACAACATCAACATGATCGCGTCTGGTGGGGATAGACAACATCAACATGATCGCGTCTGGTGGGGATGATGGTCTGGGGGATAGACAACATCAACATGATCTGGTGGATAGACAACATCAACATGTCTGGTGGGGATAGACAAAATCAACATGATCGCGTCTGGTGGGGATAGACAACATCAACATGATCGCGTCTGGTGGGGATAGACAACATCAACATGATCGCGTCTGGTGGGGATAGACAACATCAACATGATCGCGTCTGGTGGGGATAGACAAAATCAACATGCTCGCGGACATATGTGCAGGGCCAGTTTGGTCAGGGTGAAAGGGTATTTATCAGCTCTACTTGATCTCAGCCCCTGACTATAACCTCTCTCTTGTCTTTGTCAGGTCTGGCCAGCAGCACAGATAACATCTTCACCCAGACAGATGTGAAGTGTGTCTACATCTATGAGAACCAGAGGTGGAACCCAGTCACAGGTTACACCAACAGAGGCCTCCCAACAGACCGCTACATGTGGAGTGATGCAACAGGACTGCAGGAGTGTACCAAGGCCAACGCCAAACCTCCATCCCCTCACTGGACATGGGTGGGTACCACTAGCAGGACAAAATATGTCCATTTCACCCTCAATAGAGCGCAATAGTAATGACAACTCTTTTGTAGGCACTAACTCTGCCATGGCTCGTTGGTCAAAGCCTATGGGGAAATGAATGGGGATTTTGTAGGAGTTTTGGATAAATAGAAAAAAATAAGGTCTGTGGTTAACAGGTTTAGGAGACCGTAAACTTTAAAACGAGATTATCTTCATAAGCCGATGTCAGTCTTTTTTTTGTGTTGCATTTATGTAATCAAAACAAGCACATTAAAGGCTTCATAATTCATAAAGGTCATGGACTACAAGCTGGCGAGCTCTATGGACAATGTCACATTTGAACTTAAACATCCACACAGTAGCAGTAGATGTTTAAAACGGTCCTACAAACAACGCTTGTTATCATGACACAAGGCGAGACCCAGGCAGATGGTTGGAGTCTTACAATATTTATTAATCCAGTAGGGGAAGGCAGGAGACTGGTCGTGGACAGGCAAAAGGCTCCAAACCAGTTCAGAGTTCAAAAGGTACCGAAGGGCAGGCAGAATCAAGGTCTGGCCAGGCAGGATGATCAGGCAGGTGGGAAAGTAGTCCAGAGTCAGGCAGGAGTCAAAACCGGGAGGACAAGCAAAAGGAGTATGGGATGGGAAAACACTCTGGTTGACTTGACTAACATACTAGACGAACTGGCACAGAGAGTCAGGAAACACAGGGATAAATACACTGGGGAAACAAGCAACACCTGGAGGGGGTGGAGACAATAACGAGGACAGGTGAAACTGATCAGGGTGTGACACTTGTTTTGCTAACTGCTCTGTCTCTTATCAGGTAGCAGACTGGACCATTGACTATGGGATCTCCGGGGGGACAGACCGAGAGGGTTGGCAATACGCAGCTGATTTCCCAAGGTGAGTGTACCTAACCCTCCCCAATACATATTCATTGGTCTATCTATCACATCAAGCTGAATCTTTTCCCAGCTAGGAAAGCATCCATAATATTTGTTTACGTCACTGTCGTGTATTTTCTCTCCACTCTGTATGTACTCTTCCAGGTCGTATCATGGCCACAAGACCTTGAAGGACTTTGTTCGTCGTAGACGATGGGCCAGGTACTGTATCTTCCTACGCAACAATGGCTCTGTTCCCTCATCACTGTTTATTTAGTCAGCACACAATAATAATAATATATAGCGCTTTTCATTACAAAGAGAATCTCAAAGACGCCGTTAAAAACAAACAAAACAAACGTGGAGATCTGGCAGGTCTTGGGCGATGGTCATCCGCAGCGTCAGATGACGAGGTGTTGTTGAGCAGGGTAGTTCGGAAAGGCTGGGCAGTACTTCAGAGGATGGAGCTTTGATGGCACAGAGAGGGAGCAGCGTCAATCGGTTACTTAGACAAGCACGGTGCTGTTCATCAGGCACCTCATTCGTTGTGTACTTCTCCTCCTCTGTAGGTAGGCTGGATAGTCCACTACTGAAGTGTAGCACCCACCTAGGTGATACAATGGTCTGGTCTGCCTCATTCTGCCGACTCAGTACTCTGTTTAAACAACCCTGAGTTTGCGCTCTAGGTAGAAAAATGGCCCGTAAGCACATATCTAGGATCAGCTTTACTCTACCTAAATCCTAACCTTTGACATTGAGGGAAACACAATAACTGACCTTAGATTAGCTCTAGGACACAGTTCTTCAACCCTGGTCTTGGGGACCTACAGGAAGTGCATGTAATTAACTAGTGGTACACTGGTCTAGTTGCGACTTATCTCCTATTTTAACAACCCTTGTAAACTATGGCCAAAAGTATGTGGACAAATCATGGGCATTAATATGGAGTTGGTCCCCCTTTTGCTGCTATGACAGCCTTCACTCTTCTGGGAAGGCTTTCCGCTAGATGTTGGAACATTGCTGCAGGGACTTGCTTCCACTCAGCCACAAGAGCATTAGTGATGTCGGGCACTGATGCTGGGCAATTAGGCCTGGCTCGCAGTCTGCATTTCAATTCATCCCAAAGGTTTGCGATGAGGTTGAGGTCAAAGCTCTATGCAGGACAGTTAAGTTCTTCCACACCAATCTCAACAAACTATTTCTGTTTGGACACAGCTTTGTGCACGGGGGCATTGTCAAGCTGTATCAAGAAAGGGCCTTCCCCAAACTGGGCTCCCGATTGGTGCAGCGGTCTACGGCACTGTGTCACATTGCTAGAGGCATCACTACAGACCCTGGTTCGATTCCAGGCTGAATCACAACCAGCTGTGATTGGGAGTCCCATAGGGCGCCACACAATTGGCCCATTGTCGTCCAGGTTTGGCTGGTGTAGGCCGTCATTGTAAGTAAGAATTTGTTCTTAACTGAATTGCCTAGTTAAAGGTTAAATAAAAACTTTTGCCACAAAGTTGGAAGCACAGAATCATCTAGAATGCTGTAGCTTTAAGATTTCCCTTCACTGGAACTAAGGAGCCTAGCCGGAACCATGAAAACCGCTCCAGACCATTATCCTGCTCCACCAAACTTTACAGTCAGCACTATGCATTCGGGCAGCTAGGCCGACTGGGCCAATTGTGTGGTGCCCTATGGGACTCCCAATCACGGTTCTCCTGGCATCCGCCAACCCAGATTTGTCTGTCGGACTGCCAGATGGTGAAGCGTGATTCATCACTCCAGAGAACGCGTTTCCACTGCTCCAGAGTCCAGTGGTGGCGAGCTTTACACCCCTCCAGCCAATGATTGTGCATGTTCATCTTAGGCTTGTGTGTGGCTGCTTGGCTATGGAAACCCATTTCATGAATCTCCTGACGAACAGTTCTTGTTCTGACGTTGCTTCCAGAGGCAGTTTGGAACTCGGTAGCTACACGGTTCAGTAGTCCTGTTCTGTGAGCTTGTGCGACCTATCACTTTGCGGCTGAGCAGTTGTTGCTCCTAGAAGTTTGTACTTCACAATAACAGCACTTACAGTTGACCGGCAGCTCTAGCAGGTCAGGAACGTAACTTAATCATTCTACTGCCAATGTTTGTCTATGGAGATTGCATGGCCGTTTGCTCGATTTTATACACCTGTCAGCGAGTGTGGCTGAAAAAGCCGAATCCACTAATTTGAAGGGCTGTCCACATACTTTTGTGTGTGTGTATATATAGTGTATTTCCTCTGACAGGAAGTGTAAACTGACGACTACAGGGCCGTGGCAGGAAGTCCCACCCATCCCGTTGAGTGACGTGACCATCGTCCTGTGTGGAGCTCAGAGCAGTGTTGAGCCGATCCCTCTGTGGGCCATCAGTAACAAGGGAGACGTGCTCTGTAGACTGGGGGTCACCCTACTGACTCCTGCCGTGAGTCTCACACACACACAATATGTAAACACACATGTTCACTGTGAATACGCACACATTGTATTTGATAACCGAAGTGGTTGTGTGTGTTCCTAGGGGACGTCGTGGCTTCACGTGGGCACAGACCAGCCGTTTAAGTCTATCTCCATCGGTGGGGCCAACCAGGTGTGGGCCATTGCCAGGGATGGATCTGCCTTCTACAGGGGCTCTGTGTCCTCAGAGAGCCCTGCAGGTCAGCCAGAGAACCATGCAGAACCCACACACTCTGACAGAACCCAAGGTTCTCCCTTCAGTCTTACTGCTAATCAACAGTTCAGTCAGTCACTCAAATGTATTTCTAAAGCTGTTTTTACGTCAGCAGTTGTCACAAAGTGCTTTACAGTAATACTGTGGCTCAATTTTTCCTTTCTGGAGGAGCTTACCTCTCTGGGCTCTGGTTCATATCACAGAGATGCACCTGATGAAAGTAGACTAACCACTGGCTGTTTAATGTACTATTGCCCCCTGCAGGAGATTGCTGGTACCACATCCCCTGTCCTGAAAGACAGAAGCTCCAACAGGTGTCTGTAGGGAGAACGTCGGTCTACACTGTGGATCAAAATGGTACAACAGAAAATAATTTCATGACTTACAATGACACTTGTCTTTATTATCAGCTGTCTATTAGTTGTGCCATCGCAATGATTTATTTGTGTCATGATTTTAATGCTGTGCTCTCCCATCCAGGTAACCTGTGGTTCAGACAGGGCCTGACTCCCAGCTACCCCCAGGGATCATCATGGGAACACATCTGCAACAATGTACGCAAGGTCTCCGTAGGACCTCTAGACCAGGTGAGCAGAACCTCCAATCTAAAACCTGGGTGGTTGTCGTCGGCAATAAGGAATCATAAAGACTCTCTCTTTTCTCAAAATTCAACGCTCTTGACTTTGCACTGTGTTGAGTAACTCAACCTTTCTCGTTGTGTTTGTGTAGGTGTGGATCATAGCTGACAAGGTGCAAGGCAGCCACAGTCTGAGCTGTGGGACAGTCTGCCACCGTCTGGGGGTTCAGCCCATGGAGCCAAAGGGACAGTCTTGGGACTACGGCATCGGGGTGAGACTCTTTAACCTCTGACCCTAACCCATCAACATGCTTCTGTGACACCAATAACTTTGAAGGTTTTCTTGGTGGGGGGGCTGTCTGACTTTCTCTCTACGTCTGTTATCTTTCTCTCTCTCTTCCCCTCTTCCTCTCACTCTCCTCAGGGTGGCTGGGACCACATCACTGTGAGAGGGAACTCCATTGAGGCTCCTCGTGTCCGTATGCCCTCCCTGACACCCTCCCTCACCTCCTCCCTAACGGACCCCCTCCGCCCACCTCCACCCCGCAGCCTGCTCCCTGTCATGATCACAGAGATGGAGAACGGGAACGCTGTCAGATGTTAAACACACACACACCTACAGTACTTGCTAGTGGACACTATCTCTGTTCTGTCTTCAGCCCAACTCTCTCTTCAGATACGCCACAATGCAACTACCCCACCATCCACACTGTACTGTAGCTCCCAGCTCCAGCCTCAGCTCTTCTGACCTATCACTTGGCTGTGTTAAAAGACCTTTGAACCCTATCTCTGCGCCCTCAACTTGACTCAGCCAATCACCTTTTCTCTTTACAGCTAGCAGATCATGTTCAGTATTTCCCACATAGAGCACTAATGTCGTTTTTAAACCGTGTCACTGAGTCTTTGAACATTGCGCTATTGTAATTTAAAGGTTAACTCAGCTAAAAGACGTTGCCACGAGCAGCACCGCAAATATTCAGATGATTTAGATGCAAGTCACACACAGTATCTGCACATGTACACAGGATCATTTCACGCTGTTGGAGCGGTAGGTACAGATCGCTTCACGCTGTTGGAGCGGTAGGTACAGATCGCTTCACGTTGGTAGAGCGGTAGGTACAGATCGCTTCACGCTGTTGGAGCGGTAGGTACAGATCGCTTCACGTTGGTAGAGCGGTAGGTACGGATCGCTTCACGCTGTTTGAGCGGTAGGTACGGATCGCTTCACGTTGGTAGAGCGGTAGGTACAGATCGCTTCACGCTGTTGGAGCGGTAGGTACGGATCGCTTCACGCTGTTGGAGCGGTAGGTACAGATCGCTTCACGCTGTTGGAGCGGTAGGTACAGATCGCTTCACGCTGTTGGAGCGGTAGGTACAGATCGCTTCACGCTGTTGGAGCGGTAGGTACAGATCGCTTCACGCTGTTGGAGCGGTAGGTACAGATCGCTTCACGCTGTTGGAGCGGTAGGTACGGATCGCTTCACGCTGTTAGAGCGGTAGGTACAGATCACTTCACGCTGTTGGAGCGGTAGGTACGGAGATAGAGCTTCGGGGACGCTCACGCTGTTGGAGCGGTAGGTACAGATCGCTTCACGCTGTTGGAGCGGTAGGTACAGATCGCTTCACGCTGTTGGAGCGGTAGGTACAGATCGCTTCACGCTGTTGGAGCGGTAGGTACAGATCGCTTCACGCTGTTGGAGCGGTAGGTACAGATCGCTTCACGCTGTTGGAGCGGTAGGTACGGATCGCTTCACGTTGGTAGAGCGGTAGGTACAGATCACTTCACGCTGTTGGAGCGGTAGGTACGGATCGCTTCACGTTGGTAGAGCGGTAGGTACGGATCGCTTCACGCTGTTGAAGCGGTAGGTACGGATCGCTTCACGCTGTTGGAGCGGTAGGTACAGATCGCTTCACGCTGTTGGAGCGGTAGGTACAGGTCGCTTCACGCTGTTGAAGCGGTAGGTACAGGTCGCTTCACGTTGGTAGAGCGGTAGGTACGGTTCGCTTCACGCTGTTGGAGCGGTAGGTACAGATCGCGTCACGTTGGTAGAGCGGTAGGTACAGATCGCTTCACGCTGTTGGAGCGGTAGGTACAGATCGCTTCACGCTGTTGGAGCGATAGGTACAAATCGCTTCACGCTGTTGGAGCGGTAGGTACAGATCGCTTCACGCTGTTGGAGCGGTAGGTACGGATCGCTTCACGTTGGTAGAGCGGTAGGTACGGATCGCTTCACGCTGTTAGAGCGGTAGGTACGGATCGCTTCACGCTGTTGGAGCGGTAGGTACAGGTCGCTTCACGCTGTTGAAGCGGTAGGTACAGGTCGCTTCACGTTGGTAGAGCGGTAGGTACGGTTCGCTTCACGCTGTTGGAGCGGTAGGTACAGATCACTTCACGTTGGTAGAGCGGTAGGTACGGTTCGCTTCACGCTGTTAGAGCGGTAGGTACGGATCGCTTCACGCTGTTGGAGCGTTAGGTACGGATCGCTTCACACTGTTGGAGCGGTAGGTATGGATCGCTTCACAATGTTAGAGCGGTAGGTACGGATCACTTCACGTTGGTAGAGTGGTAGGTATGGGACCAAAACAAAGGAAATTGACCCACTATGCTGTTTACTTTCTGCATCAACTTCATATGAGTCTACGTTTAAATCTGTGCTCTTAAGATAACTTTGTTTTACTTATGGTTTTTGTTTGGTTGAATGTTTTTTTATGTGTGTGTTTGGTGTGTACGGTATTATGTGAGTAGATTTTATTTATGTTATGTTGGTAATTGATTGATCTTTTTAAAATAGTATATGTGTTTTGGGGATGTATTCAATGTGATTGGGGCGACGTTAAGATGGGTAAGAAAGCATCACTGTCAGCCCAATTATTTGTGACTTATTATAAAAAGTCTATCAGGAAGTTACAGTACTTACTACTTTGTACCTGCTGGCAACAGGTCGAGATTCTACTGGAGTCGCACCAAAAACAAGAAGGATTTATTTAAGGAGAACTTTTGTTATTAACGTTTGATAACACATGATGCTTTTACAGTTCTAGGCCTTCGCCCTGAATGGTTGGTATCTGTGATGGCCACAGTGAACAGTTCTAGGCCTTCCCCCTGAATGGTTGGTATCTGTGATGGCCACAGTGAACAGTTCTAGGCCTTCCCCCTGAATGGTTGGTATCTGTGATGGCCACAGTGAACAGTTCTAGGCCTTCCCCCTGAATGGTTGGTGTCTGTGATGGCCACAGTGAACAGTTCTAGGCCTTCCCCCTGAATGGTTGGTATCTGTGATGGCCACAGTGAACAGTTCTAGGCCTTCCCCCTGAATGGTTGGTATCTGTGATGGCCACAGTGAACAGTTCTAGGCCTTTCCCCTGAATGGTTGGTATCTGTGATGGCCACAGTGAACAGTTCTAGGCCTTTCCCCTGAATGGTTGGTATCTGTGATGGCCACAGTGAACAGTTCTAGGCCTTCCCCCTGAATGGTTGGTATCTGTGATGGCCACAGTGAACAGTTCTAGGCCTTCCCCCTGAATGGTTGGTATCTGTGATGGCCACAGTGAACAGTTTGTAGACCCATGTATTTTTGACAGCACTCGAAAAGAATGTATATAATTCTTCTTTTCATGAAAAATGTGCAATGTGTAGTTCTACACTGGACCAAAGTGTGAATTGCTTGGAAAGTGATGTCTTTGCGGGGCTTTAAAGTTTATCTGTTTATTTCTCAGGAAAATAAGAGTTCTCCTAAACGCTATTATTGGCATGTTTTTGACCTTCTACGATTGTAGCAGTAATGACTGACAGGCAACACACGTGAAAGGTTTGGTGGAAAGAACAAATACATATTTTTGTTATAAATCTGTATATGAGTTTAGTATAAATGTTTTAATGGGGATATTTCAAGGTTGGTTATTGTACGTTGGTATATAAAAAGGTAAAATATTAGTCCTATGAACTATTATCCATAAACCACAAAAGCTGAAACTAGCACATTTGGGCATTAATTGATCTTACTTCTCTACATGGAAACCATAAGCCAATAGCTATCACTGATATACTGGAACTACAAATAATTGATTGTACAGAAAACTGTCTGTGAAAACTCTCACTTTATCTTCCCATGGCAGTTCCTAATACAAAGAGGGCGTTTTTCGATAATGTTTCACTTACTACTGTTTAGAACTGTACAGGCTTCATCCAAAAGGAGTG
Source organism: Oncorhynchus nerka (assembly GCF_034236695.1). NCBI lineage: Eukaryota > Metazoa > Chordata > Actinopteri > Salmoniformes > Salmonidae > Oncorhynchus > Oncorhynchus nerka. The sequence continues at coordinate 21,508,608 of NC_088411.1, forward strand.
GCACATGCCTGTCATGCTGTGGTGCACCCCTTCACCTTCCAAGCTTTAAGTGTCTAGAGGAGGACTTGTCCGTTTAAACAATGATTCCATTGTTTTTATTGATTATAATGTCAATTAAAATACTATAATCAGGTACTATTCTAATCCCAACAAGGCTGTTATTGATGTGTATGTTTCTTCCTTCCGATAGTGTGCATGGTCAATGTCCTCTCAATAAATGTGATTATTGATAAGGAAGATTATTGTATTTTTTTTATTCTCATGATCCAAGACTCGGAACTCAGGCTACAAAGATATTACAGTATAATTCAAACACACATTGTAAGAGCAACATAAATGATGTCTTCATTATCAAATTCACCTGTTACACACACACCACACCACTATTTTTATATAATAACCCAGACACTTTTATCCAAAGTGACTTACTGTCATGCATCCATACATTTTTTCATACACGTGTTCCCGGGAATCGAACCCACTATCCTGCCGTTGGAAGGACCCTTTTACAGCTCTGTAAATACACTTGCAAGATACCATTGCAGTTTGGAGATGATGTCATAGAGAGCACTTGGTCAACACATCAATTCTGACATGTACAAATATATATCTCTGCAGAGCCTGTGGGTCTAGTGGTAACTGCCGGCTTCCCCACCAAAGGCATGGGTTCAATTCCCTGCTTCAACCCTTCAAACTGTTTTTCCCACATGTATACATATATCTACAGTCATAACGATTCGCACTTCATTTAAATTATGGTGTGTTTTCGTTTCCTTACTTAAAGAGTACAGTATTTGACTAAATTCTGTAGGACCAGTCTATTTAAGCATATCCTTGTCCTGTATGTGACTGTTGTGTCCAGAGGCAATGCTCAGCAGGGAAAACCAAACGTTGGTCCTAAAAGGTTGAAAACAAGTCTTCATCTACAGCAGGGGTGGCCTGTCCTATCTACACAGCTTGTGGCCCCTGAGGGCCACAGTGTATGCTGGTTTTTAGTTAGAGAATGAACTATACTTTGACAATCAGTTATTTTACATTGTTGACCAATTAACTACAGTAATCAGCAGTTAGAAAAAATGAGTGAAAATAAAAGACAATGAAAGGAAACAGATTAAATAAAATGGTGCTGAATTGTTCTTTGACGTTGGTCGGTCAGAAGTCTGTCCACTCTTGGTTCTCACCACCAATCAAGAGTCAGAATCCAAGTCATATGTTTTATCGTGGTCCTCTGGGTATTCTGTCTGTCACTATTCATGCTAGGCCTATGTCTAGACTGGCAAAGTCCACAGGTGCTTTGCTTCAGCCAGCCAAGTCAGGTGGGAGGATGCTGTCTGTGTCTTCACTTATACTCCACCATTATGTTCTCTTAGAATTAATGTCAAGGGTATGGTGCTAAGAATCACCTCCCAACCACTGTCTAATAGAGTTACTGAGTCAAGTTCTTATATGCTCCATTTAGTGCATGGTGATGTCAGGTATGTCACTATAGCTCACTAGCTTGGTGGAGTATAAGGCTGCATCTCAGATGACAATCTTTCCCCATACAGTGTACTACTTTCGGTCATAAGTACAGTAGCAGTGCACAATATGGGAGATAGTGTCAGTTGAGATTCGCTCCCCAAGTCAAGCATGAATGCTCCAACCCTTCGGCTGTTGAGTTAGCACCTGCTAGCTGTTAGCTTTCCTGGCTAAAGCTGTGAATCTGGGTGAGGAACTGAGACAGGCTCTCCTCCCCATCCTCCTCCAGGTGCTGCTGGTAACACTGGAGCAGTCTGGCAGCGCTAGCCTCTGTCGGTGTCTCCCCGGGGGGCAGGCGGGCGCTGGACATCCCCAGGATGATGGTGGTCAGGGACTTGATGTAGTTCTCGGCCAGCGTCAGCGTCTCGATCTTGGAGAGCTTCTTATCCATTTTGACATGCGGGATGGCCTCTCTGAGGGCCTGGAAAGCGTTGTTAAGTTTGTGCATGCGCTGGCGCTCTCGCTCGTTGCTCTCCAGCCGCCGGACGTTGCGTTCTTTGTTGCTGTTGTGAGACCGTTGGCGTCTGTGGGGGTTGTGGGTGGCACCCCCTCCTCCTCTACCTTGCTCGCGGTCCCCGCCCCTCAGGACCCCCCTCCAGGAGCCTCCGATATGGACCGAAGCCTCAGAGCCCTCCTGTTCGCTAGAGCCTGGTTCACTGGTGTCACTGGTCTCTGGTTCGGGGTCTGGCTCAGTCCAGGGTTTTCTGGATGACTTAGCGGCCTTCCCTTTAGACTTCATCCTTCAGCCTGATTCAGTGACCCCTCTTCCTCACACTGTCAAAAGCATTGAAAGATAAGAAAAACAACAACTGGTTATAGAAAGGGCTTGTCATGGAAGAAATAAGCAAACAGGGGGCAGGGCCTTTACCCTGAAGGCTATAGTGTTACAGTTGAGTTTAAACACTCAAGTTGGAATACCTGGCTTTTTGAGCACCATTTTATCCCCTTCCAATCTCCTGGCTTAGACTTGAGTTTTTATTATTATTCATAAAAAACACTAGAAATTGGCAACCCAGTTATAAATGCTGATTATACTGTATTTACATTGTAATTAGCTAATGGAACTAATCCTGCTGTTTACGATCCATAAGCATTTTACTGTACCGTTTACATCCTGTATCCTGACGAATAAGCTTAGATTGATGAGTAATAATGAGGAATACCTGCATAATGCTATTTTACAGTAAGACAGAAATATGGCCCTTTTATCATTGTTTCTATTCGCAGTTTAAAATGAAGATTTAAGAAACACAGCATCTATCTAAACAGCCAGTGTGTGAAAACACCATAATGTTGGTTGTGTAATCTCCACCTCTCTTATCCTGCTGCAGGCTACCCAAGGCTCCAGATAATACCCGACTCAAGGTTACTCTCTTATAACAAACGAGCCAGAAAAGAACAGCACACGTTTGGTAGAGAGATTTTCCCCTGTGTATGCCCTCTCATCATTTAAAAAAACCTCTTAAGGATCTACGGGATCGGTGTCCCTATACCCGGGTGGTTGTTGGATCGGTGTCCCTATACCCGGGCGGTTGTTGGATCGGTGTCCCTATACCCGGGCGGTTGTTGGATCGGTGTCCCTATACCCGGGCGGTTGTTGGATCGGTTGTTGGATCGGTGTCCCTATACCCGGGCGGTTGTTGGATCGGTGTCCCTATACCCGGGCGGTTGTTGGATCGGTGTCCCTATACCCGGGCGTGTCCCTATACCCGGGCGGTTGTTGGATCGGTGTCCCTATACCCGGGCGGTTGTTGGATCGGTGTCCCTATACCCGGGCGGTTGTTGGATCGGTGTCCCTATACCCGGGCGGTTGTTGTATCGGTGTCCCTATACCCGGGCGGTTGTTGGATCGGTGTCCCTATACCCGGGCGGTTGTTGGATCGGTGTCCCTATACCCGGGCGGTTGTTGGATCGGTGTCCCTATACCCGGGCGGTTGTTGGATCGGTGTCCCTATACCCGGGCGGTTGTTGGATCGGTGTCCCTATACCCGGGCGGTTGTTGGATCGGTGTCCCTATACCCGGGCGGTTGTTGCTAACCTGCGCTAATGTGACTAGAATGATGTAAGTAACAGCAAACTTTCCAGGACATAGACATGTCTTATAAGGGCAGAAAGCTTACATTCTTGTTAATCTAACTGCACTGTCCAATTTACAGTAGCTATTACAGTGAAAAAATACCATGTTATTTGAGGACAGTGCACAACAACAAAACTTATCACGGCAACTGGTTTGATACATTCACCTCTGAAGGTAAATAATGTACTTACATTCAGAAATGTTGCTCTTATTTGTCATCCTCAGGGTCCCAGATATAAAATGTAGCAAAGTTTTGTTTGATAAAATACATGTTTATATTCAAATGTAGGAACTGGGTTCTACAGTTTTGAACCCCTGCTGTCTATACTGTTATGCTTCATCAGGTGCTATTCATGTACCATGGTAACAGGTGAATACACTAGTAATAATACATGGGACTTATATAGCACCTTTCAAGGACTCAAAGTTTTTTACTGCAAGTGGCTGTTCTGCTATACTACACCAGCAAATTCAACAAATAATAAGTATTAATACGTATATCAGCCTAATCGAGGCGTAGAGTACAACATATATTAAAGTGTTCGAACTTGCAACAATGCTGGGATTATTACTAATGCGACTTGGCGCATCCAATGGCAATGTCTGCGTTAGGTATTACGCCGGGAGCCGTCTGCTGATTTGACAGCTCCAACGCAGTTACACCTCTGACATCCCTTAAATAAAAACAATGAAACTGATATGCAGTTGCCAGTTATCGCAAGTTAAGGCAGAACTGATTGAATCTAGCCCTAAATTGACAACACATATTTCCAGTGCATTTTTAAGGCATGTCATATTGACCAACAACTCAGTGTATCAATATAATAAAGCCTATTTTATATTAGCATTTAAACGTATACATTTGACCTTTTTCTGAAGATATTATCTTAGTTCTGAACCCAGTACCAGGACATTTTAGCCAAAAACCTGCTTGGCTCTGCCAGGAGGCTTAAACTTGGCCTCAAGTGGATCTTCCATCAAGACAATAACCCCAAGCACCCATCAAAATCCACAAAGAAATGATTAATTGACCACAAAGTCTCCGGACTTGAACCCCATTGAAAAGCTGTGGTTTGAATTGAAGAAGGTCCATACGGACAGACGAAAGATATCAAGGATCTGGAAAGATTCTGTACGGAGGAAAGGTCTTAAATTCCTCACACTGTGTTCTCCAATCTCATAAAACATATTAGAAAGAGGCTCAGGACCATCATCCTTGCAAGATGAGGTATTAAGAGGTATTGAAAACATGGGTGTCAATCCTTTTTAGAAAAAAATATATTACTTGTTCATTAAAAAAAGTATTTCTCTGAGCAATTGTGTTTAATATAATTTCATTTTTTTTGCATACTCAGAATTTGTATGATTTATTTCATACATTCTTTTTTTGCTCATCTTTATCAAGAGTGCCAATCATTTTGAACCTGATTGTAATGTTTAGATGCATGGAGAATGTTCTACAAGTCAATAATACAAATTTAAAAAGAGAGGGGGCAGGTATATTTACTTTAGGGCCTCGAAACCCATTCTTTGTCAATAATTGGATTTAAACAAAACTTTTTAGGCTTGTAGAGACACTAATCAAGCATTAGCATTGTTACTTTGTTCCCCGGTCTCCCCTACTGTATGAATAAATGTTGTGACTCTCTCATACTCTCTTTCTCCCACGCTCACCAATCATTTACATAAAGTAAATAGTTAGCCTTCATCAAGTTGAGAAAACAGTGAACATCTTAAATTAATACAACTTCATTGGATTTCAATAAAGAGAAAATGAATAGACAACAAATTGACATGTTAGTTACCTTTAAAAATGAAAGTAAGATGCCTGTGTATGTAGAAGAATAGTTTTCACCGTGAAACATCAATAATATCCTCAGAATTAAAGTTTCGGTTGAGTGGAAGAAGCGTCTGTCGTTCTGCTCCAAGGATGAAAGATAACTGTCGCATGTGAGGTACCTGTCGCTGCTGTAATGTACACGTTGCGCTCGCTTAGCCAATGGGAGTGCGCTCAGACTCCGGACGTTGTCATCTGTGCCCGTGCGTAGCCAAAAGCCTCGTTTACATCTGAGGCTATGAAGCTAACATGCTTCATTTGTCCTGGTCTTATCAACATTCTGATTGTGCCCACATTGAAGCCTTTGCAGCTACACCAGAGGAGGCTGGTCGGAGGAGCTATAGGAGGACTGGCTCATTGTAATGGCTGGAATGGAATTGTTGGGAACAGTATCAAACACATCAAATATATGGAAACTACAAGTTTGACACATTCCATTTATTCTATTCCAGCCATTATCGCTCCTCCCACCAGCCTCCTCTGATCAACACATGGTAGTAAAATGTATCTCTCTAGGTCCATCCACGGTCTCCGCATTGTGACCAGATATCCTGGTCCCTGTATGCAAATTGTGAAAATGATTTGAAAGACCACTCCAGAGGTGGTCAGTAAGATTAAATGACAATCATATCAAAATGTGTATTTTAAATTAGGTTTTGTCTAGAAGGGATACAGCTTTTGTCACAATTTTCTTTTTGTAGCAGGTTTAGTAGAACCTATGCAGCAGTTTAGGAGAATGAACGTAGCAGGTTAGAAGAATCAGGTTAAGGTTAGGAAATGGGTTAGCTAAAACGCGCCAAAAAATCTACTTTGAGGACAATTTGACAAAAGCTGTATTCTGTCTAGACATGACCGACAAATGACGCATGTTAGAACCAAGTATAAACAGGGCTAAAACTATCGCTTCATTGGTCAAAATCAACTGGAGGCTTCCCACATGTATCAGTCCACTCCTTGCACCCGCCCATTAATTTTCTGAATCCCTCCAAGTAGCTCATCAAAAAACATATAAATATATTTGAAGTCGCATTTAGTGTGTGCGTGACCTATTGTTGCAGCATGGTATTACTTATCACTGAGATACGTTTCACGATAGGCAAGGGGAAACAAATCAAATGAAGACTGCAGAAATGTTTTATTTTCAACATCAAGCTCTTATCAGTACAGTAGTTAGCTGATGAAAAACCTGATGAAAATGTTCTTACATTTGAAATATGCAGGCTGTCAAATACTTTACGAGTGAATCAAGAGATTCCCATTGTTGGAACCCATTTATTCAGTGTAGAATTATCACCATTGCTATGTTCTGATCATCAGAGCCCTCTGTTATTGTTAACGTTTCGTAGGCTAATCCTCATTGGGAGACAGGCACAGCCCTGAAAGGTAAACAACTGACTCTTGGTGGTACAGTAGCCTGAAAAGGGATGGTTTATCACCCCTGCAGTTGGACCCTTAGTCAGGCCCATAGAATGTAAAGGGAGGATGTGTAGTGTTTACTAGTGGTGAAACAGCAAGGTCCCACTGTTGAGCTCTTCTGTTCTTCTGTTTATCTGGAGATTTGTCTTCCATCACATTGTCTTCCTTCAGCAAACACGCTGTTAGGCCTCCATCTCCTCATCCCCAGTGGCGGATACTGGGCTAAAACACAAGAAAGACAGACTTCTGTATGATATAGTGTAATGGTTCCACAAACATTTCTACCGGTATCTAAAGAGAATGTCAGACACAGGTGAGCAGCTCCCAGCAGCAAAATGTGCAGCGGTGAAGTCCTTGAGTGTGTGTGTGTGTGTGTGTGTGTGTGTGTGTGTGTGTGTGTGTGTGTGTGTGTGTGTGTGTGTGTGTGTGTGTGTGTGTGTGTGTGTGTGTGTGTGTGTGTGTGTGTGTGTGTGTGCGTGGGTGCGTGCGTGCGTGCGTGCGTGTGTCTGTGTGTGTGTGTGTACTGGTGTGTGTGCACTAGTACTGGTCCTGCCAGGTTTCTTCTAATCAACCAAACCACACTACAGGTTCTGTGGAACATTTCTTTCCGTTTGTTCAGTTTCTCCTCAGGACAACCATATGTATTTAGTTTACCCATGGGCTCTGATAACTAATAACTACTGGGTATACTTTAAATATCAGTCAAGCAAACTCAGGTCTTACAAGCTGGACCAAATACTGTAACACACGCACACACAGGCACACGGATGCCGACATCCAAGCATGAACATGCGGATCAGAGTTGAGTGCCATCCTGTCTTGTCCTCCACCTATACTGGTCATAGAGCCGTCCACAGATGGAGTCAAGGACACCCCTTGAAATAGCTAGACAAATAAAGGGCCCTCTCCTTTTCTTTCCCCACTCTCTCTCTTCCACTTCCTTTCCTTCTCTCCTTCCCTTTGTCTTTCCCTTTTCATCACACCTCTCTGTTTAGAGTCTAAACAAACCTTGCTTTTTCTTATTATAAAAGAATAAAAACAGATCAATATTATCTATTTACTACACCACTTACTACATTGTGTAAACCTATGGAATAGCCTTTCCACTTTCGTTTGGCCTGAGGCTGAATGTGGCACGAGAGCATGACCGGTTGCATTGATAAGACAGTAGTAAAACTAGACGTCTGTTGACTGGGCTGAACAATAGGCCTTTATGTTGACTGAGAAGAAGATAACATGCTTTCAACTCCAGCCAGAGCCACAGATCTGATATCTATTGCTTTCACTGTGGCCAGCTGTGCTGTTAGCTACTACACGGCCCAGGCTTATTGAGTCAGACAATGTACTGTCACAGAGCTTTGTGATATCAGTGTAACCAACCGACAGGTGGTTTGGAACTGTTGGAGAGAAGGAGAAAAAACTCTCCAGCTAGAAATCCATTAAATAATGAATCATATAAGGGTTGGGGAGAGGAGTGGAGTGGAGAGAAATGGGGGGGGGAGGGAGAGAGAGGGAGAGAGGATAACTCACTTTTTCCATGAGCCCAAGGCTCTCTGGGTGACAGAAAAACAAGTGTGCAGCCATTCACTTGCCTTACTGCTCCAGGTCAGCATCAGTGACGTGGGTGAGGACCAGACTAGAAGGTCTCAACTGTGAGCAGGTATGGGTGGATGGACAACTCCACCTCTGGTGTGAGGATGTGGAGGTCTGGTGGGGGGATGCGGAAAATATACTGGATTCTGATATTATTAGATGGTGATCGGCCATCTTGGTTTTGAGGGAGCTGTCCAAGAAGGAGAAGTCATCCTCCCATTCTAAACCATGACCTGTAGGGCAGCGTAAACACAACCACCATCAGATAGAGATGTCATCAGACAGATAGAGAGATCACCATCAGGAAAGAGAGATAAAGACATACCATTGTCCTTTAAGCAGACCCCTGAGGTTGCCATGTGAGGTAGATGGTTGACATAGCTGCAGGGCGGGATTGGGGATTGATCATTGGTCTCAGGTGTGTGTCTGTAAATTGGTATTGGAGATTGACCCTTGGTCTCTTTGCTGTTGGTCTCTGGCCAGTGACTTTGTAGCTCCCTGGTGGGACTCTCCTATGGAGCGTGTTCAAAATGAAATGATGTTGATACTGTAGGCATAAAAACATGACTCTGATGTAAAATACCAATTATCTGTATGATAGATGCAGTTACCTGATCAAACACATAGACAGTGACATCATCAAAGAAAGACACCTTCCTCCCTTGTCCAGGTTCGTCCCCTTCTGATGACACAGGGCTGGGCTGAGGGGTCACAGGGTTGCGGTGGGGCATGACGGGGCTGGACTGGGGGCCCTTCTCACCTGAGGAGAGCCAACACTGGAAGTCTTCATACCTGCATGGAGAAAAATATGATTCTTTCACATAAAATGCAATTAATTTTATGTTATTCTTCAACATACAACTTGGTATTTTATACAAATAAACATCTACTGAGACATCCATCGTCTCCTTTCACACTGTGTGCCCCAGAGCACTAGCGACAGTATATCTCCTTCCAAAACAGGAAGTGCAAAAACTCATTACTAAGCGGCTCCTCTCCGTACAATGACATGGCACCCAGGCAATCATTGGAGAATGTATGTCTATTATTTTCTCCTGGCCACTCACTGCAGGGCCTGAATAAATATTGGTGGCTGTCTTCGCAGGCGAGCACGCAATAGGAACCTTTTTCCGTTCTACGGTCACCGGGCAACCGTTAAATGAGTGACTCAGGCAAGGAAAAAGAGATGCTGAGTCACTGAGCGCTATGACGAACGAACGCAAGAGGCAGACACACAGCCCAGGAGATGCAAACACACGCTCTTGCCCCCTCCCTCTCTCTCTCTCTCTCTCTCTCTCTCTCTCTCTCACATTCACACGCATGCGTGCACACACACACACAGACAGACACACACACAGACAGACACACACACACACACACACACACACACACACACACACACACACACACACACACACACACACACACACACACACACACACACACAGGGCTCTAATCTGTGTCTTCTTTACCACCTGGATTAGCACCTCACTGTGTATCCGCTACCAATGTCCTACATACAAAAAGACACAGCTTAAACCCACACACATGCGCACACAGACACAAATACACAAGCACGCACTCACACGAACAGTGGTGGAAAAAGTACCCAATTGTCATACTTGAGTAAAAGTATAGATACCTTAATAGAAAGTTATTCAAGTAAAAGTGAAAGTCAGCCAGTAAAATATTACTTGAGAAATATACTTAAGTATCAAAACTAAAAGTATAAATCATTTAAAATTGCTTATGTTAAGCAAACCAGATGTTTTTTTCTTTACGAATAGACAGGGGCTCACTCAAACACTCAGAAATCATCATTCAAAATGTAACGAGGACTTTTGGGTTCTAGGAAAATGTATTAAGTAAAAGTACATTATTTTCTTTAGGAATGTAGTGAAGTAAAAGTGCATTATTTTCTTTAAGAATGTAGTGAAGTAAAAGTACATTATTTTCTTTAGGAATGGAGTGAAGTAAAAGTACATTATTTTCTTTAGGAATGTAGTGAAGTAAAAGTGAAAGTAGTATTTTTTTAATAGTAAAGTAAACTACAGATACCCCCAAAAAACGATTTAAGTAGTACTTTAAAGTATTTTTTACTTAAGTACTTTACACCACTGTGCACAAACACACACAAACAGAGAGAGTACTATAAAATAAAGAGGATTATGAGCTGAAGATTTAACAAGACAATGCCAACTGCAAAGCAATGGTCAAAAACCATTGACACTGTAGTAAAAGTTACAGGAACATACCATTGGTCACTCTCATCAGTTTCCTCCACTACGACCACACCCATTCGGGTGGCCAATAATGGGTAGCCAATAAGATGAGGGTCCATCCAAAGACAGGACAGCTAACTCAGCCTCTTAAGTGAAGTCTGTCAAGTGAAGATAAACAAATGTCATTTTACATGTTGCTACATCATGATGCCCTCAACGACAGAACAGTACAAAGTCCTGATGCAACTTCCTGACACACGGTCCTATCTTACATTATCAATGCAAATTTCAAGAGAAAATTGACTTAAGAGAGAGGAGGTCAGAATACTACTGTACCTTGTGGTTTGAGGGTCCCATTCTACAGGAAATGGTCAGATCAGCGGATCAGTAATCCAGAACCGAGTCTCTGGAGAAAATAGATCAAATAGGAAATTAGGAGAAATAAGAGGAAAAGCAAGAGAGACAGTGAAAGAGAAATGAGGACGAGAGAGATAAGAAAAAGGAAAAGCGAGAGAGAGAGAGAGAGAGAGAGAGAGAGAGAGAGAGAGAGAGAGAGAGAGAGAGAGAGAGAGAGACAGGGAGAGAGAGAGAGAGAGAGAGAGAGAGAGAGAGAGAGAGTGAAATGAGAAGACCAAAGTCAGATAGAGGGGAACAGTGGGGAGAGGACAAAGAGCTCACGTGTACAGTAGTCAGTCCCATGGGCTTGACCAGGAGCAGAGCAAACCAGGCAAATCGATTAAAGACCTGGCTAATGTTGCCTACTTAAATAAAGGTTCATAAAATAAAATGAATAATGTAACAGATCCTCCTCAGTGAGAGACAGTAAGAGGACAGTACTCACACACACCCTGAAGCTTTACAGACAAAATGCTTGGACAATTTTGGCTCAAAATCAGAAACTGAAAGTTTGCAATAGGGTTTGGAAGAAAGAAGGCTGTGCAACCTCAGGACCCTTACTATTTTTAGGACTTTCACCACGGCATATAATCACAAGCCTATGCGGGCAGGACTGCCCTCTAGTGGTTATGTTGATAATAGCAGACAGTCGATGTCAAAGACATGTCGCACACAAATCAAAGGTTATTGGTCGCGTACACGAGCAGAGCGAAGTGCTTATGTTACTAGCTACTAACACTGCAGTAAAAATGAAAAACACCAAATAATAATAAATAACAAAATACTACACGAAGTCAAGAAATGTCAGATCGAATCTAATTAACAGCATTCCAAGTGTAATCTGTACATATTCACACCAGATGCAATATACACAATATATACTAAGAATGAAATGTATATCAGTAGATATATTAGAATGAGCTATGTTGAGAATACAGTATTTAAGTACACAGAACAAAACCCCATGGCATAATGGATAGAATTGCAGGAAATTAGCTTCCTGACCAGAGACCTGAATATAAATACATACACTACTGGTCAAAAGTTTTAGAACACCTACTAATTCAAGGGTTTTTCTTTATTTGACTATTTTCTACATTGTAAAATAATAGTGAAGACATCAAAACTATGAAATAACACATATGGAATCATGTAGTGACCAAAAAAAGTGTTAAACAAATCACAATATATTTTATATTTGAGATTCTTCAAAGTAGCCACCCTTTGCCTTGATGACAGCTTTGCACACTCTTGGCATTCTCTTATGTGTTATTTTATAGTTCTGATGTCTTCACTATTATTCTGCAATGTATAAAATAGTCAAAATTAAGAAAAACCCTTGAATGAGTAGGTGTTCTAAAACTTTTGACCGGTAGTGTATATATGTGAATGGTGTGTATAGACAGTATGGGCAGTATATGAATATAAAAGGTGTGTTCAGCAGTAGTTATATAGGATGATCCATGACTACAATACAGGGTATACATATAAAGTGGGTAAAACAGTATGTAAACATGATTAAAGTAACCAGTGATTGATGACTATGTACATAGGGCAGCGGTCTCTAAGGTGCAGGGTACAATACCGGGTGGTAGCCGGCTAGTGACATTGTCTAATGTTCATTCAAAGGTACTGGTAGGAGGTCAGCTAGTGATAACTGTTTAAATATCTCATTGACACATCTTGCAAGTTTCACGTTTATTTGTTGTGACATAATAAATGTCCAACAACACGCCGATGTACAGATTCCATTCAATTACTACTATCTCCTGAAAGAAGGAAGGAATGAGGGATTAATTGACTGAAAATATTATTCTTCATCAATTTTCACAGTATATTTCCCACACTGTTTCTGAAGGAGGGCAAGTTGTAAGGTTCGGTTGCTACTGTCCTCCCCCTGGCAACAAAATCACTGATGCTGGAGTTCCACTTGATACACTCATGCAGCATCAGGATATTGTTCCCAGGGAGACACACGCACACTCGTCTTTCAGGTCCTCCCTGTCCAGAGTCTGAAAAAGAAGGAAAGGATGGAGTGAAGTGAGGAGTGGAGGAAAGGAAAGGATGGAGTGAAGTGAGGGGTGGAGGAAAGGAAAGGATGGAGGGAAGTGAGGAGTGGAGGAAAGGAAAGGATGGAGTGAAGTGAGGAGTGGAGGAAAGGAAAGGATGGAGTGAAGTGAGGAGTGGAGGAAAGGAAAGGATGGAGGGAAGTGAGGAGTGGAGGAAAGGAAAGCAGATGGAGAGAGAGAGACAGATGGTGGTTAACTCAAATGGAGGAAGGTGCTTGCATTTCACCCTGGCCCCTGTGTGTTTAAGGGGCACCCCCCTCTTTCCTTTTATCCCTCCCTCCCTCCCTTGCTCCCTTGCTCCCTTCCTCCCTCCCACTTTCTGTATAGCCCAGGCATCATGTCACCTAGCCTGCAAACCCTGGTCCTTCTGTTGGGTCCACCGAACTTAGCAGCATTGTGCATATGATATAGGCCAGGGTTGAAAAACAAGTTCAAATGTAGTCTAAACTATTTGTGCTGTGTTCAATCTATTTACTCAGCATCAGATAGTTCTGCTACCTCTTGACGTAGATCTACAACGTCATCCGCTTCATTAATTCATTACAGTATCTTTGACTCTGATGGGCCACATTGAAAGCGGCATCCATATTTGCTCAGATTTCAACTGTAGGGATAGGGTGGGTGGATAGCTGTTCCATTCCCTCATTTATTGTTGTTTTTCTAACTGGGGCAAAGCATAGAATATCCCTTCTCTACTGCCCCACCTGCTATTAATACCCCTAGCCAGGGTAATAACAAGTCTATATCTACCTCTCCTCTTCCCAGGTCTTCAACATTAATGGCCACTTGATGACAGTCCAAAGAAATGCAATGCACCAGTCCCACAATGCAATGCAACGGCCTGGGACACTTGTCCATGTGCAGACCCTAGTGGGCGGAGTCAGGGACAGAGAGTACCGATAGTAGATCTACCCGTGCCTAGCACTACCTGAAAAGGGGGAGGGAGGGGGGTCGCTTTTCTTTTCTGATTGGATTGGCTGTGAGTTTGCCACACCAATTTAGTTGTATCACACGCACATTCGCAAGCCGGGGTGGGGGGGGGGGGGCTGCGTAACTATCCTTTTACACCAGAGGCACAGAATCATCATATCCAGCCAACAGACGACAAGTGACACCAAACAATCCGTGAGAGGAGGGTAATTGGAGCGCACTGGGCTTATTCTGAGCAGTGGCAGTGACGCCCAAGCAAGGCGGGCGACACATGACGCTCTGCTCTCTAACCGTCCAGACCATGCAACATTGCACTCTGGGTAAACCTGTGAAATGAGCTCTCCACCAGCCAGGGCCCTAGCAGCCCTGCCTACAGCCTTTATTTGGACACGCCCGGAGGATAGCGTCTCACTTCTCATTCTGCCGTTTTGGGGGTTAGGGTGAAACTAGACACTGAAACAACAACAGTCAAAGTGGTAAACATGTCAGCTTATTGTGTCATGCCAGTAGTATCTTAGTATCTTAGTAGCAGATTATTGGGTCTTTAGAGCGTTTGCTGACAAGAGTTCCTATAATATGATGACATAAATCTAAGATACATTTCAGAGAGCTGATAATGTATTTATGAGCCTCTGTTGACACCAGTACTCCTGCTCTTCCCCAGTTGAGACCTGGACATGGCTGAACAAGCAAGACTGATGCCAATAATGTATTACCATTTTGGGCAAGTATGCACGCATCAAGTGTGTATGTGCCTCAAGTGTGTGTGTGTGTGTGTGTGTGTGTGTGTGTGTGTGTGTGTGTGTGTGTGTGTGTGTGTGTGTGTGTGTGTGTGTGTGTGTGTGTGTGTGTGTGTGTGTGTGTGTGTGTGTGTGTGTGTGTTGTGTGTTTTGTGTGCGCTTGCATGCGTGCTTAAAGTATTGAGTGGAGCCAACTTAGCCTAATTTATTCATCCATGTTCATTTCCCTGTACGGGCAGAACACGGTTTACTGGGGTAAGGAACTCTATACTGCAGTATACAGTACAGTAACCTGTAATGGTACCTCCACCCCTCAACATAAAGTCTAAATGTAGATACCCTGAACACATTCCTAAATAGGAGTAAACACTAAGTAGAATTGAACACATATACAGTGAGTACAGTGCCTTCAGAAAGTATTCACACACTATTCCACATTTTGTTGTGTTACAGCATGAATTTAAAATTGATTAAAGGGAGATTTTGTCTCACTAACCTACACATAATAGAGTACCACAGTATGCGTCATAATACCCATAAAACCTAGCGTTCAAACAGCGAATTGGTTCCAATCATTTTTCCACTGTTCATTTTTCCCATAGAGGATTTTAGAAACTTAAAATAGGGTCTGTGTTTTGTGTAGACTTACCCTGGTGTGACGTTTTTATAACCATGTCAATCTCTCTCGGACAAGGTGACTTTTATCAATAAATTCGC
This sequence comes from Oncorhynchus nerka, assembly GCF_034236695.1. NCBI lineage: Eukaryota > Metazoa > Chordata > Actinopteri > Salmoniformes > Salmonidae > Oncorhynchus > Oncorhynchus nerka. The sequence continues at coordinate 21,524,123 of NC_088411.1, forward strand.
CTGTGTTTACCCCCCAAAAGTGAAATGCTAATTAGCTGCTAATGTGGATATCATAAAGAACTACAAATGTAATTTTGATCTGGACGAGACTGCTGAATCGAGGCAAAGGTAAGAATCACTGGATTAACTATCTAATGGCTAAATGTAGTCATGAATCAATTGGTTACATTTCTTGAAATGGACAATTCTGTGAACTGCCTTGTGCAAGTTCTAAATTGACACAGTACCTGTTAGCGAAGGTGTCAGCTAGAGAGGACATGGAGGAGCTTGCTGTCACGCCTGCTCCCGCTCCCCCTCCCTGGCGCTCGAAGGCGCCAGCCTCCCCAGCATTACGCACTCCTGCCACCATCATTACGCACACCTGCCTCCCCCCCGTCACGCGCATCATCGATTATTGGGCTCACCTGTACTCAATCACCTCTGTCATTATCTCCCCTATATCTGTCTGGTTCCCCGCTCTGTTCCCTGCTTCAGCCTTGATGTTCGCATGTCTTTGTTACCCGGGTTCTGACGCTGTTCCTGTCCTGTTACCTGTCTGTTCCACATGAAATGTTCAACTCTCTTGTACCTGCTTCTCATCTCCAGCGTCGGACCTTACATGCAGGGATTTGATGTTAATTAGCATTTTGAGAGTAAATAGAGACGAATATATTGATAAAAGTCACCTTGTCCGAAAGAGATTTATATGGTTATAAAAACGTCACACCAGGGTAAGTCTACACAAAATACAGCCCTTATTTTAAGTTTTTCTAAAATCCCCTAAGCCAACTGACATACAATCATCATATACGCTGCTGCTACTCTGTTTATCATATATCCTGATGCCTCGTCACCTTACCCCTATGCATATCTACCTCTATCACTCCAGTATCCCTGTCACCTTACCCCTATGCATATCTACCTCTATCACTCCAGTATCCCTGTCACCTTACCCCTATGCATATCTACCTCTATCACTCCAGTATCCCTGTCACCTTACCCCTATGCATATCTACCTCTATCACTCCAGTATCCCTGTACATTGTAAATATGCTACTGGAACTGACCCTGTATATAGTATGCTTACTTACTGTCTCCTGTTTTTCTTATTTTTATTTCTTGTGTGTTTTTGTTCTACCTTTCGTTATTTTTAGTGCTACATTGATATTGATTACTACATTGTTGGGTTTAGAGCTTGCAAGAAAGGCATTTCACTGTACTTGTACATGTGACATTACAACTTGAGACTTGAACCTCCTTCCCAAACCACTGACAGTAAGTCAGGTTCTCACAGGTCTGCAGGTAGCCTGGCAGTAAAGAGCGTTGGGCCAGTAACCGAAAGGTTATCCCCGAGCCGACTAGGTCAAGAATCTGTTGACGTGCCCTTGAGTAGCACTTAACCCTAACTGCTCCTGTGAGTCGCTCTGGATAAGATGACTAAAATGTAAATGTAAGTCAGTGAACTCCAAAACCCATGTCGTGACAGTATCCTAACAGTAGAAGGCAGATAAACCCATGTCATGACAGTATCCTACCACTAGAAGGCGGCTAAACCCATGTTGTGACAGAATCCTACCACTAGAAGGCGGCTAAACCCATGTCATGACAGTATCCTGCCCCTAGAACATTTACATTTAAGTCATTTAGCAGACGCTCTTATCCAGAGCGACTTACAAATTGGGAGGCAGATAAACCCATGTCATGACAGTATCCTACCCCTAGAAGGCAGATAAACCCATGTCATGACAGTATCCTACCCCTAGAAGGCAGATAAACCCATGTCATGACAGTATCCTACCCCTAGAAGGCAGATAAACCCATGTCATGACAGTATCCTACCCCTAGAAGGCAGATAAACCCATGTCATGACAGTATCCTACCCCTAGAAGGCAGATAAACCCATGTCATGACAGTATCCAACCACTAGGAGGCAGAGAAGATAACCCCTCCCTCCAGAAGAGCTCGTTTCACTCAGCCTTATAGGGTCATGCATGTCTAGTAGACGATGTGGCTCTGCTGCTGTGTCATGGCGATTTAAAAATAAAAGTGCCATGTCAGTCTGGCAGCTCTCCCACCTGCCTCTCTCTGCCTGGGTTCTGGGTTGTTACCATGGTGAGGAGAAGAGAATAGGAGATCAAATGACCCAGCTTGAACAGGAACACAAATTATAGATATAGCTGTCTATACCTATACTGTCTATATCTATACTGTCTATAACTGTCTATATCTATACTGTAAGGTTCATTTGCCCTGGACTTTTGGTACATACAGGTGTGGGATCTTAATTTCCTACACAGTAGTAAAATGCAATATTGTATACAAGGTTTAAAAAGGCTTCTAATGTTTGTAATTTCCACTTTAAAATGTCAGACTTGATTTGTCCTACTCTGCAGAATGTTTGTGAAGGGGTTTATTAGGGATGTATTAGGTAGTTCATTGACTGTTAACACAACACTAGGCTGGACTGTGAACTGTTAGTTTGGTCTCTGGGGAGAAAGAGGGGGATTGGAGGGTTCGGGTTCGTAGGGTGTTGGGGGTCGCGAAATTTGTAGGGGGCTGGGAGGTGGGTAGGGAGGTGGATGGGAGTGTAGGGGGGTGAGGGCTAGTCAAGACAAGCATTGAGACACCTAGGCCTGTCATTACATCATCAATCTGTACAACCTCATTTTAGGAATTTCACTAATACGTTGAAAAAAAATGAATCATTAAAATGGTTACAGTATATATTACCAAGGTGATACTCAAAACTTTGTTTGAGTCTATAAAAGTGAGCATAGTGACTGTAGAAAGTAAACCGAAACTATCCTAATGTTGTAACAAGAAACCCATTGAAGCCTGTGACGGCCCCATATAAAGGTACACATACGAACACATGAACACAACTCATACAGTACTGTAACAGAAGCAGGAGACCAGCTTAGAGCAAACTGATATTTCAGCAATAACATGAAGCTAGCACTGAGCCGCAGAACACACAATCGCTGAGACATTTGCTGGCGACGCTGAGAGGCAAAGGACTGTTGGGAAAGTGTTGAAAAGCTAGACTGTCACCTCTGACCTGCACACACACACACACACACACACACACACACACACACACACACACACACACACACACACACACACACACACACACACACACACACACACGCAATCATAATCCAAGATGGACAGCTGTAGAACTCTTGGATGGTGCAAAGTGATCATTCAGCCAGCCACACTCAACCACAACCACTATCAGATACTAAAACAGTCCCACTGGGACAGCTGGTCTGGAGGGAGAGGACACAACGTACATACAGTAGCCTGAGAATCTAATGATTGACAAATTGGTAAGCACATTCCCTAACTGGAGAGCTATATTACATGAAAATGTTTTCTTGGTTTCTGAGGACTGGCCAGCGATGTTCTAATTTAAACCCTCAGCTCTGCTCTGTGCTCCTCCTATCCTTCACACCCTCGCCCCATCCCAACCTCCTCCAAGGGGTGCTGGGGAACCCCACCCTTCACTCACCCACCACCGGACAGAGAGAGACTGTCACTCATGCTCTAAGCCAACTGGCATCAGAATGGCCCTATTACAGCTCGAGGTGGGGGGGGGGGGTACTACTCCAGTTGCATGGTGCAACTATATATCGGTCCAAAATGTAATGAGTCAGGGTTTCCCTGGTTACGAATTAAACAGACAGGAAACAGAAGATAGAGGGACAGAGAGAGACGAACGGTGAAGGGTATAGGCTACATATGCCAAAATAGATGTTCACATTTAATAAATAGCTTACATGACACTTGTTGCAGGTGAACTTACTTACGATTAAAATAATTGCAGTTTAATTCATATCAACAATTTTTTCCCTTATGGTTTGCTGCTTCTATCCCCACTCTTTAAATAGAGTCGCTGGCTAGCTGCATTGTCACGGATCCCCCGGTACTGCTGCTCATTCTGTTTACCAGTTCCGGAGGTCAACGTCACCGGCCTTCTAGGCTTCACTGAACTGTGTCATTACGCACACCTGGTTCCAATTCCTCCCTGATTGTATTTGTACAAATGTGCCCTTTGTTTCCCATTGGGCTGTCCATTATATTTACCATGTCCGTTGGTCGTGTGAGTACCTATGCCTTGTCTGTGCTGCGTGTTTTGTGTATTACGGGTCTCGTCCTGTGTCGTTCTACGAGGTTTGACCTCACTCTTTTGTTTTTAGTACATCCCAGTGTTACTGTACATGTTTGTTTTGGGTTTATTAAAAACCCAGATGTATTCCTGCGCCTGTCTCCAAATCCTTTATACCAGAGTGACATGAATTCTTTACATTTTTGTGCTGACCGATGGTAGCCAATGGCTAAAGCACAGGGATTAAAAGGCAAGTTTGAATTTAAACCCGTACGTGAAATAAGCTACAGCACAGTGCAGGATGGTGGAAGCAAAGATCCCTGTTGATTTGAACAAACCTGTCTAAGCCAAATCTCTTAACTCTTTAAGGGGTCCATTACATTCCACCCCACGGCCCCTTTCCTATCCAGAAAGTAACACAAGAGAAAGACCAACCATTTTCTAACACTCCTTAGAACAGAAGGGTGGAGGGGAAGCGAGAGAGTCAGGAAAGAAAGAAAGAGGGAGAGAAAGGATAAAAAAAGTGAGAGGGGGGGAGAGAGCAAGCGAGAGAAAGAGAAATGAAGAGAAAAAGAGCGCTGCACCTGCTGATGTGGGTGTAGAAGGGAAACCTGACATACAATGGCTTAATGACCATCTCAGGGAGTTACAGTAGACTAGCTAACACAGGCCTATTTAATGGCCTGGTGAAATCACACCAGCAGAGGGTGATGTGTGTGGGGAAGTCTCTCTCCAGCCCCCTGAGATACAACTGGCCAAATGTCCCCTCTAACCCAGGGCTGTTCAATCCCGGTCCTCGGGACTTGGGAGCCACACATGGTACATGCTTTTGTGCCAACGCAACCAATACCTGATTCAACTGAGCCTGGATCGCAGCCAAAGGGGGTCTTTAACTGGGACTGAGCGTTGGTTGAAACTTTGTCCATTTAATAACGTTCATTGGGAACATGTGACAGTGTGCACGTTCATTCTATTTGCTTATTTACTCGACCCACCTGATAACTTCCTCCACATAATATTACTCCTATAAATGTCTGGTCATTTTCATCCCTGGACAAAACTATGTTCTGTTGTGTTTATCCTCCCAAACCCAGTGAGTAGCCTACCCTTGGCTCACGTGTAGACTGCAGAATGAGTGTGAGGGAAGGTTCTTAGGTTGTTGTTGTGGAGGGGACAGGGTACTCAGCCAGCCTGGCAGTAAGTTAGGTTGGAGTAAGGAGTAACGTGAGCAGTGATCAGAACGTGAGCAGCGATCAGATAGAACACTCTGTCTTGTTTTCCTTTGGTTGCTGAGGATTTATAGCTGCGAGAAGTGGCACAGGGTTACTACAGGGCTCCCATCAACACGCACTCACTCACGCACACACGTGCACGCACGCACACACACACACACACTTAAATCTTGAGTGATTGATGTCAAAGCGTCAGGAGAGTGAAATAAAACCGCTTGAGGAGGGAGAGGCCTTGCGAGGAGAAATGGGGTGATGGGATTGGGGGGGTCGGGATGAATCTGAGAACGGTATCGGTATGTCCCCCACCACAGCTGGTCCGATGGAAATAGACAGAGATGTAACTGAGCCCAGGGAAGAAGAGGAGCAATCGCTTTCCCCAGGATGGATGTTCAAGCAGTCTCTCTTTCTCTCTCTCTCTCTCTCTCTCTCTCTCTCTCTCTCTCTCTCTCTCTCTCTCTCTCTCTCCCCTTTCTCTCTGTATCAGTATCCTCTCGAGGGTGCAAATGTTTAAAACATTAAAAACCTCTACATGCAGTCCACAGTAATTACCCGATGACAATGGCAGGTAGATCTAAAGCCCATACTCATAGCAGCCAGTTAGTGGGCTGAGCGAGCGAGCCCAGGCTGCACATCTCTGTGTCTGAGTGTGAGAGGAGTACAGTAAGCTGAATAGCTCAGCAGCAGAGCCCCAGATATACTCCCTGTGACTCCCCAAAGACCTTATCAGTGGTAGAAACGTTGTCCATAAACAGCATACAGAATCAGACCTGAGCAGACCTCACCCTGAAATGTGCACAAACCCAAGTCAAAACAGGATTTGTTGTCTTTCAGATACTTAAGATGCACTTCATTTAGCTTGCTCGATGCAGTGGGACCAACGGATAAAAAGCCAGATAAAGAAAGAAAGCAAAAAGTCCAAACCCAGCAGGTCAGCAGGCTCTCTCTCTCTCCTCTTACTCGGGGAGTGAGAAGAGAACGCTGCCACCGGCTGGTTGGCTTGGCAGCTGAGAGAACGTCCCCATGTCTGTCAGCTATGCCAAAATGACTCAGCTCTCACCACACCAAAATAGCACCAATCAATCCCAGCCAGGCAACAATGTGGTGGGGTCTTCTAAGGCCCTACAGATCCAGGTTCGATCCCAGGCTGTGTCGCAGCCGGCTGTGACCGGGAGACCATGAGGCGGCGTACAATTGGCCCAGCATCGTCTGGGTAAGGGGAGGGTTTGGCTGGCTGGATGTCCTTGTCCCATCGCGCTATAGCGACTCCTGTGGCGAGCTGGTCTCATGCACGCTGACACGGTCGCCAGTTGGGCGGTGTTTCCTCCGACACATTGGTGCGGCTGGCTTCCGGGTTAAGCGAGCAGTGTGTCAAGAAGCAGCGCAGCTTGGCAGGGTCGTGGGGTCGTGCTTGGCAGGGTCGTGGGGAGAAAAAGGGCTAAAATATGAAAAATAAACGATGTGGTAATCATGGTCCAGGGATCTGGGAGAGATCTGCTGCTGCTCCAGTTTCAACTGTTCTGCCTTATTATTATTTGACCATGCTGGTCATTTATGAACATTTGAACATCTTGGCCATGTTCTGTTATAATCTCCACCCGGCACAGCCAGAAGAGGACTGGCCACCCCACATAGCCTGGTTCCTCTCTAGGTTTCTTCCTAGGTTTTGGCCTTTCTAGGGAGTTTTTCCTAGCCACCGTGCTTCTACACCTGCATTGCTTGCTGTTTGGGGTTTTAGGCTGGGTTTCTGTACAGCACTTTGAGATATCAGCTGATGTACGAAGGGCTATATAAATACATTTGATTTGATTTGATCCCTCAGGAGGCTAATGTGTTTTACTATCACTCTGTTTGATTCATCTGTTGTCACAGCAAATTTTCCCGCTGAGCAGGAAGTGCAAAATACTGTGTATTCAAGGTTTAAAAAGGCTTCTGAAGTTCGTAATTTCCACTTTAAAATGTCAGACTTGATTTACCCTAATAAAAAATGTATCAACCCCTAGAAAACATTTTCAAATAATAACTAACATTTCCTGTTGCTGCTGGATTCTTTTTCTGCTTTGAGAAACTGGTCAAATGAAGATAGTACACCTGTACGTGTGCTTTACTTTCCACTGATGTGTTTTAGTGTTTCCATAGTTAGCCGTTAGACTCAGCTCTAATGATGGAGTGCAGATCCCCAGGAGGATACATAGACAAGTTTTTACACTAAATAATTGTATAGACATTTTTTCCCCATAATATAATTCATCAATAAGGCCCGAGGGGGTGTGGTATATAGACAATATACCACAGCTAAGGGATGTTCTTCGGCATGATGCAACGCAGAGTGCCTGGACACAGCTCTTAGACGTGGTATATCGACAATATATCACAAACCCCCCGAGGTGCCTTATTGCTATTATGAACTTCTTACCAACATACTTAGAATAGTTCAAAGAAACGTTTTGTTGTACCCGTGGTATACGGTCTGATATACCACGGCTGTCAGCAAACCAGCATTCAGGGCTCGAACTACTTAATTTATAATCCCCTTTTGATAGATCAACAAGACATTTTACAAACCCAAACAATTCAGTCTTGTCAGGTCTCAACATGACATCATATCTGGCAAAGTGGATACAGTAAGCTCTCTCAACCAGCACAACGCAAAACAGGACTACAATGACAAACACAAAATCCCAATCCCAAAAATATATCATTTTCCTCCTACTTACCACTATGGTTCTCCATGTAGAAGAAGTCTGCTCTGCTTCTTAGTTCCATTGTCTTTCCTCCCCCACCTCGACAACTACTGTGTATTGTCTTCATGGATATCAACAAGCTTCACCTGCACAGGAAACTACATAGAACGCCAACATCCACACACAGCTAAAACATAAAGTCAATCTGTACAGTCTCTACGTGTAGAAGCCCTACCACCCATCCCTCTTCCCCTCTCCCTCATCCCCCCCATCCCCCTCTCCTCCATCACACAGGAAACCTGGCCTTCCTGCAAACAAGCATCGGAGCATGGAAGGGGACAAGGCCACGGCCGAGGGCAGGTATGGAGGGAGAGGATGTTTTTGTCGTTTTTCAACTCCCCTGGCTGAGAGGCCTGCTGTCGTCTATCCTGAGGAAACCGGCTCACGTCATTGGTGCTCAGAGGAGCTCTACAACTCCAGCCATAGGCTTGCACGTGCTCAGTAGCAGGCCCACAGTGACACAGATCGCTGCAGAGCGGGCCCGGGGCAGATATCAACAATGACCCCCACATGTGAGCAATGAAGTAGATGTATTATTAGGGATAGTGGGGATACTGTCAATCATCATTCCCCAAAGTTTCATGTAAGGGTAAATGTGTCACGGTCAGTTCAAGCTCTTTATCGTTATGTTTCTCTCCAAAGCTAGTCGCTGTCGAACCAGCAGGAAACATTACACTGTACTGTTTCCAAGCCAACGGCCATTATCCAGTTACTGTACATAATAGGCTACAGTAGAGCATGGCCACCTGGGAATGTGTGAATACTTCAGCAGGTGGCTGTTCAGTAAAACAGCCTCGCAGGGAGGTGGCTCTTCAGCATTCATCAGTCGTTAACACTTCCTCAACCTCTATCAGGCACCAACAGCTGTGTCTGCCCCACTGAAAAGACATAACATGTACAGCAGTACTGACACTGGAGATTTGCAGAAGCAAAACCTAATATTCTCATAAAACAAAGTCCCTGGTAAGTGATTTACCACTACCCGTGACGATAGTGAGCCTACCCCCATCTCAGGGGAAGCCCAAACGTGACTGAGCCTCCGAATAACAGGATGTTTATAGCTAAGCCTGGGGGATCCTGTGCCAGAGAGACAGCTCTGTAACACAGGGAGGAAGCAACCAGAAACGTAGAGAAGGGAGAGGGCAGAGAGGAGGGAGATGAGCAATGGGAGTGGAGGAAGACGGGAGGAGAGGGAGAGAGAAGAGCAGGCAAGCCAGGCGATATCTGGCCAACCAAATATAGCATGTCTTATGTTTTCTTGTCCTCTTATCTGTTCCTGAAGCCTTTTCCCAGCATGTCCGAAAGGAAAATGACTAAATCTCATGAATACAAAGACAGATCAACACTTCTGATCATGCATCACTGTCACTGGCTGTTTCAAACACATCTCATATTCAGGCTTAAAGGGTTCAATCTGCACTGTTTCCACTATATGGGGGAAAGCTAGTAAGAATGGCTTTCTGTTCACCAGAAGGGCCACTTTCAGTTTGTCTCTTAATTAAGTGCGAAAACAAAAGCTTTGTCATAGTGACGCCGTGACATCCACGCCCGTTGAAAGTCAAGTGGGCCCAAAAGACAGCTGTGTTTGGCAGGGAAACGCTGGTGGTTTCTGACACCATGGCATCATAAGATCGCTCTTACCAGTAGCTTTCTACCTCACCATCAGTTAGGATAGAACCACAAGCTGCTACGTTTCATCGCGATCTCGCTACAGTTTCAGTATGGCTCTCACAGACTTCCTTGCTGCGTCAGATATTACTTCAGCGATCAATGCTTGCAGAGGTATGAATGTATGTTTGCACTTTTGACCTCTACTGTAATTTAATGGTATGGGGAATGTTACAGTAGGTATGTTGGATTGCCCATAGGGACTCATAAATGCCGTTTATTTTTCTCTATACGATTGTGGCTTCACAAATGTGTTTACGTAAAGAAACTGGAAATGCAAGTAATGAGCTATTCATTTCAATCATCAACGGGTTGTTTGGTCCTTTGTCGTTATGCACTGTCCATTCTGCTTTTAGCAAACGACTCCTTCAGCCCCAAGAAGTTTTTTGCGATGGTGGGCTTGTCCAAGAAGTCTCCCCCTGAGATTGAGAAGATCTTCATGATCCTGGACCAGGACAAGAGTGGCTACATCGAACAGGACGAGCTACAGTTGAGTCTCAATATAACACACACGTCTTCTAGGGAACTTGATCCCATGATCAAAATAGCAGCAGATACTAGGCAGATACAAATATTTTTATTTTATTTTGTTTCTCAAAAAAAGTTGCCTAATACAAGGACTTAAGATCCTTTAGAGTTAGATGGATACAACCAAACACACAAATCTTCTACTGTACAGTGTACCATATGTAATGCTACTTTTTGTGTTTTGTGTTTCGTTTGTGTGTGTGTGCGTGTGCGTGTGCGTGTGCGTGTGTGTGTGTGTGTGTGTGTACGTGTGCGTGTGTGTGTGCGTGTGTGTGCATGTGTGTTAGGCTTTTCCTCCAGAACTTCTCCAAGGGGGCTCGTCCCCTGACAGCGGCTGAGACCAGAGCCTTTCTCCTAGCTGGGGACAAGGACGGGGACGGAAAGATAGGCTGGGACGGTAGGGTTACTAGGCCATCGGGCAGGTTGTTGTTTATTGTCATGAGTCTTGTCCTGGAGGCAGAACTGAGACATTTTGCCTTAGATAGGCCAGCTGAAAAGTCAAAATTGGCTATATTGTATTAGGGTTATCAGTGTGGTTAAGGTTATGGTTAAGTTGAGGGCTTGGTTAAAAATCAGATTTTATAACTGTGCCAGCTATTGACCACTCTACAGAACAAGAATCATGACGAAAAACACCTAACCTGCGGTAGCCAGGGTCGGCTGTTGGCATTTATGATTCTAATGGCAGTTTAAGGATCACTGGATGAGAAACCCAGTTTGGAAATGTAGTTAGAGGATAATTAAATCTGTATATTATGCATATTGAACATTAAGAATGAACGCATTGAGAACAGTTTGTGTCTCTCTTTCAGAGTTCTCCAACCTTGTCATGTCTTCATAAAGAGAGGAAGATAAAGAAGATGTTTATTTTTGACAATCTTGTAGTTTGAAGACAAGCAGTACATGGTCTGTGTGAATCTGCTCAGTGCCTTCTTGGATTGGTCCAGCCTCTGTCTGTCAGTACAAGTAGTGCAATATGCTGTATGCTAGTTTTGACTAAGGAAAATATGATATTGTAAACCAATACAAATAAACAGTCTTTGGCTTAACACTTGCCTCGCCTGCAGCTGTCTTTCTCTGATGTAAAGTTTATAAATACAGTATATATGGCTTTGACCATAAATATTGTAGCACCTGTTTCACATGACAGTATGTGATGTATCCTAGTCATGTCCTTGACAGGCTGCTCCTTGCATGAATATGAGCATGTGGCCCAGGGTAAAGAGTCAAGTCAACACAAGTCTATATTCCTCTCATGTGTATCCAACTGCAGTACATCATCCAAACGAAGTCATTTTCTTCTCATGATTATTCATATACAGTATATATGGAAGGCAGACGAGGGATTAGGTTTCTTGCTATAAACTGATAACTTGGGAACCTTTTAACTGTCAAGAAGATCATGTCTATATGTTTCTATCAACAACAACAACTTTTAACATGTTTAAAATGAGACTCTGCTAGTATGGAGGTGATTTTATTGTTTACAAATATGACAAGCACAATATCTTCCAGCATAAGAATGATGAATCTATGTCAAATAATAATGAAATAGAGAATCTAGACTTACATCATATGAATATATAAATTTACATTAAGCTTATACATTTTTTTTATGGTTAAAACTATATTGTACAGATAGTTAAACAGTTAGATTTTTATATAAATCATACAAAACAAAATGATCTGATTTGATGGATACTAAATTGTTCATGTCTGTCTATCATCTCACACTTGCTCTATACATTTTCAGAAACACACTGAGGTCACCAAGTGCCACATTGCCCTGATTGCAGATAATGGGTCATATAAAAAAAACGCATTGCAGGCATTTTATCTCCAACATACAGCCGAATGAGAAGATCAGCTCCAAGTCCAAAATGCCCCTCTTGCATTTCACCCCAGGACTGCATGCATATCCCTAGTTGAAAGGATAAAAATAGTACAATTTGACTACTAGACACATTTTCCAAAAGGAACCCTAAGCATACGGTGTGCGTTACACCTTGAAGGGCGAGGGTATATAATGTGGGAGCTAGGGGAGTATTGCTTCATCCAGCCCTACACTGAGATACAGCAGCCTCCTCGCCACTAATCCACTAATCCTCCAAAGGTGAGTTCCCTCAACCGGACTGATGCTCTAATTTAGGCTACAGACCACCAATGGTTTTCAGCATCAGCAACATGCAAAGATTTTTTCTTTACTGCCTCCACGGAATACATTCAATAAAAATGAAGAGGGAAACGTTTCTATCTGGAGTGCGTTTGGAATTGGAGTTTAAATAAAGCAAAACAAATTGGACTTAAAGCGCTTACCTGAGAGATGGAGATGGAGGACTTATGCCGTGGTTTTGGCGCACGAGGAATGTCAGTTCGAGGGACCACTCTGAATGATACTTACTGTCACTGGCAGACATGTCTTACTCAATGTTTCTTTCTTTACCAATGCTTCTTCTCCATCTAAATTGCCATGGACCTTCATGACAGTGAAGGTCCTATGTGAATCTTTCTGTGTGAATGGTTGAGAGACAGAATAGAAACAGACTCCAGAGCTGGTAGAAATAGATGAAAGAGACGATCTGATAAACAGGTCTAGCAGACCTAAAGGACATGGGTCACAGCATACCACTGTATGGGCTTTGGCCTACAGTAGTTTCTTGCGTTGATGCACTCTGCCTTTGAGCACAGATGAGCTACGTTTGGAATGTAAACCTGTAGGCTACAGATAACACAGTACTAATGCTATTTATTATCCATTTAAATCCATTCATTCATTAAACAATTAGTAAATTAATGAAAGAACATTTGGGAAAAGGTCAATCTACATAAATATATATATGCCTGAGTCAGTTTTATTGACAAAAGATGTGGTTATCAGAGTCAAAAGGTTAGTGGGCCCAAGTATTTTCTGTTGAATATTCATGTTCATGACTTTGAAAATGTCTCTCTCTCTCTTTTTCTCTTCTCTTGCTTTCTCTCTCCCCACTTCTCAGAATAAAAAAAATGGCTTTCAAGGGAATGCTTAAGGACGAGGATATCGCTGCTGCCCTCCAGCATTGCGCAGGTGTGCTATACTTAATTGATTTATGACAATCAATGTCAGTTAAAGTGAAAGGGCCCGTATTGACCATGTTGAATCATCCATGAGCAGGCCAGACAGTGATGTTGAAATTACCACTGTGTTTATCCCTCACAGCTGCTGACTCCTTCAACCACAAGGAGTTCTTCGCCAAGGTTGGCCTGGCTGGCAAGTCTACTGAGGATTTGAAGAAAGCATTCTACTTTGTTGACCAGGACAAGAGTGGCTTCATTGAGGAGGATGAGCTCAAGTAAGTCTCACACTGATCCAGTTGATTCCGTTGTCAAAAGCTAACTTACTGTATTATACAAGGCAACTTATTCCTGAGGAAGGCAGTTAACCCACTGTTCCCCGGGCGCTGAAGACGTGGATGTCGATTAAGGCAGCCCAGTTGACTCAGTTGTCAAAAGCTAACTTACTCTACAGTATAAGGCAACTCATTCTGTTGATTAATTTGCCAAAAGCTAACTTACTGTACATTACAACGCAACACCACCCATGAAACTGAAATGAATGCCAGTGCATATCTTCACTATTCCTTGATCTCCACTCACCAAGTCTCATTTCAATTTGATCGCATAGGGATACTTAAACACACCCTTCAAATCAAATCACATTTCATTGGGTGCGTGCACATATTTTGCAGATGTTACCTCAGCTGCAGTGAAATGCTTGTTTCTAGCTCCAACAGTGCGATATACCTAACAATACACAACAATACACACAAAAAAGAACAAAAATAAAGAAATGAAGAAATATGGGAATGAGCAATGTCAGAGACTGGAATATATATATATATATGATGGTGTATAAACAGTATGGACAATATATGAATATAAAAGGTGTGTTCAGCAGTAGTTATATAGGATGATCCATGACTACAATACAGTGTATACATATAAAGTGGGTAAAACAGTATGTAAACATGATTAAAGTAACCAGTGATTGATGACTATGTACATAGGGCAGCGGTCTCTAAGGTGCTCCTCTCTCTCCAGGCTGTTTCTCCAGACCTTCTCTGCTGGTGCCAGAGCTCTGACAGATAAAGAGACCAAGGTCTTCCTTGCAGCAGGAGATGCTGATGGTGATGGCATGATTGGAGTTGATGGTAATCAAATCACTTTTACACATTTCTATCAAACAAGCAACTATGTACTTGACCCTATCCAGTTGGTCAAGTAACTGTAACAACAAACCATTTGTAGTAACGTGTTACTACCTTTAAATGACATGAAGGAAATTAGGATTTTATGAGGATCATTTTTTCCCAAGTTCTCATCATGACCTGTCTTGCAATAACTGTTGTTGTTTCTTCCTTGTTCCCACAGAGTTCACCACCTTGGTGAAGGTATAAGTCATCTATTATTGGCTCGGTTTTCATAGAACCACAAGTCTGCTGCTGAGGTTGTCCTGGCTTGCTGCCTGTCAAATACTGCATCTTTTTTATATTCATTTTATTTATGAATGTCACCCCACACTCCCAAAGCGTGTTGACTGTTATGTTTTTTAACTACGTCAGCCGGTGTGCAGAAGTTTACCACCAGACCTTTTGCACTTTTAGAAAATTGAAATAAATATTCATTTGGATTAACAACGACTTTTGTTTCTAATGGTTTTTCATCTGACATTGAGTGTCACAGTTGAGCAAGTCCTTCGAAGCACTTAAGAAGGAATAAAATGTTAGGCTTATTTAGAATATTGGAGTATACAGGACTGATGCAGCACACACTAGCTACACCGGGATTCCCATCAGCATTCCTCCACAGGGTACTGAGAAGTAACTGTATATAGTGACCTCTGCGGTACATCATGTGAACATATAGGTTCACATAAAGTTAAAACAGGATCCACCTACTGGCACTGCATCTAGGAGACATATATATGTTCAGCTCTGGCACACCTATAGCTGGTTCAGAAAGACACAGATACTGCCAGGGCCTCTTGGAGACAGCTCTTGGCTAGTGTTTCAGAACTCCCATGTTACACCGTTTTTGTTAATGAGGCACATTTATGAACAAGTTTCTCTCCCTCAGCTATCAGACTGAGAAAATGTCATACTCGGTGACATAGAATAAGGCCATTTCTATTTATGTCGCGAGGGAGGGAAAAGTGAACAAATTGCACTCTGAACTTTTACTTGCAGATATTTGTTTACATGTAGAATGTACAGTAAATGTGTTTAATTATTTGTATATGCTATTGATGACAAGGTGGGATTTAGTCCAAGGACCACCTCTAAGTGGAATTTGGAATGTCAGAATGTCAGAATATTAGAATGTCCCACATCAGCTTGGATTCCTTCCTAATTTCAGCTGATAACGGGTTGTCCATTGTTCTGACACATCCATCTAACAACAACACGCATGTTAAATAATGGCAGGAATAGATTTTTAAAAAGCACATAATCTAAGGGAGAAGATTTAAGGGGGAAACGCTTTAATCTTATTTGTGTCAAGATGGATTCCTCTACATATCTGTGGGTAAAGGTCAGGGGTTAGGGGTCAAGCCGAACGCACCTGAGGATCAAGGATGGGGAGAGGAGTGACTGACTGATAAAAAGTATTGAATATGCTATTTCTATGTAATTACCATTTTCCCATGTAATTCTAGACCTGTTGATTTATGTACCATAAAATATAAACTGATGAGGTTGCCATCGCTAAATCTATTTAAATGGCCACTACTATTATGGCCAGTACACACACAAAGGTTTGGATAGTCTCTACACAACCATAGAAAAAGAATGGCAACCAACTGCATTCCATAGTTTATCCAGCTGGCCTTCTCAATCAAAAGTAACAAGTGCCACCTCAACAGTGCCACCTGCTGTAGTATGAAACACATTGCACACATGCCAAATGGCACCCTATTCTTTCTGTAGCGTACTACTT
Source organism: Oncorhynchus nerka (assembly GCF_034236695.1). NCBI lineage: Eukaryota > Metazoa > Chordata > Actinopteri > Salmoniformes > Salmonidae > Oncorhynchus > Oncorhynchus nerka. The sequence goes on from NC_088411.1 coordinate 21,540,352, forward strand.
TTTATCAGGGCCCATAGAACTCTGGTCAAAAATAGTGCACTACTAATTAGTGCCATTTGGGATGTAGACACATTAACCGTGTCACACACGTACTGTATGTATACTCGTATGTGGACTTCTGCATCCCAAATGGCACCATCGAGAGCATTGTTAAAATTGAGTGATGTACGGTACAGTAGCCTAGGTATTGCGTAATGGCTCTCCCCAGATCTGAATGTTTGAATGATGATAGAAGTAGACCTATCACCTTTCACTGTTGTCGTAAATAATAGCATAGCCATACTGAGAAACAGCCTGGAGGGGAGTAGGGGACCTGAAAGGGACCAAAATAACACCAGGCAACCTTCAATTAGACAGAGGTGATGACTGACTCAATCTATCCTTTGTGCTAAATACATTCCTACGGGTGTCCCCTCTTCTCTCCCTTGAGCCACTGATTTAAAAAATATATGTATTTTATTATTATTTTACCTTTACTTTAACACGGAGTCCCATTGAGACCAATGTCTCTTTCGCAAGGTAGCCCTGCATAAACACAATTTACAAAATATAATATAATACAAATATACAAAATTACAAACTTTCTCAGGAAAAAGAGTCACATTCCTCAGCAAAGAGGTCCCCAATTAGCATTTTGAACCTCTCAAATGGCACCAGTACATCCAATTGTAGGGAAAGATGTGAAATATAGATTAATAGTTCCATAAATTATTAGGCCCTAATTAGAATTAAATTAATGATTTTTTTGGCCAAATGTGCAAATTGTATATGACAGATAAATGAACCTATACAATTGTATATGACATTTTGGGCTAGATTTTGAATTATTTTGTTATTATGTTTCTTGAGCTTTTATTTTTTATTTTCACCATATATAATTTCAAGCATGCACTTGCTGATTTACTCAGCTCTAAAGAGCTGTTAAGTTATTGAATGCACTTGTTAATGTTTCAATTATGTCATTTCCGTCTCAATATCAAGCCATTTATGGGTAGCAATGAAGTACCTTACTGTAATTGTTTTCAATTAAAATGGACAAAATGAAAGAAAAATTGCTTCTTAGCTAGGAGCAATTTCTCAAGCAGGACTTCTTGGACTGTCTGGGAGTGGTCTGAGTGGGGAGGGGAAAACTGAAAACTAGCTGTTATTGGTAGAGAGGTTTGGAACTCTTTCTTATTAGTCTATTAGCTCATTTGTCACCTGGTGATGTCACCAGGCAGGCCAAAACACAATCCCACTAAAACAGGCTGAAATTTCAGGCGTTCTTTTCAAACAGCTTTTACACTAAAAGGGCATTATCATAATTTCCCCAATTTCATAGTATTAGTCCAACCTTATAGTGTGGCAAAATATTTAAAACACAGAGAATTCAGGATTGGTGGGTCCGCTGCGGGACGGTTGAGCTAATGTAGGCTAATGCGATTAGCATGAGGTTGTAAGTAACAAGAACATTTCCCAGGACATAGACTTATCTGATACTGGCAGAAAGCTTAAATTCTTGTTAATCTAACTGTACTGTCCAATTTACAGTAGCTATGACAGTGAAAGAATACCATGCTATTGTTTGAGGAGAGTGCACAGTTTTGAGGATGAAAAGTTATTAATAAACAAATTAGGCACATTTGGGCAGTCTTGATACAAAAATTTTGAACAGAAATGCAACAGTTCATTGATTCAGTCTAAAACTTTGCACATACACTGCTACCATCTAGTGGCCAAAGTCTAAATTGCACCTGGGCTGGAATAATACATTTCAAAGATGATGGTAACAAAAAATATATAAAAAAGGGTTGTTTTTTTCATTGTATTATCTTTTACCAGATCGAATGTGTTATATTCTCCTACATTAATTTCACATTTCCACAAACCTAAAAGTGTTTCCTTTCAAATGGTACCAAGAAAATGCATATCCTTGCTTCAGGGCCTGAGCTACAGGCAGTTAGATTTGGGCATGTCATTATAGGCGAACATTTTCAAAAAGGGGCCACCCTTAAGAGGTTTAAATGGTGTTTAGCTTTTTCAATAACAAAACAAAAACGCTTTCAATGTTTTTAAATGATTTAACATGAAGACACGTCAGCCCTATTATAATTAGTCTTTCAAGTAATTCAAGTGTTTGTTTTCTTCCGCAGCGTAATACAGCACCTTACACATATGGCCATAAATCATGGGCTCTACTTTTGTTAGACAGATACATGCACAACAACTCATTCCAGACATTTTGCGCGTGCCAATTACGCATTGAGACGGAGCAACTCAGTCGTAAATTAGGCCTATGAACTGTTAAACTTGATAGCTATTGATGGATTTTGTAAAACAGACCGTAAAACATAAATAAATGCCCAAATAAGTATTTCACTGTTAGTCTACAACTGTTACGACGCATGTGACAAATACAATTTGATTTGAAATCAAAACATGTGTATATATGTATATATATGAAAGTCGAAGCCAACAAAAGATGCAGAAACATCTGCGTATAAAGTCAAGTTTTCAATAACTACAAATCTAATTGACCTAATATTGTCATCAGTATGGATTTTCACACAGTATAAATCTGCATCAGCGGCAAATCTATGTCATCTATACCAGAGTATATTATTAGCCCGATTTAATATTAAGCACTTTTGCAAACAAGTACCATTTAAGCATCTTCATGTATGTAGATATAAATAGAAAGGACACTGACTACTGGACACATTTTCAACCAACTGCTTTGCATGCGGTGTCTATTACATTTTGCCTCATATTTCGGGTGAGTAGGGTATATAAGGTCGAGGGCTTGGGCAGGGGGGCTTACACCAGTTGGCAGAATCATCTTTGCGAATCCACTCAAGCGTTAAAGCCAAACCTGAGGTGAGTCTGTTGCAGAGGGATGAATCTTCGTCTTGTCAGGTCGACAACATCTTGCATGTATCTTCAACCCTTCGGCTTTACTACACCTTGCTATGGAACGGAACATGATGGAAGCATCTCAATTAAAGAAACGCAGGACACGTTTTTTTGCCTTTGGAATAATCAAGGAACCAAATGGAATGACTAGGCTACATCATTGGGATGATATATCATTCACTGCCTGCAAATCCAGGTTTTGGAATAGAGGACTGTCCATCCTGATGCTCTCTGTTGTGTGAACCTATCCTAACCAAAAGATCAAAAACTAAGCAAAATAACTAACATTAACCAAAATAACCAAAACTAACCAAAAGATCCAAAACTAACTAAAACTAATCAAAATAACCAAAACTGAGCAAAATAATCAAAACTAACTCAAACTAACCAAAAGAACCAACACTAACCAAAATAACCAACTCTAATATAAAGATCCAAAACTACCCAAAATAAACCAAAATAACTCAAATAACTAAAACTAAACAAAATAATAGAACTTGTTTTTCAGATGTTAATAACAGCACAATAACTATGTTAACTACAACAACTATGTTATTACCATTTATATTATTAGGAAATGCAATGGTTTAATTTAGGGTGGTTCAATCTTCCAAATATCCAACTCTGATAAAGGACAGAGACTCAGCATAATGAAATCAGTCTTTGCGGTTGCTGTACAGAAGCAGGTGATGAACAGAAAAACATTTGCTTCGCTGTAACTGATCTTCTCTGCTGTCTCCCCAGCTAAACATGTCCTTCGCCGGTCTTAACGATGCTGATGTTGCTGCAGCCCTTGCTGCTTGCACAGGTAAACCTCTTATAGATGCCTCAGTTCATTTTCTACTCTCTCTCCCTATTGTAGGATCTCTGTGTTTGTGGGCAAGATTGTATATAGCAGGCTTCTTTCATTTTTGTGGTCGTTGAGGAGAGAGATGAGAGGGATATAGCACAGAAAAGAGTGGATAGACCAGAATATTGAACCGTTGCCTCCAGGAGAGTGTGGTCCAGTCTGGGGGCAGCAGCTCAACCACGAGACTAGCCATGGGCAAGCGGGCACAGCCCTGGCACAGCCCTGGCAGAGCCCTGGCACAGTCCTGGCACAGCCCGGGCACAGCCCTGGCACAGCCCTGGCACAGTCCTGGCACAGCCCGGGCACAGCCCTGGCACAGCCCTGGCACAGCCCTGGCACAGTCCTGGCACAGCCCTGGCACAGCCCTGGCACAGTCCTGGCACAGCAGTATTGTTAAGTATATTTGTAACTGTGAAATCCTCTGACAGCATTTTAATGGATAACTGATCTCCCCACAGCTGCTGACTCCTTCAACCACAAGGCTTTCTTCGCCAAGGTTGGCCTGGCCGGCAAGTCCAACGATGATGTAAAGAAGGCCTTCTACGTCATTGACCAGGACAAGAGTGGCTTCATTGAGGAGGAGGAGCTCAAGTAAGGACCCCTCTGATATTACACTCTTCATATAACACCTTTGATCATGTTTCTTAAATTGAATGTTCCCTTTATAGGGCTTGACTGATTGTTAAGTGTGGGGGCAAAAACCGTCACTTTAAACCTACCCCTCTGTAGAGAACGGGGTGCCTATTTCTGTCTCAGCAAAATAGAGTCCCCTCCCCCAAAATATGAGTAGAGCAGGAAAGCATCAGCATAGTCTGTGGTTACAGTCTTTGCTTATTGCCTGTTTGTTCTGTATCCATCCAGGCTGTTCCTGCAGAACTTCTCTGCCTCTGCCAGAGCTCTGACTGACGCTGAGACCAAGGCTTTCCTGGCTGACGGGGACAAAGATGGTGATGGCATGATTGGAGTTGATGGTGAGGATTATTCCTTTTTGGAATTTGGGAATGTTATTTCAAGTCTTCGCAATCTCAGTTGAAATTGAAAATGAAATGTTGAGTAATAAATTATTGAACCATTCATATTATTAATACAAAAAATGGTGTGTTCACTTTTGCAGAGTTCGCTGCAATGATCAAGGGATAAATGAAGACCTGACCAACACCTCTTGATCTGAAGGAACAACTTGACCCAAGACATCCCCCTTTTCATCTTAACACTTTTATACACGTGACTGTTACTGTGTCTGAAATGACACCCTTTCCCAGGCATAATGCAATACCTTTTCCCAGAGCTGATGGGCAAAAGTAGTGCACTATATTGGGAACAGGGGGTCATATCAGACACAGCCTGTGACTGTCTACCCATAGTGCATCTTTCTGTCCACTATGAATGTAAATGTAGCGTGGCTGTGTCTCTCCCCTGTCCTCATTCATTTGAGTTTTGCTTTAGTGTCCTATCAATGATGCACTTTTTGGGAAATGGACGTCAGACGATATATAGAAAAGAATAAACATTCTTTTTCAATTAGGGTGTCTCATCTTTTCTTTACAGTTTGCTTTCATGTTCAGTACCACTCCACATGAGAGTATCTATTTAAACTAGAGGGGAATTTTGTCATCACCTGACCCACTTGAATAAACCAGCACAGTTCGGGTCAGTAGGATGGTGCGAAGAGGGTATATTGTTAAGCATCCTCTTACATGATAAATAGCAGCTATTTATCATCAAACATATCAACACATAGTAACAAAGATAAGGAGATGAGAGATCAATGGTTGTCCATTGATTTTCTTTTGAGAACTGGAACAGTCATGTGTCATATAGTAACTAACATTAAGTGGTTACACCTCCAGCCATGTATATTTCTGAGTCACTAAGACAGAATAGATCTTCCCTGTAACCTAGTGGTTAACCTGGTTAAAGGTTCCTGATAGCCGATAGAGAGCGTCACTCTAGCACAGGTGGGATTGGAAATTCACATTTTACAGCGGCACCTGTGCACAAACCCCACCGTCCTTCGATCCACGGCTGCCATTCATGAGTTTTGGCAAGAACATTTTTTTCCCCTCCTCTTGTTCATCAGTAATAATTCCATGGCAGTTGTAATCATTTGCCAGCCTGGCTGACACGACCCAAGTGACCACACAGGAAGAGCTGTGACTTACTTGTCTGGACAGGAGGCTGTTTATTAATGCAATATTCACTCAGAAATTGAGCAAAAGCATTGATTAGTTCTCTCAAATGTATTTTTCTTCTGGTGTGTTTGAGACCTCTTGTTGTTTGGATTTGAAAATCCAACAGTAGTAATGGAAGGGGGCGGCACTCTGGGGTTGGGTGGGGCTGTGCCTGTGGCTGCATGAGTGTGAAAGTCCAGAGGAGAACCAACCTGTAAAAGCACAGCCCCCTTAATTATCAATGTATCGTATCGACAACTGAAGTCAGGAGGACTTTGAGTTAGGTGTCAGCCAGACTAATCAGTTGCAGGAGAAAGATTCAATCCAATGTCCATAAACTAAGCCAATCTCCTCGAGAGGTCAATTCTAACCTAGTCAAAAGTTCCTGATAGCCACTCTACAGGTGGGATTGCAAATGAAATGTCCATAAACGCATGCAAAACATAACTTTCCAGACGCTATCTTTGCCCAAAAAAAATGTTTAAACCGTCTGCAACAATTTCATACAGGCAGATGTAATTACTAGGCTCTCCGTACATGTGCCAAAGACGGTGGATTATAAAGATGATGCAAAAAGGCCTTTTACCATTGAATAAATTGGTCACAGTTCTGGTCTATTTCTTCCATGTACTAACCAGAAAAACAGCCTATGTAATGTAACACTTTTTCTATCATCTTTGCCTGTGCCATAGACATAGTTAGAGGATGCAACATTGTGGTCGTGTTCCCCCAGCTCTAACGTTGCATGCATCAACCGATGGTTGTGTGCAACGTCATCGGCTGTGCCATCGGGATTGCTATAACATATGATGTGGTTAGCTGATATGTAAAATACCTATCCAGATGTTGCAAGATCTGGCATTCGTCAGCAACCTCTGGGCAGTGGAACATGTTCTAAATCTGTTCCGTTATGGCATCTGTGAGAGCATGGGCAGCGCTATTAGGACCATCTCCATTTTGAAACAGTCAATTATCTTTTTCTACTACTTCTATGTTGGTAAACAAACTGAAAGGGTATATACTGCCACCTGGAGGGTGTTTTTGGAACAGTTATAAAGCCAAGGCTGCAGTTATGGAATGTTTGCTCACGAGTGTAATTCATTGGCTGATTTCTCCTGGTGAACTGAATGGCATTATGTGATCCTTCTTTAACCCATAAGAAGTCCCACCCAGTTGAGTACTTCAACATGGTAAAAGTCCTCAATGGTGCTGCCCCTGCTAAAATGGCCTTTTGGGCACTTGAGTCCTCTGTCTATCTCTATGGCCTGTGCATCCATACCTATTTGTCACCTGTGTGCCTATAGGGTTCACATGACCAGGGAACAACAACCCGTGCCTTCTAGTGTTGGCCTACAAGGCTAATGACAGACAAACTATAGACAACACAACAAACACATTAGTAGGCCAAAATTGCCCTGAAATATTCAAATGAGTCATGGCCAATTATTCACCGTTATATATGCTTATCAAATATCAATAAGGGATGAGTCTGATTTCTATTCAATTTCTAAACCCCACATTGAGTCCAGTTTGATTCAGGCGCCATTGTTGAGGCCTCTGCAGTAGCAGAAGAAAAACACTAGGTAGTGTCCAAGTCAGACGATCTGAAGACAGAGGCTTGTCTGGCATTGAATGAAGCTGTCTTTTGTTGTGATGTAAGTTTCACAAACCTGTTATGCAGTCCAGTTTCCATGACATAGCTGTGCAATTGGTTTTTGGCCTTAACATACGTATTTTCACTTATCATCAGGATTCCCATCATGTAACAAGATCTGTCAATCAAGAGACAAATGGTTGGTAAAAGGTTGGACTGGGTTTGGGGTGGAGTATAATGGAGAGTAATAATTCCCTTGGTCCTCATTATATATGTATCTTCCCTCCACCTTCATTTTGTCCTGACTAAATCAAGTCATGAGAGATACTGCTGCTGCGTCTGATGTTTTGAGAGCCTCCACTGCTGTGTTACACATCCCTCACCGCAGCCAAGCTGGTTGTTATAGCGACCAGGTGGAATCACCAGCACAGTGCAGGTTGAGTGAATTTATCTTCACCAGGAAGAACACTGTGTGTGGGCTATTCACCTTTACAGTGAAATTGAACACTGTTTGGTACCCTGAGAGTTTAACAAGGCCACACAGTAAAGAGATGCAGTGCATAGCGCAAACATTTCATACTGTTTTATTCAAACCATTTCCTGCATGTTCATAAACTAAAATCACCTTTTGAAATAAGCAAGTCTAAAACAGTAAAATAATGTGTACTGTAGCCTTAAATCACTTGCACTAAGTACTGAGCTTAAAATATACACTACATGGATATACACTACATGGCCATGCACTATGGCTCTGTGCAAGCCAGTCAAGTTCTTCCACACTGATCTCAACAAACAATTTTTGTATGGATCTCGCTTTGTGCATGGGGGCATTGTCATGCTGAAACAGGAAATGGCCTTCCCCAAACTATTTTTCAACAAAGTTGGCAGCACAGAGGCATCTAGAATGTCATTGTATGCTTCAGCGTTAAGATTTCCCTTCACTGGAACTAAGGGGCCTAGCCCGAACCATGAAAAACCGCCCCAGACCATTATTACTCATCCACCAAACTTTACAGTTGGCACTGTGCATTTGGGCAGCTAGCGTTCTCCTGGCATCTGCCAAACCCAGATTTGTCGGTCGGACTGCCAGATGGTGAAGCGGGATTCACCACTCCAGAGAACGCGTTTCCACTGCTCCAGAGTCCAATGGCGGCTAGCTTTTGTCACGCCCTGGTCTTAGTATTCTGTCTTCTCTTTATTATTTTGGTTAGGCCAGGGTGTGACATGGGTGAATTATGTGTTTGTCTTGTCTAGGGGTTTTGTAGATTGATGGGGTTGTGTTTAGTATAGTAGTCTAGGTAAGTCTATGGTTGCCTAGAGTGGTTCTCAATCAGAGGCAGGTGGTTATCGTTGTCTCTATTTAGGCAGCCATATTCTTTAGGTCTCTTGTGGGTGATTGTTTCCTGTCTTTGTGTTTGTTGCACCAAATAGGGCTGTTTTTTTTCACGTTTCTTGTTTTGTATATTGTTCTATTTTCATCTTTCATTAAAAAGATGTATAAAGATAACCACGCTGCATTTTGGTCCGCCTCTCTTTCACCAGAAGAAAACCGTTACAGCTTTACACCACTCCAGCCAATGATTGGCATTGCATATGGTGATTTTAGGTTTGTGTGCGGCAGCTCGGCCATAGAAACCAATTTCATTCATCTCCTGACGAATAGTTATTGTCCTGAAGTTCCCTCCAGAGGCAGTTTGGAACTCGGTAGTGAGTGTCGAGGACAGACGATTTTTGTGCGTTACTCCTAGAAATTTCCACTACGCAATAACAGCATTTAACTGGGGCAGCTCTAGCAGGGAAGAAATTTGATGAACTGACTTGCTGGAAAGGTGGTATCCTATGACCAGGCCATTCTAATGCCAAAGTTTGTCTATGGAGATTGCATGACTGTGTGCTCGATTTTATACACCTGTCAGCATGGTGTGGCTGAAATAGCTGAATACACACATTTTTAAAGCGTGTCCACATACTTTTGTATATAATGTATCAAATAATCTGGCCCCATCAGCTCCCACTTGGTTTTTGATAGAATAGTAGGGGAATTAATATTTTGGGGCTACTTGGGAAATGCCCATTTTTATCTTCTAATGGATCTGTCAATGAGTGTTTCTATTGATGATTTGTTAATATTATTTATCAATGTTAAATACCTACATAATTTGTTACCAATAAGACTATAGGTCAAATATGTTTATTTACACGTGGTGGGGGGGAGAGCGGGTGAGAGAGAGAAGCGTGAAACACTTGTCTGCCTGCTATAGAAAAAGGGCGGTACAGGTTTCAGTATTTACACGCATCAACCAGTCAAGGCAAATATTTAAATAGTAGGTTAACGGTTAATTAGTTAGGTAAGCAATTCGAAAGTGGCCTGGCTGTGAGAATTTGATACACGGACAGGTAACTCAAGCATCGCAGATTTTCTGTTTCCAGTCCATATATAAATATTAATCGGCAGTCATCAGTCACCACAAAACCTGACATATTCTGGGTTGGACACCGGCGCGGGCAAGATCATCAAAGCGGTGAGTAGGATAAAGGACTGATCGAGTTTTTGGTGTGATGTGTGCGTGTGGTTACTTTGCCGACCGAGTGAGTGATGCTCAGGTAGCCTAGTGCGGCTCAGATCATACACGGCAGAGTAAATTGCAGGTCCATTTACCTGGCTGACACTCTTAGGTGATTTTTCTCGGGATTTGTGTTTTTAACAGGATTTTTGTTTTAAGGTTTTCCAGAAGTAGCAAATACATTTCTTAATCCACTTTGTAGTCACAGTTACGCATCTGCTTCCATAAATATTGTTGCGCGTTTATCGATAGTAACATTTTTGCCAGGTAATTTCAAATCGTTTACATCAGACGAATCGTATCGAGCAGCCAGATTACGCTAAAGCAGACAGAACAGGGACATCAACATCAGTCAAATTGACATCAACAGATTATCAGAGCAAGGAGAGGGAAGAGGTTGACAGAGAAAAACAAACTAAAACATTCGGTTTTAGAAATCAAAGTCTCCTAGGGAGAGAGAGGGAATTCAGGTAGGTTTGAACGTATTATGTGTTGTTCAATTCAGTACTGTGTTGTTTATTGTGGTTACTTGAAATTAATTGATTTGAGAAATATTCAGAAGAATATTCTTAAGAAATTGATGTGTAGCATTGTATACATTTTATTTTACGTTAAGATACATTTCGTAATAAGGCATTATTATTGGCATAGCCTACTGTACATCCTTACGTAATCCAGCTGCTTTTTTCAATGAATGGAGTCTGAGATTACTGACTGATATTCTCTAAATGAATAGACTGGACCTGACTCTTTTGAACAGCCTGTGTGTGTGTGTGTGAATAATTTACTCCGTTGTTCCTCTGTCCAATAGGATTAATATGTCACTCACTTCTATCCTTTCCGCGGAGGCTATTGAGAATGCCGTCAAGGAGTGCCAAGGTGGGTCTTACCTCAGGACTGCCTGATAGAGAGAGAGCCAGAAGGACAGAGAATGAGAGGAAAACAGAGAGAGGAGAGAGATGGTAGGGTTGTAACAGACTATGATCATGTACTGTAGAGAGTTATTGTTAGTCAGAAGAGAGTGCTTCCTACTCAGTAGTAGGCTGGCAGTCGCCCACAGACTATTGCACTAGAATTTAGCATCCTGAGGATGGGTTTAGTCCATATGCTGGGGTGAAAATTACTCTTTAAGAAGAGTGTCTGTGTGCCAGCCTGTAAAGAGAGAGACACGCAGGGATAAATCTCCAGTCTGGACTGCACCACGCTATCTTTTAAGCTCATCAGGGAGTCAACCTTGCCTGAACTCTAACCCGGGTGTGTATGCGCGCTGTGTGTGCATGCATTGGTACATTTATGGGTGCATGTGTTCTCCCTCACTCCCTTCAGCCCCAGACTCCTTCAGCTTTAAGAAGTTTTCCCAGCTGTGTGGCCTGACCTCCAAATCTCCCAAAGAAGTCAAAGATGTCTTCCAGATCCTTGACGAGGACAACAGTGGCTTCCTCGAGGAGTCAGAGCTCAAGTATGACATTTGGAGTAATCCTTTAGATGGAGGGACACTTTCCTGTGCTTCCTGTAATGATAATACATGGGCGTTTTACTGACTCCTTTATTCAAAGTGACTTACCGTTTAACACATAAATTCATTTGGCTATATGTGGCCCCCTGGTGGGTTTCAAAGCTACAACTGTTCCAATTAGCAGATGCTTTTACCCATAGCAACTCACAGTACAGTGAGCACATACCATACATTTTTATGAAGATTACTTGATCCCTGTGGGAATTGAACCCATGACCTTGGCTTTGTCAGCGGCACTCTCTTACCAGGGAATCCACACAGGACCACCAGCTGTGCTGGCGGCTGCCTGGTGAGCCATCAGAACCACAGAGAGCATTTCAAAATGTATGCTGAGTGACAGGAGACTTAATAATTTTAATACAATTACCTATTTTTGTTGCAAGCGCAACAAATGTCAATGAGATCAAATTCTACAATTCCACTCCCCTGTCATTTTAATGGAAGGCTACCATTAAGCCTTAGTATAATCCATGGGTAAAAAAAACTATAATTATTATATATTTGCATTATATAATGCACTGTCTACATTATATAAATGTGCCAGCCAGCTAACCTTAGGACACCAACTGTATGACCCAAGTGCATTTGAGTTCATGGATGGATGCAGTATAGCAGAGTTTTCACTCAATCCACTTTCCCTCACCTCCTATGAGAATGCATGTAGAGACTGTGCAGCAAAAAAAATACTATATTGTTACAAAGCTGTCAAGAGACCAGGGAGTAGATCATTTGAAGTTTCGGTTATAAAGCCTAGCAATATTACTTTCAATCCTTGTTAAACTGGAACCAAATAACCTTTATGCCTAAAAGGGCTGTGCTGGAACACAAGTTTGTGTGTGTGTGTGTGACAGACGCATGGTACAGTATGTGTAAGGCTCACATAATGCTTGTGTATATATGTGTGTATTATGATTGTGTGTGTGTGTGTGTGTGTGACAGACGCATGGTACAGTATGTGTAAGGCTCACATAATGCTTGTATATATGTGTGTATTATGATTGTGTGTGTGTGTGTGTGTGTGACAGACGCATGGTACAGTATGTGTAAGGCTCACATAATGCTTGTATATATGTGTGTATTATGATTGTGTGTACTCTGTTTGTGTGTGTGTGTGACAGACGCATGGTACAGTATGTGTAAGGCTCACATAATGCTTGTATATATGTGTGTATTATGATTGTGTGTACTCTGTGTGTACTTCCCTAGGTTCTTCCTGCAACGGTTTGTCCCCGGGGCGCGGACGCTGACGGACGCTGAGTGCAAAGGCTTCCTGTCTGCAGCTGATGATGACAACGATGGCAAAATCGGAGTAGAAGGTGAGTGGCTTTCTGCAATCACCTGCAGGCTAGGCTATTATCATGAGCCAATTGGTAAGGCTGTTAGTATTTCCTTGTAGGGATTTTGATGAGCAGGAGACCAAGACTCTCTGAGATCCACTATACATTTTGGGAGTCTCTTGGTTTTGACGGTTTTCCAAGAGAAAAGATAAAGAAGGCTAAAATTTGAATCAAATAGTTTAAAGTTCTTTCCTGACTATTGCAAATCCTGTTCTTGTGTGGAAGACTACTATTGAATCTAAGCCAACATTCACAAACTTGGCAATGGCCATGACTAGGCCTTTCTTCATATGTATGACAATGTATGGCTATGTGTATTTTGTAATGTGAGATTAACGTTATGCTCTTTAGAGTTGTAATCCGCCCTGACCACTGTCAACTCAGATGTATGGCTTTTAGTAAGGGCCCTGAGTTGGCAGAAGAGAGTATGGATAGAGGATGAGCGGTAGAGACACTAGATGTTTCAGGTCAAGAGGAAGGCATTGGGACAGCCCTTATAGAGTATACTGTATATAGAGCAGTGTTTGTGCGCTCATGTGTCTATATTCCCGTATGTCTTGTGCTAGGTTTTGAGGGTGACAAAAACTAATTGTGGAATTATACAGATGCTCTTAATGGCAATTCTAGTTGGCCTCATTGGCAAGTAGAGATCCAAAAGTCACAGCCTCCAGTAGACCTAGGTTAAAATAGTGTTAGAAACCTTTCATATACTGTTAGCGTTTGATTGAGCCTACATGGAGTGCCAGATGGGCAAAGTTTGCACTTTTGGGTCTATTCCATTGATCCCAATACCCTAGACAAGCTCAATCAAACACAGCTAAAGCAATCAAAAGATTTCAAATACTATTTGAACCGTGGTCTGGGCCTCCAGATGCTATATTAATGGCTGCCAGCCAGATTTGAGCAATATCTAGGGCTGCATAGACTGGCTGGGCTGGGATTGCATAACCGGATGAAGGAATCAGACAGCGTCTAAACATTATTACAATCTCTGGTTCCAAACCAACTCTTTGGTTCAGGGTAATTTTGTCATCTTTTTGGCACTTCCCTCTGTTGAAGGAATAACAACAACAACAACAAAAACATTTTTACAAGTGTTTGTATTATGTAAGGTTTGAATTCTATGTTGTTCTGCTTAATCCCACATATTTTTGACAAGGGAGCAAATTAATTCTGTGAAAACACTCATGTATGCACCTGATGGTATGCATAAGATGATTACAAGGTTGGTTTGCGAATGAGCTACAAACTGATTTACATTAACATTTTTGGTCATATTGCATATTGTAATCCAAATTGCGTACATTATGCTTTCAAACCAGACAAAACACAGCAACCAAAAAACTAATGGTGAATTCTCATTAAAGAACCCATACTGTTACATATGTAGGCCAAAGAGGGTTTAGTTATAGGCTGTCTGTTCAAGTGATTTAGATAATGAGCAACATTTCCAAAAGGCTGTTTTGATGTCGCTCATCTCTGAATGTTCATATTCTAATCCATATTTGGAACTCATCTCAGAATCTGTCTCTCCTGCCACAGAATTCCTGATCATGGTCCAGTCCTGAGAGTTCCATGGGAGCTGGGAGAGCAGCAGGTGTTCATTCTCCTCTCCTTCCTCCAGCCTCAGCCTCCAACTTCCAGACTGTAGTCAACTTCCTCAAGCCTACAGCAGCCTCCATTCCCAGGAATATGTTTTTCTTTGTCCTTGTGCTTGAATTGTGCCCTTAAATTGTTTTTTTCTTTTCTTTCAGAGCCCCTCTCTTATTCATCCATGAAACCATTTTTACTTGCCCTTTGATTACGTTCTAGGAGGTTGTATAGCTGCATCGCCCCATATTTCCTTCCAATGCACACTACATTGTCGATCAAAAAGATGAATAAACACATTGTAACTTATTGTGGCGAATTTCATTTTTCTTTCAAACACAATTGCTGAACATTTGCATCTGTTAAATTCCTGTATTGTAACCATACAACAGATGCCATGTAAGGAAGTGCTACATGTTACAATGAACTGAATGTGCACATAACCCTTGAGAGAGTGCATAATTAAATGTAGAATTTCTGCTAATCCTGACTGGAAATCAATTTCATGCACTATTACTTTGTTACTTAGTGTTACCTAAATGTTAACATACATGGAGAGCTGCTATGTTAGTTGTAACATTGTGTAACACCGTTCTGTCCATCCGAATCACATTATGAATACACTACAGCTTGTATGACCCGGCGGTCTGTCTTAGCTGTGTAAAGCTCACATCATGTTTACAATGGTTAGCTTCATCGCTAGCTCAGGTTGGTTTCCCAGCAACATCCCTCCTATACATAGAGCTACTTCACGTGAAACGAAAAACAAGATACCATTGAGGTGCCCATTCAGACAACTGGGTCGAAGGAGAAAGTGAAAACCTTGCCTGCTGTTTCTGGCAATTAAGTGTAAAGGGAGTTGTTCTGTTTTATTTTCCCTCAGTGTTTAGAGTAAGTATCTAGTAAAAGTGAGACGGTGACCTTACCAGTCTGTCTCTAGCTATATTGGGTAACACCTTGTGTCGGCTACACCACATTAGGTGTGGTGTGTGTGTGTTTTGGGGACAGCTGTCATAAAGGGCTAATGATCAACACTGAGCATAAAATTATTCCATTGAATTTACAAGATTGTTTTTATATATTCCTTTGAATATTTAATGATTAGGTTATTCTTGTATTAATAGTTTACTGAAAATACCCTTGTTTATTCTTCAGTTTCATCAGAACAATAGATAGAAAATTTAATAATTCATAAAGGTACCTTGCTCATTGTTTGTCCAGGAATAGGTCTGAAATAACAGTGCTAAAGGGGCAATCTGCAGTTGCTTCATCCATTTTTGGGCTTCTGAATTAATTAAATGTACCCATTGATCTTGAAGAATATAATTTATACAATAAATGCCCCATGAGCTTAGTTCACCTGTCATATCCCATCAGAATCCAAAATATAAGCCTGTTTCACTGGAATGTTTGTAAACAAAGTAAACATAAACAAAATTGGAAACATAACAATACATTTGACTATACATCATGGCTGATCATTCCTTGCATCCATCCCAATGTTTATGAATTTCAGTGTAGTTACACTTCTCCAGCCCTATTCCTCAGCTTTTTACCGAAACGGGTGGGGAGGACACGTTATTGTCTCAACTCCTGATTGACGCTTTAAAGAATTAAAGCAAATTGAGGTGACAAAGGGAGGTGACAGAGTTTAAGGTTACAGTATCCAGGGCCTCTCAATTTCTCGTTGGAAAGACTACCCCTCAGGTTTCTGTTGAATGAATTAAACTTAAAGTGATGAGAGAAAAATGAGACAGAGCCAGTTCCAAAATAATTAGGAATTAGAATACTAGAATGGACAGACAGAGCTAGTTCCATAGAATTAGGAATTAGAATACTAGAATGGACATGAACCTTCTTATGATGGTTTAAAGATCAGCCAATTGTTCAAACCATGGTTTGCCAGTGCTGTGATAACATATTGTGAGAAAATAAAGAATTTGAAGAATTTATCTGCACTGTTTTAGAGGAATGATTCCATTACTTTTTCAAATTAACTGCCAATATACCAGTATTTCATCCAAACAATTCAGTCAATTCACAACCATATACGGGCTGAAATCTGTTGATTATAGGACTTAGACAAGTTGTTAATGGAACAAGTACTGCAATTGTATAATAGCACTCACAGCTTTTGAAGAAAACAAATGTAGACATTTATAATCAGTATACATCAGGGGTTGGAACCTAAATTAGTTTCCAATTGTTTCATTCTGAACAGAACCCTAATTGTTTCAGTTTCGTGGCTCTGTCGCAGCCGGCCGCGACCGGGAGGTCCGTGGTGCGATGCACAATTGGCCTAGCGTCGTCCGGGTTAGGGAGGGTTTGTCGAGGGTTTGGCCGGTAGGGATATCCTTGTCTCATCGCGCACCAGCGACTCCTGTGGCGGGCCGGGCGCAGTGCACACTAACCAAGGTCGCCAGATGCACGGTGTTACCTCCGACACATTGGTGTGGCTGGCTTTCGGGTTGGATGAGCGCTGTGTTAAGAAGCAGTGCGGCTTGGTTGGGTTGTGTTTCGGAGAGAACGCATGGCTTTTGACCTTCGTCTCTCCCAAGCCCGTACGGGAGTTGTAGCGATGAGACAAGATAGTAATTACTAACAATTGGATACCACGAAATTGGGGGAAAAAAGGGGGTAAAATAAAAATAAAAGAAAGTAGCATTTTATATTGCTCCTTTTTCAACCGGTGAAATTTTTATTTATTTCGTTTTTTTAGATTTAGCTCAATGACTTTACCAGTCAGTGCAGATCGAACAGGCAAGCTAGTGGTTTACATGCGTGATGGACAGAAAAGTGTAGCCAATGGTGCAAGACACAACTGAAATTTTGTGGGTGGGGAGAGAGCAAGCGAGGCTTGAGGATACTTGAAGGGCTTTGTCTCTTATGACATGCATTATATGAATTAGGTCCACATAATTATACCTAGGAGGAGAGGCTTCTATGAAGGAATGTTTAATGTCCTTTGAGTTGACTAGCTAACAAGCTTGTGTGTGCAAAGCGGCACCAGAATTAAAAACACATCTTACCTTTTTGTAGTTAATAAATACGTGAAATGTGATAACCAGGCCTATAGTTTCTTTAACTAGCATTGAACAAGTGCATCCTTTCTTCTCTAGCTAATTAAAAATCTCTCTCCTTATCTTATGAATCAAGCTAGTAAAGTCAGGGGCAGGTAAAACACATTTGAAGGTAAGACAGACAATGTCAAAGTAACAAGTTTATTCATTCAAACACGGGCAGTCAAATGTACAGGACGGCAGGCAGGCTCAGAGTCAGGGCAGGCAGAGGTCGGTAATTCAGAGTAGCGGGGCAAAAGTACAGGACGTCAGACAGGCTCAGAGCAGGCAGAGGTCGGTAATCCAGAGTAGTGTGGCAAAGGTACAGTAGGCAGGGTCAGGGCAGGCAGAAAGGTCAAAACCAGGAAACCATGCACAAGCACCAGGGGAAAACCACTGGTCGGTATGAATGAACTGTCAACAGGCAAACAGAGAACATAGGTATAAATACACAGGAGATAATGGGGAAGATGGACAACACCTGGAGGGGGTGGAGACATTCACCAAGACAGGTGAAACAGATCAGGGTGTGACACAGGTAGCCTAATCAATCACAGGCAAGGATTTTCATCTTGCAGGCAAGGATTTTCATCTTGCAGGCAAGGACTGAAATACCTTTCTGAGTGACAGAGTGAGGGCTTTGTATCGGCGCTTTGTTGTGGGACGAGAAAAAAATGGCTGGAATGAAAAATAACATTTTTAACCAGTTTTCATGCTTTTAAAATAACGGTTCTGTTCCATTACAGTATGGATCACTTTCGTTCCAGGTTCTGTTTATGTTCCTTGAAACAAGTAATTATTTTCCAGTTGTTGGTTCTGTTCCCTGAACTTGTTTTCAGTGAACTGGTTCCAACCCCTGGTTTACATATATTTTAGAGGTTATTTATACAAAAAATGTGCATAAAACCTGGAAAATTGTATTTATAATTAAATGACAATATTCAGGCTGCAAACGCTTCCTGATGTTGCACCCCAAAATAAAAAATAAATAAAAAATGTTCAGTTGCAGCATTCTGTTGTATACCACTCGCTGAACAAGGGGTGCAACATCAGGACTTAGAATTCCTAGGCATTAGTCACTCTAGCATGGTGTTGGTAAATTAAGCCTTTATGTTTTAAGAACCGGGGGATGCAAATGTATTACCAGCTGTGCACATCATACTCAGATGACAGTGGAGATCCATAAAGCCCACCAGTGGCTGCTCAGGCTACATTTTCATTAAACAAAGACCAATCCATGATCATCAAGAACAATCAATGTTTTCCTTCAACGTTGTATTGGTATATAGGCCTGATTTATGCACAATCTGGAAAGGCACGGACATCACAGGAAGTTTTATTGTGGAACCATAGTTTAAGTACAATAAATCCCACCGATCAGTTTTTACTGTAACACATGAGATGCTGTCAAAGCAGGAAGTGTGCGCGGATTTTGTCATTGATCGCGGCTTTTCTACTGTATCTGTTACTAATGTTAACAACAAACGAGATTATCTGCATGTGCTGACTTTATACAGTAAAAGGTAAGTCGCGTCGTTGTGTTTATTGTCAAATTAATTTGTGATAAAGAAATAGTTTTCCGAGATCGATGCGAACACAACGTTAGCGGATTGTTGACACTGCTGCAGTGCAACCATACAAATTAGCCACCTAACGTCGGCTAATTGCTAGCTTGCTGTATCTAACAAATTAACGTTTTAACAGTATACATTTAGCTAGTTCGTTTGTTTTGTATCACATTTGTCTTTTCAGATGGCAAAACAATCCCTGTTGTCCCCACCTGGCTACTAAGGCCGATGTGCTAGCTTGTTAGCTAGCTGTGTTGTGGACTTGTTTGAGCGAGTTGGTTAACGTAGGTAGCTAGCTAGCATGCTAACTTGCACTGGGCCTTATTAAAAATAATAGGTTGTAGCAATGCCACCTAGAAAGCCACATAAAGGGAATCAATTAGCCATGCGCCTGAGGTGTGGAAGTTAAGATACATTTATACAGCTAACTAGTATAGCTGGTGTCAGTGGAAGGTAATAATGCTCTGTTCAAATCAGAAAATGCATGCTTATCTTTCAGCCTGATTTGAGACATTGAGCTTTTGATGCAATTTACTGCCTAAAGTTAACAGACCAAATTCCATGACTCACTGATTCTCTTAATCTGAAATGATCAAATCAAATTTTATTTGTCACATGCACCGAACACAACAAGTATAGACCTTACCGTGAAATGCTTACTTACAAGCCCTTAACCAACAGTGCAGTTCAAGTAGAGTTAAGAAAATATTTACCAAATAAACTAAAGGAAAAATGTACAATAAGTAACACAATAAAATAACAGTAATGAGTCTGAACAGGGGGTACCGGTACTGAGTCAATGTGCGGGGGGTACAGGTTAGTAGCGATCATTTGTACATGTAGTTAGGAGTGAAGTGACTATGCATAGATAATAAACAGCAAGTAGCAGCTGTGTAAAAACAAATAGAGGGGGTGGCCATTTGATTAATTGTTCGGCAGTCTTATGGCTTGGGGGTAGATGCTGTTCACAAGCTTTTTGATCCTAGATTTGGCACTCCGGTACCGCTTGCCGTGTGGTAGCAGAGAGAACAGTCTACTGGAGTCTTTTACAATTTTGTCGGGCTTTCCTCTGACACCGCCTAGTATATAGGTCCTGGATGGCAGGAAGCCTGGCCCCAGTGATGTACTGGGCCGTATGCACTACCCTCTGTAGCCGTTTACGGTCAGATCCCGAGCAGTTGCCATACCAGGCAACTGGTCAGAATGCTCTCGGTGGTGCAACTGTTGAACTTCGAGGATCTGGGCACCCATGCCAAATCTTTTCATTCTTCTGAGGGGGAAAAGGTGTTGTCGTGTCCGCTTCACGACTGTCTTGGTGTGTTTAGACCACGATAGTTCATTGGTGTTGTGGACACCAAGGAACTTGAAACTCTCAAATGTATTTGTAGCGTTTTTAAAGCTGAGCTGATATTCTTTTTGTCTGCAGCCACAAAGCATGCTAAATTCACTCTGGAACAGAGGACGTCCAGACACAAACCACACTAATGCTGATGATCAGGTAAAACCCAGGTCTCATTGTGATACATCTTTCCGTCTGTTCAGTCACAGATAGTTGATCAGCATCTTCCTCTGTTGCAGTCCGAGAATGGCTTCGGGAATGCAAGAGAAACAGTACACCCCATCACTTCTCAGCTTTTTCGTCTATAATCCTTCATTTGGGTCACGAGAGGGAGAGGTGAGCTCCATTTGGTTGTTTTTATTTCCTGTGTGTTTCACATGTTCTCACTATGAACTTCAAACACACTGTTCATCAGCTCAATGTTTACTGCTGTAAATGATCCAATGTGATTATCTGGTAATTTTGTGGTCTCCATTCAAATATGGTGCCTCGTGGAAACTGCCTCCTTGTGTGCATTGTAGGAGGAGAAGAAGATTTTATTCTACCATCCCAGTGAGGTCGAGAAGAATGAGAAGATCCGTAATGTCGGTCTTTGTGAGGCCATTGTACAGTTTACCAGGTACACGGGAACCACTAACTAATCAATTATCTTAAAGTAAAACATCTCACATCTGTTAGTTATGTGTATTGGATTCATATCCCCTATCCCAACCACCATCTTTGCTATATTCCAGAACCTTCTGTCCAACAAAGCCTGCTAAATCCCTACACACACAGAAGAACAGGCAGTTCTTCTTTGAAGCAGAGGACAGTTTCTGGATCGTTATGGTACATTAGATTTCCAACTAATTTACACTTAGTATATACAGTTCCTTCAGAAATGATTCATACCCCTTGACTTATTTCACGTTTTGTTGATAAAAAAACGTTCTCACCAAATCCGTGAGTGGTTTCCTTCCTCTCCAGCAAGTGAATTAGGAAGGACACCTGTATCGTGACCGGGTGTATTGATGTGTATTGATGCACCGTCCAAAGTGTAATTAATAGCTTCACCATGCTCAGTGGGATATTCAATGTCTGCTTTATTTTTATTTTTTACCCCATCTACCATAGGTGCCCTTCTTTGCGAAGCATTGGAAAACCTCCTTAGTCTTTGTGGTTGAATCTCTGTTTGAAATTCACTGCTCAACTGAGGGACTTTACAGATAATTGTATGTGTGGGGTACAGAAAATAGTCATAAAAAAAAGATGTTAACCACTATTATTGCACACCGAGTCAGTCCATACAACTTATTATGTGACTTTTTAAGCACATTTTTACTCCTGTACTTATTTAGGATTGCCATAACAAAGGTGTTGAATACTTATTGACAAGACATTTCATTTGTAAAACATTTCTTAGAACATAATTCCACTTTAATATAATGAGGTACTGTGTGTAGCTCAGTGACACAAAATCTCAATTGAATAAATACAGGCTGTAACACAACAACATGTGGAAGGGTGTGAATACTTTCTGAATGTGCTGTATAGAGCGGTTGAGCTCTCAGCACACTCATATATTTTTGACAAGTTATTAGGTCTCCTAGGATACTTTTGAATAGATAATACCTCTCCTCAACCTGTCGTTGTTTACTTCTCCAGGTGGTGCGGAACCCGATGGTAGAAAAACCTAATAAAGATGGGAGACCTCCCACAATAGAATATCAGGAAGAGGAAATACTTGTACGACTTAATTTGTTGCATCTTTTATTTGTGTATATTTCGTGTTTGTCTGGTCCATTTATGAGGGAATTCAACTCTTTTGTGCAGAACATTTATCACTTTCTCAGTTGTTTATTGTCTTATTTGTGTAGGACACAGTTTACGGTGCAGTATTACGGGAATGCTACAGTATGTACAAGGTGAGCATCCGGCTGGGACTCGGGAGTAAACCTCAACCAGCTCACATTCTCTAGTAAGGACTGTGTGATAGACTGACATTTAGAAAGGATGTGGTTTGCTGATGGATCTTTTCGTTGCTCTGTTCTCCAGCTCTTCAACGGCACATTTGGCAGAGCAATGGAAGCAGGCGGGGTGGAGCTGCTCATGCAGAAGCTTGACAAGTTCTTTTACAGGGTAAAACAGAACAAACACTAGGCTACATAGTATATACTTCAAGTCTCTGCAACTATATACATGATGATGGGTGGTACTAGGTGATGAGGTGAATTTTCATGTCTTATTGGATGCAGAACATCTGTTTTACTATTGTGCTTTATATACTTTGAGTAATGTAGCTTGATAGGACAGTTCAACAGAAGTCATCTATGCATATTTTCAGTCTTTTCTCAGCAAAGTTTTCCTAGGGGCAGGGCACTGCTATTTCAATGCCAGATTATTGACTACTTGTGAAATTCATTAGCAAATCTTTGTAAATATATATATATATATATTACACACATCGACTCTTACTTCTTAGTAGTTCCTACCTCTTCGATGTCCTTTTGTTTTTACAGTGAAAACGTTCACATCTGGTGTTGTATGCTATCCACGTTACTAAAGGTGTGGTGGTGGTTTCCAGGCCTGGCCGCCTGCTTGGCAGACAGGAATGCTACTGGTTCTTCTAGTCGTCTAGAGTGGTAGACTCTGTATTGAGTTTCTAGTGACTAAATGCAGGGTCAGATGTCAGTCATAAGTGACCTTCAAATATGACTTCCCCCACTAATTATCACTACTCAGAAATAGCGCCTTTCTCAAGGAGAGCTGGTCACAGCATCCTCCATACTAACAGGCCCAGCCCATTGGTCGCAATGACCTGTGTTCATTATTCATACCTAGACAGAGGAAACCCCCAGCTCTCCCTAATCCTATCAAGGGCTTCTCCTTTCCAGTATGTAACTCAGACACAGAGAAGGCCTATGGTGTCTGTATCGTATCCCAGTTTGAAATGTTCTTGCAATTCTAGTGTCCTCTCGTGTCTTTGGGAACAGCAATGTAAGCACTACGCAGGTAAACTAATATCTCCAGCTTTGACCTAACTGAGATCCACCTTGGACAGAAATATGGCTGCCATTGAAGCTGGATATAGGAGCATTGTGTTATCCAGGCATACAGTGTGCAGCCCTTTTGTGTTTCTTAATGAGGTTTCTCAGCATTGGGCTCCTGATCACAATGGGATGTGCGTATAACTTTGCTTTCTAAGCTAACACCTCACCTTCCCCACGTATCCCTGATGTCTATTAACCAAACGGAGACATGGCTGCATGTATAAGTGTCCTCTATCCCTGGTCTCCTCCAGTACCTGCAGACGCTGCACCTGCAGTCCTGTGACCTGCTGGACGTGTTCGGTGGGATTGCCTTTTTCCCCCTGGACAAGATGACCTACCTGAAGATCCAGTCATTCGTAAACAGAGTGGAGGAGAGCCTCAGCCTGATCAAATACACAGCCTTCCTCTACAACGACCAGCTGATATGGTACGGCTGGGGGAAGCAGACCGTGTGTGGGATGTGTGGGGGTTGTCTGCTGTACTCTGGTTTAAAACACCTGCCCACATGTAGAAACCAAATTTAGCCTACAATTTGCAAATGCTACCATAAATCGGTGAACAACATAAGCTCTGAATTGCATTCTTCCGTGATCTTGAGGCACAGGCTGCTTCACCATTCAACTGGCCAGGCCTAGTAGGCTGTTTTTTGGGATGCCAGGAGGAGAGGAGGGGGGAGGTTATTGGGCTTCCTGCAGGCCCTTGGCGCCTCCTTGCAGCCCTTTACCACTGCAAGGTGTGGGGGAGCCTGGCAGCAGTGGCAATGCTCCTTATCTCGTTAGGCTGGGCTAGGTATGGGGTTGTCTTGGGCATGGCTGGGAGACAGAAGATGCCTTAAATACACATAATCTGATTACAGTAATTAATACCCCGACATGTCTCTCTCACTTTTAACTGTTAGTCTGACCCGTTACAGTATGTAATCTGAGAATTACGTGATAATTGATTGATCCTAATGATTTGATTGATAGCTAATCAAATTATTTGAGCAGTTATGATAGCATTGGGCCCATGGTGAGCCATGGAGATGATGGGTTTAGTTCATCAATACTCCTGAACAGACTGAACATGAACAGGAAGTGTTTGATGCTAACAAAGGTGTGTCCCCTTTTTTTGTTGTCCCCATGCAGGAGTGGTCTGGAGCAGGATGATATGCGGATCCTGTACAAGTACCTGACGACGTCACTGTTCCCCAGACACTCTGAACCAGAGGTGAGAGAGGGTGAGAGAGGGTGAGAAGGAGGTATCGGAGAGAGGGATCAGGGAGAGAGGAGGGATCAGGGAGGGAGGAGGGAGGGATCAGGCAGAGAGGAGGGAGGGATCAGGCAGAGAGGAGGGAGGGATCAGGCAGAGAGGAGGGAGGGATCAGGGAGCGAGGAGGGAGGGATCAGGGAGCGAGGGAGAGAGAGGGGAGAGATCAGGGAGAGAGGGGAGAGATCAGGGAGCGGGGGAGAGAGAGGGGAGAGATCAGGGAGCGGGAGAGAGAGAGGAGAGATCAGGGAGCAGAGGAGAGATCAGGGAGCGGGAGAGAGAGAGGAGAGATCGAGGGAGCAGAGGAGAGATCAGGGAGCGGGGAGAGAGAGAGGAGAGATCAGGGAGCAGAGGAGAGATCAGGGAGCGGGGAGAGAGAGAGGAGAGATCAGGGAGCAGAGGAGAGATCAGGGAGCGGAGGAGAGAGAGAGGAGAGATCAGGGAGCAGAGGAGAGATCAGGGAGCGGAGGAGAGAGAGAGGAGAGATCAGGGAGCGGGGGAGAGAGAGAGGAGAGATCAGGGAGCGGGGGAGAGAGAGAGGAGAGATCAGGGAGCGAGGAGGGATGGATCAGGGAGCGAGGAGGGATGGATCAGGAGCGGGGAGAGAGAGATCAGGAGCGGGGAGGAGAGATCAGGAGCGGGGGAGAGAGAGATCAGGAGCGGGGGGAGAGAGATCAGGGAGCGGGGGGGGAGAGAGAGATCAGGGAGCGGGGGAGAGAGAGATCAGGGAGCGGGGAGAGATCAGGAGCGGGGGAGAGAGATCAGGGAGCGGAGAGGAGAGATCAGGGAGCGAGGAGGGATGGATCAGGAGCGAGGAGGGATGGATCAGGGAGCGAGGAGGGATGGATCAGGGAGCGGGAGAGGGAGGGATGGATCAGGGAGGCGGGGAGAGGGAGGGATGGATCAGGAGCGGGGAGGGGGGATGGATCAGGGAGCGGGAGAGAGGAGGGATCGGGAGCGGGGAGAGGATGGATGGAGCGGGAGAGGAGGGATGGATCAGGGAGCGGGGAGAGAGAGGATGGATCAGGGAGCGGGGGAGAGAGAGAGGAGAGATCAGGGAGCGGGGAGAGAGAGGAGAGATCAGGGAGCGGGAGAGAGAGAGGAGAGATCAGGGAGCGGGGAGAGAGAGGAGAGATCAGGGGAGCGGGGAGAGAGAGAGGAGAGATCAGGGAGCGGGGAGAGAGAGAGGAGAGATCAGGGAGCGGGAGAGAGAGAGGAGAGATCAGGGAGCGGGGGAGAGAGAGGAGAGATCAGGGAGCGCCGGGGGAGAGAGAGAGGAGAGATCAGGGAGCGGGGGAGAGAGAGGAGAGATCAGGGAGCAGAGAGGGGGGGAGAGAGAGAGGAGAGATCAGGAGCGGGGAGAGAGAGAGGAGAGATCAGGAGCGGGGAGAGAGAGGAGAGATCAGGGAGCGGGGAGAGAGAGAGGAGAGATCAGGGAGCGGGGAGAGAGAGAGGAGAGATCAGGGAGCGGGGAGAGAGAGAGGAGAGATCAGGGAGCGGGGAGAGAGAGAGGAGAGATCAGGGAGCGGGGGAGAGAGAGGAGAGATCAGGAGCGGGGGAGAGAGAGGAGAGATCAGGGAGCGGGGGAGAGAGAGAGGAGAGATCAGGGAGCGGGGAGAGAGAGGAGAGATCAGGGAGCGAGGGAGGGATGGATCAGGGAGCGAGGAGGGATGGATCAGGGAGCGAGGAGGGATGGATCAGGGAGCGAGGAGGGATGGATCAGGGAGCGAGGAGGGATGGATCGGGGGGAGCGAGGAGGGATGGATCAGGAGCGGGAGAGGGAGGGATGGATCAGGGAGCGGGGGAGAGAGAGAGGATGGATCAGGGAGCGGGGAGAGAGAGAGGAGAGATCAGGGGAGCGGGGGAGAGAGAGAGGAGAGATCAGGAGCGGGGGAGAGAGAGGAGAGATCAGGGAGCGGGGGAGAGAGAGAGGAGAGATCAGGGGGAGCGGGGAGAGCGGAGAGATCAGAGAGCGGGGGAGAGATCAGAGAGCGGGGGGAGAGAGATCAGAGAGCGGGGAGAGAGAGAGATCAGAGAGCGGGGAGGGGGAGAGAGAGGAGAGATCAGGAGCGGGGGAGAGAGAGAGAGGAGAGATCAGGGAGCGGGGAGAGAGATCAGGGAGCGGGGAGAGAGAGAGAGAGCGGGGAGAGAGAGGAGAGAGCGGGGGGAGAGAGAGATCAGAGAGCGGGGGAGAGAGAGATCAGAGAGCGGGGGGAGAGAGAGATCAGAGAGCGGGGAGAGAGAGATCAGAGAGCGGGGAGAGAGAGAGGAGAGAGCGGGGAGAGATCGGAGAGGAGAGATCAGAGAGCGGGGAGAGAGAGAGGAGAGATCAGAGAGCGGGGAGAGAGAGGAGAGATCACAGAGCGGGGGAGAGAGAGGAGAGATCAGAGAGCGGGGGGGGGAGAGAGAGGGAGAGATCAGGAGCGGGGGGGAGAGAGAGAGGAGAGATCGGGGGAGCGGGGGAGAGAGAGAGGAGAGATCGGGAGCGGGGGAGAGAGGAGAGATCGGGGAGCGGGGGAGAGAGAGAGGAGAGATCGGGAGCGGGGGAGAGAGAGATCAGAGAGCGGGGGAGAGAGATCAGAGAGCGGGGGAGAGAGATCAGAGAGGGGAGAGAGAGATCAGAGACCGGGGGAGAGAGAGGAGAGA
Organism: Oncorhynchus nerka; assembly: GCF_034236695.1. NCBI lineage: Eukaryota > Metazoa > Chordata > Actinopteri > Salmoniformes > Salmonidae > Oncorhynchus > Oncorhynchus nerka. Next base: position 21,567,755 of record NC_088411.1, read on the forward strand.
TCAGAGACCGGGTGGAGGGGGAGAGAGAGGAGAGATCAGAGAGCGGGGGGAGAGAGAGAGGAGAGAGCGGGGAGAGAGAGGAGAGAGCGGGGAGAGAGAGAGGAGAGAGAGGGAGAGAGGGGGAGAGAGAGATCAGAGAGCGGCGGGGGGAGAGCGAGAGGAGAGATCAGAGAGACGGGGAGGGGGGGTGCGAGAGGAGAGATCAGAGAGCGGGGGGGGAGAGCGAGAGGAGAGATCAGAGAGCGGGGGGGGGAGAGCGAGAGGAGGGGAGATCAGAGAGCTGGGGGAGAGCGAGAGGAGAGATCAGAGAGCGGGGGGAGAGCGAGAGGAGAGATCGGGGAGAGAGAGAGAGAGCGGGGGAGAGGGGAGATCAGAGAGCGGGGGGGAGAGGAGAGATCAGAGAGCGGGGGGAGAGAGAGGAGAGATCAGAGAGCGGGGGGGAGAGAGAGGAGAGATCAGAGAGCGGGGGGAGAGAGAGGAGAGAGCGGGGGAGAGAGAGAGGAGAGAGCGGGGAGAGAGAGGGGGGGAGAGAGAGAGAGAGAGCGGGGGAGAGAGAGAGAGAGAGCGGGGAGAGAGAGGGGAGAGAGGGGGAGAGAGAGATCAGAGAGCGGCGGGGAGAGCGAGAGGAGAGATCAGAGAGCGGGGGGAGAGCGAGAGGAGAGATCAGAGAGCGGGGGAGAGCGAGAGGAGAGATCAGAGAGGGGGGAGAGCGAGAGGAGAGATCAGAGAGCTGGGGGAGAGCGAGAGGAGAGATCGGGGGGGGGAGAGCGAGATCAGAGAGCGGGGGGGGAGAGCGAGAGGAGAGATCGGAGAGCGGGGGAGAGCGAGAGGAGAGATCGGAGAGCGGGGGAGAGCGAGAGGAGAGATCAGAGAGCGGGGGGAGAGCGAGAGGAGAGATCAGAGAGCGGGGGAGAGAGAGGAGAGAGCGGGGAGAGGGGGAGATCAGAGAGCGGGGAGATCAGAGAGCGGGGGGAGAGGAGAGATCAGAGAGCGGGGGAGAGCGAGAGGAGAGATCAGAGAGCGGGGGAGAGAGAGGAGAGAGCGGGGAGAGAGGGGGAGAGGGAGCGGGGAGATCAGAGAGCGGGGGAGAGGAGAGATCAGAGAGCGGGGGAGGAGGGAGAGGAGAGAGATCAGAGAGCGGGGGAGAGGGGAGATCAGAGAGCGGGGGGAGAGGAGAGATCAGAGAGCGGGGGAGAGGGGAGATCAGAGAGCGGGGGAGAGGGAGAGATCAGAGAGCGGGGGAGAGGGAGATCAGAGAGCGGGGGAGAGGAGAGATCAGAGAGCGGGGGAGAGGAGAGATCAGAGAGCGGGGGAGAGGAGAGATCAGAGAGCGGGGGAGAGGAGAGATCAGAGAGCGGGGGGAGAGGAGAGATCAGAGAGCGGGGGAGAGGAGAGATCAGAGAGCGGGGGGAGAGGAGAGATCAGAGAGCGGGGGGGAGGAGAGATCGGAGAGAGGGGGGAGAGGAGAGATCAGAGAGCGGGGGGAGGAGGAGATCAGAGAGCGGGGGGAGGGGAGAGATCAGAGAGCGGGGGGAGAGGAGAGATCAGAGAGCGGGGGAGAGAGGGAGAGGAGAGATCAGAGAGCGGGGGAGAGGGAGAGGAGAGATCAGAGAGCCGGGGGAGAGGGAGAGGAGAGATCAGAGAGCGGGGAGAGGAGAGGAGAGATCAGAGAGCGGGGGAGAGGGAGAGGAGAGATCAGAGAGGGGGGGGGAGAGGAGAGATCAGAGAGGGGGGGGGAGAGGAGAGATCAGAGAGCGGGGGGGGAGAGGAGAGATCAGAGAGCGAGAGGAGAGGGGGAGAGATCAAGCGGGGGGAGAGGGAGAGCAGAGAGGGGGGGGAGAGGGAGAGCAGAGAGCGGGGGGAGAGGAGAGATCAGAGAGCGGGGGAGAGGAGAGATCAGAGAGCGGGGGAAGAGGAGAGATCAGAGAGCGGGGGGAGAGGAGAGATCAGAGAGCGGGGGAGAGGAGAGATCAGAGAGCGGGGGAGAGGAGAGCAGAGAGCGGGGGGGGAGAGGAGAGCAGAGAGCGGGGGGAGAGGAGAGCAGAGAGCGGGGGGGGAGAGGAGAGCAGAGAGCGAGAGGGAGAGGAGAGAGCAGAGAGGGGGGGGAGGGAGAGAGGAGAGAGCAGAGAGAGGGGGAGAGAGAGGAGAGAGGGGGGGGAGAGAGAGGAGAGATCGGAGAGAGAGAGGAGAGATCAGAGAGCGGGGGAGAGAGAGAGGAGAGATCAGAGAGCGGGGGGAGAGAGGAGAGATCAGAGAGCGGGGGGGAGAGAGAGGAGGGATCAGAGAGCGGGGATCAGGGAGCAAGGGGGGAGCGAGGAGAGGTCAGAGAGCCAGGGAGAGAGGAGGGATCAGGGATCAGAGAGAGGAGGGATCAGGGAGTGAGGGATCAGAGAGCGAGGGAGAGAGGAGGGATCAGGCAGAGAGGAGGGAGGGATCAGGCAGAGAGGAGGGAGAGAGGAGGGATCAGAGAGCGAGGGAGGGGTCAGAGAGCGAGGGAGGGAGCGAGGGGAGAGAGGAGGGATCAGGGAGTGAGGGGAGAGAGGAGGGATCAGGGAGCGAGTGGAGAGAGGAGAGCGGGGGGAGAGAGAGGGGGATCAGAGAGGGAGCGAGGGGAGAGGAGGGATCAGGAGCGAGGGGAGAGAGGAGGGGATCAGGGAGCGAGGAGGAGCGAGGGGAGAGATCAGGGAGCGAGGGGAGAGATCAGGGAGCGAGGGGAGAGAGGAGGGATCAGGGAGCGAGGGGAGAGAGGAGGGATCAGGGAGCGAGGGGAGAGAGGAGGGAGCGAGGGGAGAGAGAGGAGGGAGCGAGGGAGAGAGGAGGGATCAGGGAGCGAGGGGGAGAGGAGGGATCAGGGAGCGAGGGATCAGGGAGCGAGGGGGAGAAGAGGGATCAGAGAGCAAGCTGGGGGGGGGGCGAGGGAGAGATCAGGGAGCCAGGGAGAGATCAGGGAGCCAGGGAGAGAGGAGGGATCAGGGAGTGAGGGATCAGAGAGGAGGGATCAGGGAGTGAGATCAGAGAGGGATCAGGGAGCGAGGGAGGGAGAGAGGGATCCGGGAGGGAGAGAGGAGGGAGAGGGATTACAGAGGAGCTAGAGCGCAAGCAACTGCCACTTCCTTGCCTCTGTTCTATTAAAACTCTGATCCTCTGCCTAAACCTTCCCTCAACGTTGCCAGAACTCTTCCAACACCTGCTCCACAATGGCATCATGCCACACGAAGAATGTATTGTGTAACAAGCACATTTAAAGTTGACCACACATTGATACCCCACAGGCTCAGACAATGTTGATAATGACTTAAGTTATACTAAAGCAGCTTCTCTCCAACATCTCTCTTCTAACTCTCTCCCTCCCCGTCTCTCTTCCTCATCCTCCCTTTCTCTCTCCAGCTGGCTGGTAGGGACTCTCCCTTAAGGCCAGAGGTGGCAGGGAATCTGCTTCACTATGGGAGGTAAGTCCTTAAACGCCCTCTCTGGTCCGCTGCCTCCCCCTCCCCTCCCTCCAGGTCTCCTGTCTAGGCTGGGCCAGGCTCCCTCCCTGGGGCTCTGGTCCGTTGCGATCTCGGAGCAGAAGGACAGGGATACCAGATCATCATGTCAGGCTGGAGCCTTCTAGCCATGCCACATCTGCTGCTAATCTGACTATAGCAGACTGATACATTTAACCTGAGGGGATGGATGGAATTACGACTTTATCGTGTTCATCCATGATGGTTTTTATTGCATATATTGTTATTTCAACAAAGCGGTGGAGGAATATGTTGTTTTAGATTATCAAGTGAAAGCAATAAAAATCAACAGTGATATCACAATAGGAGGTGTTATGTTTGATAGTTCTGGTATGATAGGAAAGCATTATTATGCTAACATTAGGTTGTAATTAGTAATTAGTGTGTTGGTGGTCCGGCATGTGCAATATCCAGTCTGATTGTTATAACAACATGGAGGATTACTGATCAGTGTTCCAACGTGATGTGGTCTTACCCCACTGACAATAATGAGATTTCTATCTCTACCATCCCACACACAGACACAAAGGAAGGGAAATTACACTTAACAGAGAGGAGGAAGGAGAGCCAAGTCTCTGTGTAGCCTAGTCCACCCTTAGAGGCCTCTGTGCCTGAGGTGGACAGAGTGGAGGAGGAGAGCGCAGGAGAGGAGGATGAGATTATTAGCAGAGGTGCTCTGTAGTCTCTGTATGAATACTCTAAAACACAATCCTTCCTGCATCCCTTCCAAGCACTGATTTGTAAGCATTTCACTGTAAGGTCTACTACACCTGTTGTATTTGGCGCATGTGACAAATAAAGTTTGATTTGATTCAACACGGCTGTAAAGAGGAAAGAAGGGGTTCCACTACATGGTTTTCATCTATCCTGTCTGGTCAGAGCAGCGATCACTTAATAGAAGGGAAGGTGAATAAATGATCTCAAAGAATGGGTAGAATTAAGAGGTTATCCTCTTAGGGCAAGTTGCTTAGCAGAAAGTAGTCAAACACACAGACAACCTTTTATTTAGATCTGAATACAAGCATAGAGAAGACAGAATACAAGCACTTAATATGAATGCATTGAAATAGAGCCATTGTTGGAGGAAGAGTGATCCCTGAGAGTGTGCCACTGCCAGGCCAGTGTGACTCCCGAGTGGGGGGGGCTGACAGTGCAAATTATGGAAGGGATACACACAGTATGCAAACTGTACATCCACATATACATTTACAAATTGCTAGATAGACTAGGGGATTTTTTTTTGTTTTTGTGTGAGGTAAAACAGTTTTTGATTTGCATCAAACTAAATTTGTTTTGTAATTGTGAAACACCCTTGTCAATCAAAATAATCGTGATGAGCTGTGATGCATACGCCGTCATATCCTGTCCTCTTTCCACCCTCAGGTTTTTGACAGGACCTGCTAACCTCAAAGACCCAGAGGCCAAATTCCGGTTCCCTAGAATATTTGTCAACACAGAGGACAGTTATGAGGAGCTGCATCTGATAGTTTATAAGGTGAGGAGAGGGCATCATTCTAAATGGTACTCTATTCCCTATATAGTGCACTACTTTTGACCAGGGCCCATAGGGATCTAGTCAAATGTAGTGCAGGGTTTTGGTCCAGAGTAGTGTACTACATAGGGAATAGGGTGTCATTTGGGACAGAACTGAGGAGCAGGGAACTGTGGTCTGGAGCCCTGCTGGGTTTTGTGGGAACTCTAAGCATCTACTGATGCTTTATTATTTTGTGTTTTTAAGAGAGAGACAGGCAGTACTCCCAACCCATTATTTGTTTGGCAGAAAATGTGGTAATCTGTTATTATTTCATTACTGAAGCACAAAGAGAAGGTTTAACCCGGGATATGACCTCTGATGTTGGGGGAATTGGCTTTGTTCGTTGGTATCTCAAATGGCTTCTTTTAAATTATTTATAAACTCAATGTATTTGGTAATAAGTTCTAAATTATAGTATTATTTTCTCTAGACCTATTATATTCAAACTGTACATCGTCTGCTCTTTATTTCAGGCGATGAGTGCAGCAGTTTGTTTTATGATCAGTGGTGAGTATCCTCTCATATCATTTGGTCAGTCCCCTCCCCCCAAACAGCTGGGCTGATGCTTATTACATAATTTCTCAGCATTCTCTGAGTCTGCCGTTCCAAATGTTCTGTGAATAATGCAATGGAAAATTCTAAGGCATTGCCATATGTGGACTGTGAAAGAAAAAACCTTAAGTTCCAAAGTCCATTCTACTAATTCTAACTACCGTGTGGTCATATTCTCTCTTTCCCAGCATCTGTGGAGCTGACGAGGGAGTTCTGTGAGCAGCTGGATGGTCTGGTGGGACCTCAGCTCACCCTGCTGGCCTCCGACATATGTGAACAATACAATGTCAACCGCAGGATATCAGGGTCAGTACTGTTGCTTTAATCCTCTAGCCTCCAGTTCCTGGGCCTGTGTTGTTCCAACACGCCATGATAGAAATCACGGTCCAAAATATATCATGCGTTTTTAAAAAGGTACTCGTTTATGCCACGACATCCTCTTGACGATTGGACCAATGAACTCAATGACCTGGATAAACTGATGATGGTCCTGAGGTGTAGTACTGCTTAAAGGTAGACTCAGTGATGCACAAAGTACACAGAAATATTGGGCCGATTTTTTTCCGCAACAACTAAGAGCGTTGAAGCACGAAGCTAACCTTTTCCCCTGTTTTTGTCCCAGAGCTACCGAGTGTAGCAGCGTGACACGCACCCGTGATCCTGCGCACATACTCTGTGAATGTGTGAGAGAAACGTCTTGCATCGCGCTCATCTCAATATCTGCAGTGCTCCTCATGGCAACGTCCTAACATTGTGCTGGCTCTGATATTTTATTTTCATATGGGCCTTTCCAGTATGGTTCCAGCAACTATTTGTAATGAGTAAGCAGGCTAGCGCGGTACAGTCCTAGTTGGCTCTGCTCATCTCGGCTCAGTAGTGTGAAATTGGCATTAGACTCTCCTCTCATCCTTGTAATGATCGTCATTAGAGGTCAACCGATACCGGTTATTGGAGGACGAAAAATGGCCGATACCGATTAAATCGGACGATTTTATTTATTTATTATTATTTTTAGAAGTCGACAATTACAATAATACCGAATGAACAATGAACACTTAATTTAATATAAGCTGCTGGCAAACGCAGGAAAGTGCTGTTTGAATGAATGCTTACGAGCCTGCTGCTAACTACCACCGCTCAGACTGCTCTATGAAATCATAGACTTAATTATAATATAATAAATACACAAATACGAGCCTTCGGTAATTAATATGGTCAAATTCTGAAACTATCATTACGAAAACAAAACGTTTATTCTTTCAGTGAAATACGGAACCGTTCCGTATTTTATCGAACGTGTGGCATCCATAAGTCTAAATATTGCTGTTACATTACACAACCTTCAATGTTATGTCATAATTATGTAAAAATCAGGCAAATTAAATACGGTCTTTGGTTTGGAAAAAAATGGTCTTCACACAGTTCGCAATGAGCCAGGTGGCCCAAACTGCTGCATATACCCTGACTCTGTTTGCACAGAACGCAAGAGGAGTGACACAATTTCCCTAGTTAAAATTGCCTGCTAAAATGAATTTATTTTTTAACTAAATACTAAAAATATACACTTGTCTATTGATTTTAAGAAAGGCATTGATGTTTATGGTTTGGTACATTGGTGCAACGACAGTGCTTTTTTCGCAAATGCGCTTTTAAAATCACCCTTTTTGGCAAAGTAGGCTGTGATTCGATGATAAATTAACAGGTACCGCATTGACTATTTGCAACGCAGGACAAGCTAGTTAACCTAGTAATATCATCAACCATGTGTAATTAACTAGTGATTGTTCAATTTTTTTTTTTTATACAAGATACGTTTAGCTAGCTAGCAACTTACCTTTGCTCCTTGCTGCACTTGTGTGGTCAGCCTGCCATGCAGTCTCCTCGTGGAGTGCAATGTAATCGGCCATAATCGGCATCCAAAAATGCAGATTACTGATTGTTATGAAAACTTGATTAAATCGTTTCGACCTCTAATCGAGATCCTCTCCCTCTGTGTTGTTGCAGGCCGGACAAGGAGCCCCAGTTCAAGTTCATCTACTTCAACCACATGAACCTGGCAGAGAAGAGCACCATCCACATGAGGAAGACAGCCAGCGTCTCTCTGACCTCGGTCCACCCAGACCTCATGAAGATTCTGGGAGACATCAACTGTGACTTCGCCAGGTATGCCCAATGAAATACCACAAAAACCCTGTTAGGGTTAGCACTCGGAGGCCTAGTTTTGGAAACTCTGTATGTAAACTATATTACAGTGTCTGTATGTTCATGTTATTTTTGTATGTTGCCTTAGGGTTGATGAAGATGAAGAGATCATTGTGAAGGCTATGACAGACTACTGGGTGGTCGGCAAGAAGTCGGACCAGAGAGAACTCTACGTTATCTTGAACCAGAAGAATGCCAATTTGATTGAAGTTAATGGTAGGTCCAACATGGATGGATTAATGAATGTTTCTTTGAGCTCATCTCACATGTTTTCTTGGTTATACTTACTGATCCCAACCCTGTTTTTTTTTTCAACCAACAGAGGAAGTGAAGAGGCTCTGTGCGACACAGTTCAACAACATTTTCTTCTTGGACTGAAAGAAATAAAGAAAAGAAAGAACTGCACGAAGAAGAGGGAGAGAAAGAGAGACGGTGAGAGGGCAATGGACTGTTTCACCACACTAAAACTGTCAGCATTGCAGGGTGTTATGACAGCATCAGTGTAATGCAATAATTGCATAGATTAGGTAAGAGTTCGACCAAAACCATGGAAACGCCACACACCCGTCCCCCCATGGGGGATAGGTCCAGAATCTATTTAGTAACCACATTATAGGCCTGTTAGAACACATACAGTGCCTAGTGAAAGTTACACAACACTTGCACAGTCTTCATATTTTTCTGCCTTAACATTAAATAAAATAAATGTAAAATAAAATTGGGGGGGTTTCCTACAGATCGACACAACCTACTCCACATGATCTAAGTGAAGGAAAGTTATAGAACATGTTCCAAATTAATGAGAAGTTAGAGGAAGACCTAATCCTGAGGTAGAGTTGTATTTTTCTGCGGGACAGTTGCACACATTTTAATGCCAAAGACACAACAGAATGGCGTTCTAAGAGGTGTTGAGTGTTCCTGAAGGGTCCAGTCTCCTTCCTGACTTAAATCTGCTTTAAAAATCTGAGACAAGGTTTGAATATTGCTGTCCATCAATGATTCCCAAACAAATGTACTAAGCTTGAGCAATTTGACAGAAACAATAGATCTACATTGCCCTAAGAGATGTGCAAGGTTGGTAGAGTCTTATTGAAAATGATGATTCACAGCTGTAATGGCTGCCAAAGGTGCTTCCACCAAGTATTAACTCTGGGGTGTGAAGACATAAGCATTCAATACATCCGCATTTTGTATTTCTTAGAACATTTTCCAAATGACTATAATTTTTCTTTCACTTTGAAAATGTGGAGTAGGTTGCGTAGATCGATATGAAAAAATAATTTACTCCCCTTTTAGATTTAATTAAGGCAAAATGTGAAGACTGCAAAGGGTGTGTAGACTTTCACTAGCGACTGCTGTAAATTGTGATTGATTTGACAAATATCAACTTTTTTTGTATCAGCTTTTCTGAATGGATGCCATTGACAGTGTCCTTGTGCTATCCCCTACGGGTGCGTGGCCATCGGCGCTCCATTGATCTCTTACCGTATGTATTGTAAACAATTAAATAAAGAAGCTTTTCACATCATGTCATTTCTTTAGATTTTTATTTAACCAATACAAAATGGTATTTTCATTTTTGTAATTAAATGTCAAATGATCAGAGTAATTTTACTGTACATGTACTTAATTTTTCTATTTCTTTGTATATAAAGTGCATTGTCTTATTGTTTAAGTTCCTGTCAGCTGTTTGTATTACAATTGACATCATTGGTCTACTGACTCTACTCGTTGTTGTTATTTTTAAGGACACAACATGACATTTATCACTATATTAATTTAAAAACAGACATTCACAAACATACTGTTTTCCTTCTATGGGTTCTGTTCATTGTCAAGTATAATTTTGAAATGAGATGCTATGATTCATGTCGAAAGTAATGTGGTTTGTAAAATGCAGCCCCAACTTTAAATAAATGAAGAAATTCTAATTTTCCTCCATGTACCCCATTTCTTTCTTTTACTGTAAACAACAGTCTAAAAAGGTCTAGAACGAACTGAGATGTACTTTAGGATCAGCCTCTAACCAGAACGAGAAAACAGCAAACCTTGATCAGCTGCTTTTGTACTTTCTAAATTTCCCCTGTAGGGACAGTCACATTATAACAAGGCATTGTTGCTGGTTACCCAGAATTTCCCAGTGTCCCTTGTTGTAGGCTCCTTCTAGACTGCTCTGGAATTAAGTTTCCCCTAGGAACTGATCTAGGATCAGCTTCTCCAATCCTATCTAACCTTAACCATTGTTGAGGAAAATGCTAAATTGACTTAAGATCAGCGTCTAGGGGCAACTTCATTCACCCTTCTCCGTCTGGCCTAGATCTTGCCACAAGTAGGTCCCAAACTAATTCAGGGTCAGATATTTTTTCATAGGGTGGCGCATAATTGGCCCAGTCATTGTAAATAAGAATGTGTTCTTAACTGACTTGCCTGGTTAAATAAAAGTTCATTTAAAAAATGTAAAATCTGACTGGTGCAACTTCTGCCATAAAGGCCCTTAGCTCATAAATTAAGTGCAGTCTTTTTAACCTGGGAGATATGGTCTGTCTCATGGGTGCAGTGCTGCCAACTTAGCGGCTTTGTCGCTATATTTAGCGAGTATTCGGACCCCTCTAGCGACACATTTTCAATAAAGTGACTAACGACAAATCTAGTGACTTTTTCTGGTGTTATTGGAGACTGACGTGAAAGCACGTATCATTCTTACTCTTCTCAACGAGCTCTTCTCTCCCAAAGCACTCACCACTCACCGGTGGCCCAGTCCTCACGCAGCAGTCCCTCCCAGCTGCAGACAGAGCAGGAGATGTTCACCCCTCCGTGTCTAGACTGCAAATTAATCGCGCATACGCCGCCGCTGACTGACCCCTATGGCTTACATAAAAATAACAATTAACCTGAATTAGGGCCAGACTAGTTACTATAATTTTCTCACATTGCCATTGAGACAGTTTTTTCTATTGTCTCTTTTTGGTCCTTTTAGACTTAATGTAGATTGTATACAACTTTTTTATTTTATGGTTAAAAATGTTCATGTTTTACTGTGACTTGTTGTAGGCTCCTAAGTGGACAATAAGGTTAAAAACAAAAACTAATTAAGAAAACTAAACTAAAAAAACAAAACTAAAATATAAGATTAAAAACGAAGTAACTCCGCCAAAATGTCTCTTTTGGGTCACTTTTGCCAGTCCCAAGCCCGGATAAAGGAGGAGGGTTGGAATTGTGACATAAAAAAAAAAAGAATCGACAGAAGAAAGTTCATTTGTAGTTCTAAACATATTTAGGGTGTTTTTTGCTAACTTTTTGTCTCTCCCACGACGTTATTCATATCTCCTACAGCTCCATCACAGGTAGCCTAGTGGTTAGAGCATTGGACTAATAACTGAAAGATTGAAAGATCGAATCCCAGAGCCGACAAGGTACAAATCTGTACTTCTGCCCCTGAACAAGGCAGTTAACCCACTGTTTGCCTAATTAAAAAATAAATTAAAAAACATGCACATTGTCAATTATGCGATTACGTCATTTGGCGACTTTTAGGACAGCCAATAGCTACTTTCCTTACTGAGGAGTTTGGCAACAGTGCATGGGTGTGCTGTGCTTTGAGAGTAGGCTATGATATCACATTACAAGGTGAATTTTGAAATGAGCTAAGTGGAGAGAAGATGAGTGTGAGAAACAGTCAAATTCCATAGGACTAGGACATAGAATAACCTTTATGTTAAGTACATTAAATGAGAATAATAACCCGCCAAGGTACTTACAGTTGTATATTTTTTATGTTTGTTTTCTTCGCCTACAAATCAATGAATACACATTTCATAGCACAGAAGAACAACTTCGAAATCTCTAGCCTATCAGCGCGACGCTCCTGACCGGAAATATATAATCAGCCAATCAGCTTTGAACGGCAGAATTTTCAAAACTGACCCGCCATGTTGTTGTTATTTTTAGTTCTAACTTGGAAGTCGTTTATCCGAGTACTTCCATCCATAAAGGTTGCTAGATAGTTGGACTGCTAGAACTTGGATATCACCAATAATAATTACATTTTAAACAGGTAAGAGTACACATTGATAAAATCCTATGTTGATTAATATATTTCATAACTAGGTAGAGCATATTAAGCGTCAGTGACTAACCGTGACTGCTACTAGTAAGATAGCCAGCTAGTTTGTTTGGCTCATCGTGTGCTAACTAACGTTTTCTAAATATACAACCACACAATAATCAATATGTATTTGTCTGTAACAGCGTGTTAATAACTAGTAGTTTAATGCATTGTATGTATATTTGTCACAGGATCATGGACTCAATGGAAGCTCGTTTCGGCCACATGCGTCAGCGTGACACCAGTGTGGACATGCTGCGGGTGAAGATGTCTCGGAGACGGTCGCAGTCCCAAAAGGAGAACCGAGACAAGGCCCTGAACAGCCGCAGACAGCTTGACAAACTCCCCGAACTGGAATGCTCTCAACTGGACATGTCTGTTGCTGAACATGTGTCAGTAATTCAGGAAAAAGCACCGAATACAAAACAAGTGAAAAGTGAGTGTGTGCTTTTGTTGTGCATTCGTGGATCACTTATTTAGCTACCTAACAGTATTCTCTAGGTAACGTTACTGTAGTCAGGTTAGCTGGCTTGAATATTTTCTTCTCTGAAACTGTGGTGTCAAAAAAAAAATGTGCCTGAGCCAACTTCGCCCTCATGCCTCTTCATCCTCCACGCCCACTAATATTATGTAATCCCACACTGATCTATTTTCTCTCCAACTCCCTCATTCTATTTCTCAGACACTGCAGTGGAGGAGCGAATTAAAAAGCTTGCACGCTACAAAGAGAAGAAGGAGCTTGTGAAGGAGAAAGAGAAGAGGGCAAGGGAGAAGAAGGGGGTGTTTAAAGTTGGGCTATACCGGCCCCAGCCCCTGGCCGCTCTACCTCAGGCCCCAGCTGCCACGACCAAAGCCATGGTGAGGGGGCACAGCTTAACACGGAGTCTGTATACTGCTGACATATCTTTAGATAGTATATCCATCGTCCTTGGGAGTCATCGTTCAATCGTTGAGTTGATGATGTACTTGACTCATCACCAGAGGGTGAACTTGTTGTGCTCAAAACTCATAGGGATATAAGACAGTGGCGGTCGGTGCCGTTTTAAGTTGAGGACAAAATGTTTTTTTATACACTTGGCCTTATTTCTATTACATCATATTTGCTGACTGTCGTTCATCTTCCATTCACCCAGCTCAATGTAAAATTGATAGGTTTAGGCTACAACCTGATAATACAATTTTCCATATACCCATCATGAGGTTGCTACAGCAGGTCAGGAGAAAATTGAGTAATCCAGGCAGTGACACATTCTATACCTCCTTGCACATGTACCTGTATGTGGCGGCAGGGTAGCCTAGTGGTTAGAGCGTTGGACTAGTAACCGAAAGGTTGCAAGTTCGAATCCCCGAGCTGACAAGGTACAAATCTGTCGTTTTGTCCCTGAACAGGCAGTTAAACCCACTGTTCCTAGGCAGTCATTGAAAATAAGAATTTGTCTTAACTGACTTGCCTAGTAAAATAAAGGTAAAATAAAAATCTAGCTGATTTGGGGTGTAATCATTAGTCCAACAGTTGCAAACGAGTTTCTATTGGACAAATTCAGGTATGTTTATCCCTGTTTTGTTCTGTTTGCTTCCTTTAAGAAATGTTTTCAAGCAGAATTGGCGCAATGAATACACCCCTGATCACAGTTCACTTTCATAGCAGCCACATACAAAAACAGCATAATAATTTGCTCATTGTCAAATTTTTTGGCAGCTATACGTGGACTTCAGTGCACAATACAACAGCTGCCTATGACCAGGTCAAAAAAAACTTTCCATACCATAACCGCTAACTGCTACACACAACTTACATCGTTGTCCCCTAATGTCTAGTTAACTACTAGAACTAACGCGTTAATAAACCCGCTACATTCGTGCAGTTTAGCAGTTACACCGCCAGGCCACGATGGCAATAAATTAATAAAACCAAAAGCTTACGTTGACTTGGAAGAGTTCGTGTTGGATAGCCAGTCCGTAAACATAGCACCCATCTCTGTTTGAGTAGGCTAAACTAGCTAGCTGCATTTGCAAGCTAGGTAACATTTACTAGCTCGGTAAGTGAAAGTGGAGAAAAAAACGCAATTACTTATATTAGTACCTTCAAAAGTATTCACCCCCCTTGGCATTTTTCGTATTTTGTTGCATTACAACCTGTTATATAAATAGTTTTTTGGGGGGGGGTTTCATGTAATGGACATGCACAAAATGGTCAAATTTAGTGAAATGAAAAAAATAACTTGTTTAAAAAAATAATGTAAACTGAAAAGTGGTGGGTGCATTTGTATTCACCCCCTTCGCTATGAAGCCCCTAAATAAGATCTGGTGCAACCAATTATCTTCAGAAGTCACATAATTACTTAAAAAATGCCACCTGTGTGCAATCTGTGTCACATGATCTCAGTATGAGTGTATATGTGTCTGTTCTGAAAGGCCCCTGAGTCTGCAACACCACTGAGCAAGGGGCACTATGAAGACCATGGAGCTCTCCAAACAGGTCAGGGACAAAGTTGTGGAGTACAGATCGGGGTTGGGTTATAAAAAAAACATTGAACAGCCCACGGAGCACCATTAAATCCATTATTAAAAAATGGAAAGAATATGGCACCACAACAAACCTGCCAAGAGAGGGCCTGCCCACAAGAGGCGCAACAAAGATAACCCTGGAGGAGTTGCAAAACTCTAATCTCCGCTGTGGAGCATCTGTCCATAGGACCACTTTAAGCTGTACACTCCACAGAGCTGGGCTTTACGGAAGTGTGAAAAAAGCCATTGCTTAAAGAAGAAAAATGCGAACAAGTTTGGTGTTCGCCAAAGGCATGTGGGAGACTCTCCAAACATATGGAAGAAGGTACTCTGGTCAGATGAGACTAAAATTTAGCTTTTTTGCCATTAAGGAAAACACTATGTCTGGCGCAAACCCAACACCTTGCATCACCCCGAGAACACCATCTCCACAGTGAAGCATGGTGGTGGCAGCATCATCCAAGATGGCGTAGCAGTCGGATGTGTGTTTTGTCTTGTACCGTCCTGTCCCGTGTAAATATCGTATTCCCTCCCGGTATATATTTTAATCTCACTTTCCATCTACGGACTGAATATACTCTCCTGCAACCCGCCTCACCCTATGTGGTACGGAGCTGCTATTTTTATGCCTAAGAACCGGTACCCCAATCAGAAGCTAGCCAGCTAAATAGCTAGTAGTCAGTCAGCCACTGCTAGCGGTCTTCACCGTTAACTCGGACACCAGCCAGCCTCAGCTCGGTCAATACCTGCCAGTCCGCCAATCCATCACGACTGGTCTGCCGACGTAATCGTCCGAGGTGGTTTCAACGGGCCCTTTCGTTGCGACGACGCCAAAGGCCCATCTGCTAGCCCCGGCCCGCTAGCTGTCTGAATTTCTGTGTCTCCAGCTCACCTAGCGTAGTAGCGACTACTGAATCGGCTCCCTGACTCACCTATTGCTACTCGCTGGACCCTATGATCACTTGGCTACACATGCCTCTCCCTAATGTCAATATGCCTTATCTATTGCTGTTTTGGTTAGTGATTGTCTTTTTCACTGTAGAGCCTCCAGCCCTGCCCAATATGCCTTAGATATCCCTTTTGTCCCGCCTCTCACATATGCAGTGACCTCATCTGGCTTAACTGTTGCCTCCAGAGACACAACCTCTCATCGTCACAATGCCTAGGTTTACCTCCACTGTACTCACATCCTACCATACCCTTGTCTGTACGTTATGCCTTGAATCTATTCTTCCGCGCCCAGAAACCTGCTCCATTTACTCTCTGTTCCGAACGCACTAGATGGCCAGTTCTTATAGCCTTTAGCCGTACCCTTAGCCTACTCCTCCTCTGGTGATGTAGAGGTTAATTTGTTGACTTTCGTAACCGTAAAAGCCGTGGTTTCATGCATGGCCTCCTCCCTAAGTTTATTTTATTCACTGCATTAGCACACTTCGCCAACCCTGATGTCCTAGCCGTGTCTGAATCCTGGCTTAGGAAGGCCACACAAAATCCATAAATTTCCAACTACAACATTTTCTGACAAGATAGAACTGCCAAAGTAGGCGGGGTTAGCCTGCAGAGTTCTGTCATACTGACCAGGTCTGTGCCCAAAAAATTCAAGCTTCTACTTTTAAAAATCCCCCTTTCCAGAAACAAGTCTCACCATTGCCGCCTGTTATAGACCCCCCTCAGCCCCCAGCTGTGCCCTGGACACCATATGTGAATTGATTGCCCCCCATCTATTTTCAGAGCTCGTACTGTTGGGTGGGGTTCAATTCTCGTGCTGACTATTTTCTCTGTATACATCAATGATGTCGCTCTTGCTGCTGGTGATTCTCTGATACACCTCTACGCAGACAACACCATTCTGTATACATCTGGCACTTCTTTGGACACTGTTAACTAACCTCCAAACGAGCTTCAATGGCCCTCACTTCATATTCGTCGCCAAACCAACTGGCTCCAGGTCATCTATAAGTCTTTGCTAGGTAAAGCCCCACCTTATCTCAGCTCACTGGTCACCATAACAGCACCCACCCGTAGCACGCGCTCCAGCAGGTATATTTCACTGGTCAGCCCCAAAGCCAACACTTACTTTGGCTGCCTTTCCTTCCAGTTCTCTGCTGCCCATGACTGGAACGAATTGCAAAAATCATTTAAGCTGGAGACTTATATCTCCTTCTAACTTTAAGCATCAGCTGTCAGAGCAGCTTACCGATCACTGTACCTGTAAATGGCACAACCAACTACATCCCCATATTGTTATTTATCATCTTGTTCTTTTTCACCCCAGTATCTCTACTTGCACATATATCACTCCAGTGTTAATGCAAAATTGTAATTATTTCACCTCTGTGGTCTATTGCCTTAACTCTACATTTGCAGACATTGTACATTGTTAGAGGTTTTCTATTGTCTTATAGCCTGTACGTTTGTTTATGTGTAACTCTGTTGTTTTTGTCGCACTGCTTTGCTTTATGAGAACTTGTTCTCAACTGGCCTACCTGCTTAGATAAAGGCGAATGTATTTTTTTTTGTTTTTTTTTGAAGATTGCTGTACACCAGCGGAATCCATCCAACTTGAAGGATCTGGAGCAGTTTTGCAAAACTCCCAGTGGCTAGATGTGCCACGCTTACAGAGACATACCCCAAGAGACTTGCAGCTGTAATTGCTGCAAAAGGTTGCCCTACAAAGTTTTGACCCTGGGGGGGATGAATAGTTATGCATGCTCAAGGTTCCTGTTTTTTGTGTTTCACAAGAAAAGTAGGCATGTCTTGTAAATCAAATGATACAGCCCCCCCCCCCAAAAAAAACAAAAAAAAAACAAATATATTTTAATTCCAGGTTGTAAGGCAACAAAATAGTAAAAATGCCAAGGAGGTGAATACTTTCGCATGCCACTGTAGCTAGCACTGTCTTTCTCGCTCAGGCAACTATTCACCACATTTTATGCACTGCAGTACTAGCTAGCTATAGTTTATGCTTTCAGTAGTAGATTCATTCTTTGATTGCGTCGACATATGAGTTCGTACTGCAAGAGCTCTGATAGGTTGGAGGACGTCCTCCGGAAGTTGTCACAATTACTGTGGAAGTCTGTGGTAGGGGGTGAGAACCATGAGCCTCCTAGGTTTTGTATTGAAGTCAATGTAACCAGAGGAGGACGGAAACTAACTGTCCTCCGGCTACACCATGGTGTTAAGGCTGCTGTAGACCTTTGTTGCTAAACTGTGTGTTTTAATCAATTATTTGGTATAGTTTTATCTAAAAAAACAGGATCACTTTTTTGTTTCACTATTTTTATGAAAGTCCCCATTCTCCTCTGAGGAGCCTCCACTGATATAAGAACAGAACTGGTGTTCTTAAGCCACGTTTATACCTGGTGCTAACATGCGTCCTTTGTCCCGATTGTGTCCACATCCTGATAGTGCCCATATTTGTAGACTGGTGTAGACGATCAAAAGACACATTGTGGTCTGATTTTGATCAGATCTTCCTGACCACCACCGGAGGTAGTCGGGCACGCATTGTCTGTGTATCTCTCAAGTGTAGACTAATCTGGACAGTGACACCATTTAAATCCTCATTTTCCTACCTTCAATCATTGACAGCTGGCACAATTGACTTATGACAGCAATATGTTTTAAAATAAATATTATTTTTGAAAGAATACCTGTCACATTTGCATACAGGGAGGGACCAGGAAATCTGGTCACAATGTGGACACAGGGGCTGGATGAGACATTTTACTACCATGTGTAAACACATTTGAAAATGTGGTAACAATCCGATTGTGGACAAGACCAGGAAAAAGGATGCCAGTTAGCACCAGGTATAAGCAAGGATTTAGTGGTGTTACGTTGTCATAACGTGGCCTTGCCTTTTCCTCCTACCAGGCAACAACGACAGTGGTCCTGCCCCAATCCACCAGAGTGACGCGCTCAACCATGAGGCAGCAGGCCCCCAAGGTGATTAAAAAAAAAATGTATAAACAAAATGTATAAAAAAACAAACAAAAAATTGCCCTACATTGCCTCTGCATTTTGTTCTGCACACATCTTTTATATAAGATGTTCTATTAGATTATTTAGTCGTTAACTATAATAGCAGCTTTTTGGAATAACCATATAATTGATTTAGTGCTGTATTTTCTCTGTTCCATTGACTTAGGCACCACAGACTATTGACACTGTCCCTGCTTCAAGAAAAGGTTGGTGTTTGTTGTTGTTTGAAAAACATTTTCCCACCCTGTATAATCATTGAATGGTGTGCTTAGTTCAACACCTGTATGTACTGACTGCTAACCCCTTAACTTGACCTGGTTCTGTCTTAGTTGAACCAGCTGTGGTCAGGTCAACCAGGAGAACCAAGATCACTTTAGGTAACACTCGTAACCATGACAAAAATATTGTCAACTGTTCTATACATTACGCCTCAAAACCTTTTTGTTTAGCCAATTATTTAACCCCAATAAACATATCCTTGACTTCTAACGTAACTGTTATTTTTCCACTTTCCTGCAGGTGAACCAGTCGTCAGAGCCCCATCCACAAGGTCAGCTAACAGGCCTCTGGTCTCTGTGGCCCCGGTGGCAAAGGACAAACCTGCTGCAGCTCCCAAGACCAGATCAAATGCCAAGCAGTCTGCATCACCACCTGTTGGCAGAGGGAGGAACACCAGGGGTGAGCTTTGGCAGCTGACATCCCACGCTTCATATGCATTATTCCTCTACAGCATTTTATGTGGTTTCCCCCATTTTATTTCTGCATTAAAAAAAAGAAAGAAAAAAGTACGTTTTGACATTCTCTTTAGGAAATACTGAAAGCAATAAGCAAACTGCTGTAAAAGTGAAAAAGCCAGTGGAGGAGCCCAGGGCTGCCAGCCCGCCACCCCCAGTGTAAAGGAGGAGAAGATGGTAGAAGACCCTTCCCCTGCTGATCCAGAACCTGTCCCAGCCCAGGCCTCCTCCCTCCCCCTTCCAGCCCCTACCCCGTCCTCCTTCGCTCCTCAGGGCTTTGTGTTCCAGGCCCCAGCAGGCCTGTCCACCTTCAAGCCCACCCCTCTCACCCCCCGCTCTGCAGACTCCTTCTTCAAACCCAGGTAACACATTGTGGGTTTCTGATCAGTCTGTATCCCTCTGACATATTTTAGATGCCCTTGTAATATTTATTAGGTGCATTACAGATGCATTTTTTTTCTGCTTGGGGTATGAAAATCTGGTTGATATACTGTTACTGCTTATTAAAATATGACTGGCTGTCATTTCTTACTGAAAATATATTGTCATTTTCTATGTTTTAAATCTTCATCCTCCTCTCTGCAGTGTCCCTGCCTTTGTACTACCACCTGTGCCACTCTGGCTCTCTGACTTGGTGCCCAAAATGGAGCTCAGTGCTCCCTCTCCTGCCAAGTCCCCTGTTCAATCCCTGCCTTCTCCTACTCTGGCCCCTCAGTGTCCCCAGGAACCAGAGCATGATGTGCCCTACTTTAGGTGAGGGTTACATTTTAGCTGACAAACTTATCATGCATATTATATGAAACCAAGTCAACAGCGAAGTTCCTGACCTAGACAAGTGTTGTGTCATGTGATATGTGAATGTGTGTCTGTCAGGTTGGTGGTGGTCAGTGAGACCGAGAGACTGACAGCATTTTGTCAGCAGTGGGAGCCCAGGGTGGATGATGCCTCTATCCCTGAAGAGAGTGAGTGACTTGACGTGTTTTAACCATCTTAAGTGGTCGATTTGGATTTCTATTAGCGAAATGCATCCTACAACATTTCCTCAATGTTTATATCCATCCCTTTGTGAAGTGCGGGACCGTATGCGTACTGCGGTGGGGCAGGCCAGGCTGCTGATGAAGGAGAGGTTTGGTCAGTTCTCTGGCCTGGTGGATGACTGTGAGCTTGGCAGAGGAGAGAAGATCACCACATGCACTGACTTGCAAGGCTTCTGGGACATGGTCTACTACCAGGTGGGTTAGTGACTAGAAGGACATGGTCTACTACCAGGTGGGTTAGTGACTAGGAGGACATGGTCTACTACCAGGTGGGTTAGTGACTAGAAGGACATGGTCTACTACCAGGTGGGTTAGTGACTAGGAGGACATGGTCTACTACCAGGTGGGTTAGTGACTAGGAGGACATGGTTTACTGCCAGGTGGGTTAGTGATTATGAGGACATGGTCTACTACCAGGTGGGTTAGTGACTAGAAGGACATGGTCTACTACCAGGTGGGTTAGTGACTAGGAGGACATGGTCTACTACCAGGTGGGTTAGTGACTAGGAGGACATGGTCTACTACCAGGTGGGTTAGTGACTAGGAGGACATGGTCTACTACCAGGTGGGTTAGTGACTAGGAGGACATGGTTTACTGCCAGGTGGGTTAGTGACTCGAAGGACATGGTCTACTACCAGGTGGGTTAGTGACTAGAAGGACATGGTCTACTACCAGGTGGGTTAGTGACTAGAAGGACATGGTCTACTATCAGGTGGGTTAGTGACTAGGAGGACATGGTTTACTGCCAGGTGGGTTAGTGACTAGGAGGACATGGTCTACTACTGTGTGTGCGTGTCAGTTTGTGTGTAGAATTAGATGAACAGACACGGGTGTTTAGTCTGTTTATGCTTGACTGTTAACACTAAATGTAAGCTCTACTAGCTACCTCTAGGAAGAATTGCCACCTAGATTGGTACAGCATTCTAAAAGGTAGAACATTTGGAAATGTGGCAAGCTTTCTAAAAAGGCATCCCCTCTTTCCTCACTCACCTTGTTCGACGCTTCCTTTTTCAGGTAGAAGACGTGAACAATAAGTTTGGTGCTCTGAAGGAAGCAGAGTCTAAGGGTTGGCAGGAGGAGAGAAAGCCCCCACCACGACAGAGGAAGGTGGTCAAGAAGCCGGCCTCTGCGCCGGTGGCAAAGCCTGTTGGTGGAGCTGCCGCCAAGTCTCGTCTGGCTGCCATCAAGGCTGCTATTAAGGTCAGGCGGCAGGCTGCAGAGGCAGAGAAGGCAGTCCAGGCTGCAGGGCCAGGCAGTGCTGTGGACGACCCTGCTCCAGCTCCTCAGGACCCCCAGGCAGAGATCTTGGCCCCAGAGTCACCGGTGGTGGTGTTCCAGGGAGGCTTCTTCCAGGTGGAGAGTCCCGCCAAACTCACAGGTGAGAGTCATACCTCTGCTGTTCTTCTCCCATGCCTCCCCTCAACTGCTGTGATGCACAGAGATATGGATGGAGGAAGATGCATAGAATGGCAGGCTGAAAGGACAGAGGGTTTGCGCGGGCCTGGAAGACCGCTGACATCTCCCTCTGTCAGTGTTAGAGTTGTGAATTGACTGACTGCTGTGTTGTCTCTGTCTTTCTAGGCTCTATGAGGAGATCAACCCGTGTAGCTGCCAGGCCGCCTCAGGCATCTCCGTGCTCTGTCACCAAGTTCTCCACCCCCGTCAGAACCCGCCACTCCAACGCTGCTGCAGCTGCACAACCCTCTACTCTCCCCTGTCTCACCCCTGCTCGCTCCACCCTCACCCCTGCTCGCTCCACCCTCACCCCTGCTCGCTCCACCCTCTCCCCTGCCCGTCTGTCTGATGCCACCCCACTCTGCACCCTGGCCCCCGCCCAGAATAGCCCCACCAGAGTCTCTCTCTACTTCTCACCAGTCAAAGAAGCTTTGATAGACGCCCAGTCAGAGGAAGGCCCCAGCTACCGACCAGAGCTAGTCTCGGTCCAGAATGAAGTCACTCCTGACCAACCAGAGCCCGAGAGCATGCAGGAAGCTTGTGACCAATCGGAGGTTGTCACAGAGCCCACTGTTTGCCATGAGGAGCACATTGAGAGCTCTGAGTCTGAGAAAATGAGCCAATCGCCATCCAACACGCAACAGCTGACCAATGACGAAATGCCCCAAGAAGTCTTCAGCCAATCGGTGTTGGCCGCAGAGGAGCCCAACCAATCGGAGCTCCTGGCCATGCCTGAAGTGAGCAGCACTTTGGCTACCCAGTCAATCCTATCCTCTCCCTCACTCCAGGACAGAGAAGAAGATTTAGAGGCCTACGATATCAGCCTACCCATCTCACCAAGGCTTCCCCTCTCTCCTTCACTGCCCCACACTCCCACCTATGGAGCAGAGTTCTCCCCAGTCAGGAGCCCTGCCTCCAGCTTCACCCTCTCCTCCAATCCAGCCAGGCCAAAACCTACCGAGGACAGCCTATCTCCCCTCTCCTCACCCTGCCTGGTGCCCTCCTCTCCTACTGTCCAGGTCTCCCTCAGCGTCTCAGCTAATGCCGATGTGACAGTGACTCCAAACAGTTATATCACTGAGGTAAGTTTTTTTTTTTGGCAAAGGAGATGCGTGTGTGTGTATATAAACTCAGCAAAAAAAGAAACGTCCTCTCACTGTCAACTGCGTTTATTTTCAGCGAACTTAACATGTAAAAATATTTGTATGAACGTAACAAGATTCAATAACAGACAAACTGAACAAGTTCAACAGACATGTGACTAACAGAAATTTAATAATGTGTCCCTGAACAAAGGGGGGGTCAAAAGTAATAGTCAGTATCTGGTGTGGCCACCAGCTGCAAGTACTGCAGTGCATCTCCTTCTCATGATTTGCCAGTACTTGCTGTGAGATGTTACCCCACTCTTCCACCAAGGCACCTGCAAGTTCCTGGACATTTCTGGGGGGGAATGGCCCCATCCCTCACCCTCCGATCCAACAGGTCCCAGACGTGCTAAATGGGATTGAGATTTGGGCTCATTCGCTGGCCATGGCAGAACACGGACATTCCTGTCTTGCAGGAAATCACACACAGAATGAGCAGTATGGCTGGAGGCATTGTCATGCTGGAGGGTCATGTCAGGACGAGCCTGCAGGAAGGGTATCAGATGAGGGAGGAGTTCTTCCTTGTAATGCACAGCATTGAGATTGCCTGCAATGACAACAAGCTCAGTCTGATGATGCTGTGACACACCGCCCCAGACCATGACGGATCCTCCACCTCCAAATCAATCCCTCTCCAGAGTACAGGCCTCTGTGTAAAGCTCATTCCTTCGGCGATAAACGTGAATCCGACCATCACCCCTGGTGAGACAAATCCGCGACTCGTCAGTGAAGAGCACTTTTTGCCAGTCCTGTCTGGTCCAGCAACGGTGGGTTTGTGCCCATGGGTGACATTTATTGCCATGGTCACATCTGCAGTCCTCATTTCTCCTTGCAGCATGCCTAAGGCACATTCACGCAGATGAGCAGGGACCCTGGGCATCTTTCTTTTGGTGTTTTTCAGAGTGTGTAGAAAGGCCTCTTTAGTGTCCTAAGTTTTCTTAACTGTGACCTTTATTGCCTACCGTCTGTAAGCTGTCAGTGTCTTATGGTTCATTCAACAAGCATGGGAAACAGTGATTAAACCCTTCACAATGAAGATCTGTGAAGTTATTTGGATTTTTATGAATTGTCTTTGAAAAACAGGATCCTGAAGAAGGGACGTTTATATATGTATGTATGTATATGTGTGTGTACACCCCTTCAAATTAGTGGATTCCGCTATTTCAGCCACAGCTGTTGCTGACCGGAGTATAACATTTATCAAACAGCCATGAAGAATCTCCATAGACAAATATTGGCAGTAGAGCTGAGTGACTTTCAACGTGGCATCGTCATAGGATGCCACCTTTCCAACAAGTTAGTTTGTCAAATTTCTGCCCTATTAGAGCTGCCCTGGTCAACTGTAAGTGCTGTTATTGTGAAGTGGAAATGTCTAGGAGCAACAACAGCTCAACCGCAGTGGTGGGCCACACAAGCTCACAGAACGGGACCACTGAGTGCTGAAGCACGTAATAATAGTCTGTCCTCAGTTGCAACACACTTTACCGAGTTCCGAACTGCCTCTGGAAGCAACGTCAGCACAAGGAACTGTTCATCGGGAGCGTCATGAAATGGGTTTCCGTGGCCGAGCAGTCGCACAAGACTATGATCATTTTGTGAAATACCAAGAGTGGTGTAAAGCTTGCCGCTGTTGGACTCTGGGGCAGTGGAAACGCCTTCTCTGGAGTGATTTAATCACGTTTCACCATCTGGCCGTCCGACAGAAGAATCTCGGTTTGGCGGATGCTTGGAGAAAACTACCTGCCCCAATTTTATATTGGCAACTTTGAAGTTTGGTGTAGGAGGAATAATGTTCTAGGGCTGTTCTTCATGGTTCAGGTTAGGCCCCATAGTTCTAGTGAAGGGAAATCTTAACGCTGAAGCATACAACGACATTCTAGATTCTGTGCTGCCAACTTTGTTGAAAACCTTTTGGATTAATTGGAAAGCAGACTGCGAGCCAGGCCTAATCGCCCAACATCAGTGCCAGACCTTACCGTACTCATGCTCTTGTGGCTGAATGGAAGCAAGTCCCCGCAGCAATGCTCCAAAACCAGTGGAAAGCCTTCCCTGGAGGCTGTTACAGCAGTGTACGGGGGAACAACTCCATATTAATGCCCGTAATTAAGGAATGAGATGTTTAAGCAGGTGTCCACATACTTTTGGTCATGTAGTTGAGCTGATCTCTTAATGTATGACTGGCAAGAGGTAATTGTTTTCTCTAAATACACTAGAGTCTTCTGGGGTTGGAGTTTGAGCGTTACCTCCAACCTGTAGCAAGCTGCAGCCTGTCGCCACGGGAGCTGGCTGTTGCTGAGGAGATGCTGTCGCCCATGGCGATAGACGTAGAAATGGAGAGTCCGATGGCTCAGTCTGGAGAGCCCACTTGGGAGGAAGCGTCGTCTCCCACAGGTAAGTGGTGTGTGTGTGTGTGTACACCTGGGTTTTGGCACATGGATAGGCTTTGACCTGGATATTTGTATTCCTTATGGTGGATTTGTTTTCTTTTTCAATCAAGTCATTTTTGTATTCCCTCACTCCCATCACAGCGTTTCCCAGTTTGGCACAAATGTTCACCCCTCGGACCACAAAGGTTAACTTCCTTGTTTTACCCCCTTCTTTCTCACATATATAAAGTATGATTTCATTTGTTGTTGGATCACTTTTCACTATGGTGTTCTGAAATACGTCATTTTACTATTAGGCATACATTCTTCTCAATTAATCAACTGACCCATGCTGTCCCCACTTCATTCTCCTAAATCTCTTCTCTCTCCTCCAGCCAGTTGAGTCGGACATGTTGCTGTTCACCCCTGATCAGATGGACAGAGTGAGACAGTCAATGTGCCCCAGTGACCTCATGTCATTCACACCTCCATCTAATAGAACGAACAACTGATGTGACCGATTTGCTTAACTGCTGTTTTTTTCCCTCCATTTTGCTCTAGAGACTAGTTTTTATTGTCTCAAGAAAATAATTTGTTTATATGCATTGTTACTTTTTTCTAAACTCCTCTAATTGTCAGACAAGTGTTTTTATGTAACTTCAACAGATTTTCAAGAAGTTTCCTTAAATTCTTTGTGCTATGTCTACTACAACTTTTTTATTGAAATACCAAAAAGGCTCCAGGTAGTGTTTCCTAACTATTAAGCACATTTTCTATGGTGCCCAGGTGTGTGCAGTAAAAAATAAAAAAATTGAACCAAGCGTTTATATATACCGGTAGCCTAAATTCTTCTATGTTGAATATGCATTCTGAAAAACTTTTTGGTTTGTGTAAATAAAATGTTGATTCTTCTAATTGGCCTTCAACAGACTTCTTTTTTTAAAGGGTTCCTCTCCTTCAAGCACTATTGAAGCAACGCTGCAACGTGTTCTATTTTACAGTGAAGGCTGCAGGAGCTAACTGGTTTGTCAGTGCCTCTTTCTACAACTATAGCATCTATACCAAACAATGACTGAGTCATGAAACAATATTTTATTATCAGAAGAATTGTGTGAAATGCATGTTAATATGGAGTTGTTCCCCCCTACACTGCTGTAACAGCCTCCAGGGAAGGCTTTCCACTGGTTTTGGAGCATTGCATTATTGATCGACTTATGATTTGATAGACCATGATCTGAAAATGTCTGTTTTTAATCTGGCACTAGCAAACAGGTCTTACAGTCCTATCTCTCCCAAACCCCAGGGTGATCTGGGTAGTCTATTTCCTCTTAGCCGCTGCAGGCAGGCGACTGTTTGGTGATGACCACAGAGGTGGTGGAGGCCACCGTTATCTCAGCCACTGGAGACAGGTTAAAGTCACTCTCTGGCCCTTTGCCTTGCTCCTCCCTCCATCTCTCCTCTGCCTCCCACTGATTCCTCAACCCTGAAAAGGACAGTTTTATTTGTTGTGGAGTTACCATGAAGAGCTTGTGTTGGACCAGAGTTTGACATCAGCATTCATTGTGCACACCAAGGCCAGCTTTCCTAGACTAAAAAGCACTTCAAAAGGGTTCTCTGGGTTTTAATCTTGGGACATTTGACTGTCCCTTAGGGTGTGGTTAGGATTCAAACTGGATGAAGGGGCCTCTTCATAATGTCTCTCAGTACCTGGTGTCTTCCTTGGCCTTAGCCAGAGCGATGCAGTGCTAGTGCAGTCTGCGTCAGCCTCTCGTCCTCTGGTGAGTCTCGGACTCTGGTGAGTCCCCTCTGGGTCCAGCTTAGTGTCCGCAGGACAGGAAGTCTTCCCTGCTCCTTTAGCTCCTCCTGCTCCACTCCTCTTAAACAGGCTCGGGTTAGGAAACACAGCAGGAGTGAGATTGGGATGAGCACACCATAGAAGAATGTTATAATTAGAAGATACATCTGTATGAAATGTTATTTCTGAGGCTGAATTCCAAATCACCCTCGCTCCTACATTTGGCATTCACCATTTGCACAAGTGTCCCAAAGCTGAGGGTGTAGGAGCAAATTAGACCCTACAATCGCACCTTCGACAATGTCAGCAAGGCTGCAGGCTCCAGAGCGACGTGGTATCCCAACAAGCATAGTGATGGGTTTGAAGTTTGTGCAATTTCATACAGAAGAATGGAGGTATGCCTAATTTATATGCCACGTGCATTTACCAAAAAAAAAAAAGAAGATATACACACAACAAATGCCGCCCAAATGAAATGTTTAACTGTCAGATGTTTATCTTGTAAAATGACGGGGAATTTGAAATTCATGTTATTATTTGAATGTAGAGCAAATTGCTTAACTCGAGTCATGAGTCCTGAAGTTGATGTGTTTATTGATCCCCTCACCACTCTGAAAGTTTCATCAACACATGACAAGAGGGCCCTCGGAGCGAGCTGCTATGGGTGAAGGGGTGGTTGGGGATGAACCGTGATTTTCAGAGGTCATCAAATTAGTTGTGTAATATACTTGTGTGTAATCTACCTGTGCTGGGGGGATGATCATGGGGAGGGTGATTTGACACTAGCTTCCACTGCTGATAGAGGTGGGGCTACCATGGTGATCCCTGAGTCCTCAGTGTCTGATGAGTGGGTTGCTGACCCACCACCTGACTCTGGAATACACTTTCAACAATGCCGCAAAGATGTGACCATCTTAACAATGTAAATTGGGCTATACAGACATGTGGGTACAGTAAAAGAGGACCCCTCAACCGATCTGTGATTTGAGGTTGCCTGCTGCATTGAGACGGCTCCACCTCTGCAGGTGTAGACAGCTGAGGACTCCTTGGATTTTCCCATCTGGTTAGAAAAATATTATTGAATTAATAATTTTTGGACATGGGTTTGTCTCAATTGCTCGAATTTGCCATGTGAGATTACCTGTAAACGTGGCATTTGACTGAGCTGATTATACCAATCAGCTTTCAGTTCAGTTGGACGACTTTACAGTAGGTTCAGCCAGAGGGGAGGCCCGCTGTCTCTTGTCCTCTCCCCAGGGGAAACCCTCCTGGTGTCAGCAAGAGTGCAGCTCTTCAGCTGGTGGTCTGACCATCCCTCTGATCCCTGACCTCTGCACAGCCCAGCAATGCCTCAAAGAACTCCAGGAATGTAATCTAGAATCAGGTCCACCATCATGAACGTTCACTTAACTTATTTATTTTTAAAGCGTCTTTGAGATTCTTATTGTAATGAAAATAAATCTATTATGTATTAGACCCCTAAACAGCTTCTATCCACTGGCCATAAGACTGTTAAATGGGTAACAACTACTGCTCCCCACCATACCTACACTGCTGCTAAAATTACTATTGATTATTACTACCACTATGCTGCTGTTTGTTGATTGCCATTAGTACCCATTTATCCTGCTACTGGTTACTATTACCCCTGTTTTGAAGTATATACAGTTGAAGTCGGAAGTTTACATACACCTTAGCCAAATACATTTAAACTCAGTTTTTCACAATTCCTGACATTTAATCAGAGTAAAAACTCCTTGTCTTAGGTCAGTTAGGATCACCACTTTATTTTAAGAATGTGAAATGTCAGAATAGTAGAGAGAAAAATTTCTTTCAGCTTTTATTTCTTTCATCACATTCCCAGTGGGTCAGAAGTTTACATATACTCAATTAGTATTTGGTAGCACTGCCTTTAAATTGTATAACTTGGGTCAAATGTTTCAGGTAGCCTTCCACAAGCTTCCCACAATAAGTTGAGTGAATTTCGTCCCATTCGTCCTGACAGAGCTGGTGTAACTGAGTCGGGTTTGTAGGCCTCCTTGCTCACACACGCTTTTTCAGTTCTGTCCACAAATATTCTATGGGATTGAGGTCAGGGCTTTGTGATGGCCACTCCAATACCTTGACTTTGTTGTCCTTAAGCCATTTTGCCACAACTTTGGAAGTATGCTTGGGGTCATTGTCCATTTGGAAGACCCATTTGCGACCAAGCTTTAACTTCCTGACTGATGTCTTGAGATGTTGCTTCAATATATCCACCAAATTTTCCTCCATCCCATCTATTTTGTGATGTGCACTAGTCCCTCCTGCAGCAAAGCATCCCCACAACATGATGCTGCCACCCTCGTGCTTCACGGTTGGGATGGTGTTATTTGGCTTGCAAGCCTCCCCTTTTTCCTCCAAACATAACAATGGTCATTATGGCCAAACTATTTTTGTTTCATCAGACCAGAGGACATTTCTCCAAAAAGTGCAATCTTTCTCCCCACGTGCAGTTGCAAACCGTAGTTTTGGAGCAGTGGCTTCTTCCTTGCTGAGTGGCCTTTCAGGTTATGTCAATATAGGACTTGATTTACTGTTGTGTTTAGATACTTTTGTACCTGTTTCCTCCAGCGTCTTCACAAGGTCCTTTGCTATTGTTCTGGGATTGATTTTCACTTTTCGCACCAAAGTACGTTCATCTCTAGGAGACAGAACGTGTAAATTATAAGTGAAATAATCTGTAAACAATTGTTGGAAAAATTACTTGTGTCATGCACAAAGTAGATGTCCTAACTGACTTGCCAAAACTATAGTTTGTTCACAAGAAACGTGTGGAGTGTTTGAAAAACGAGTTTTAATGACTCCAACCTAAGTGTATGTAATCTTCCGACTTCAACTGTATTTTCAGAGGGACTTGGTGTGCTTACCGTCCTCAGAACAGGGGAGTGTGTGTTCTTATCCCACTCAGATCAGGGGTGTTTGAACCTTCCAGGCAGAACGCTGGGAACTCTGCCGTGTGGCCGTCCACAAGCTCCCCTTCAAATATGCACCCATTTTTTACAATAAACTTGAACCAGAATGTTCAGAGATCTTATTTCCACTCCACATTAACATCTACTCAATTAGAATGATTGCTCTATGGAAGTAGGAAGTGTTTTCCCCTCTTCACCTGTCCATGTTTTGTGTTGTCCTTCCACTCTCTTGTGAAGAGCTGTAGTAGAAGCTGCCCTGGCCATGCCTCAGCCCCTGGACAGTGTCCCCATTGTACTCATTCCTCAGGGGGTACTGAGAGCCAGGCACTCTCCTCAGGAATCATGTGTGGATCCCCTTTCCATGCTTAGAGACAGAGGAGGATTTACTAGCCAGTCATTTATCAGTTTTACGTGAAGTTACACTAACCATGTCTTTCTCAAAGCAAAATAATGGGTTTATTCATCTATCATGTCATGGCAGATGGGGATGATATGGTATACTACCCACCACTGCGACCTGTATGCTCTCGTTGGCTGGCCCTCGCTTCATATTCGTCGCCAAACCCACTGGCTCCAGGTCATCTATAAGTCTTTGCAAGGTAAAGCCCCACCTTATCTCAGCTCACTGTTCACCATAGCAGCGCCCACCCGTAGCATGCGATCCAGCATGTATATTTCACTGGTCACCCCCCAAAGCCAATTCCTCCTTTGGCTGCCTTTCCTTCCAGTTCTATGCTGCCAATAACTGGAACAAATTGCAAAAATCACTGGAGACTCATATATCCGTAACTAACTTTAAGCACCAGCTGTCAGAGTAGCTCACAGATTACTGAACCTGTACGTAGCCCATCTATAAATACCAAATACCTCATCCCCATATTATTATTATTATTATTTTTTTTTGCTCCTTTGCACCTCAGTATCTCTACTTGCACATTCATCTTCTGCACATCTATCACTGCAGTGTTTAAATTGCTAAATTGAAATG
Organism: Oncorhynchus nerka; assembly: GCF_034236695.1. Classification (NCBI taxonomy): domain Eukaryota; kingdom Metazoa; phylum Chordata; class Actinopteri; order Salmoniformes; family Salmonidae; genus Oncorhynchus; species Oncorhynchus nerka. The sequence continues at coordinate 21,598,621 of NC_088411.1, forward strand.
ATTTCGCCACTGTGGCCTATTTATTGCCTTACCTCCCTTATCTTACCTCATTTGCACACGCTGTACATACTTTCTTTCTACTGTGTTATTGACTATGTTTGTTTATTCCATGTGTAACTCTGTGTTGTTGTGTCGCACTGCTTTGCTTTATCTTGGCCAGGTCACAGTTGTAAATGATAACTTGTTCTCAACTAGACTACTTGGTTAAATAAAGGTTAAATAAACAAAATAAAAAATTCTTATATCCTGAACAAAAATGCAACATGCAACAATTTCAAAGTTTTTACTGCATTACACTTCAAAAAAGGAAATCAGTCAATTTAAATAAATGAGGTCCTAATCTATGGATTTTACATGACTGTGCAGTAGCGCAACCATGGGTGGGCCTCAGAGGGCATAGGCCCACCCACTTGGGAGCCAGGTCCACCCACTGGGGAGTCAGGCCCAGCCAATCAGAATTAGTTTTTTCCACACAAAAGGTCTTTATTACAGACAGAAATCCTCTTCTGCACCCCCCTCCCCCCAGACGATCCCACAGGTGAAGAAGCCGGATGTCCTGGGCTGGGGTGGTTACATGTGGTCTGCGATTGTGAGGCCGGTTGGATGTAGTGGCAATTTATCTAAATCAATGTCGGACACCGATTATTGATCGAGAAATTAACATTTAATTCTCTGGCAACAGCTCTGTTGGACGTTTGCCTTTTACTGTCTCCAGCACAAAGTGCACATGTGTAATAATCATGCTGTTTAATCCAATTTTTGATATGCCACAGCTTTCAGGTGGATGGATTATCTTGGCAAAGGAGTAATGCTCACTAACAGGGATGTAAACAATTTTGTACACAATCTGAGAGAAATACTCTTTTTGTGCATATGGAACATTTCTGGGAATTTTTATTTCAGCCCATAAAAAATGGGACCAACACTTTACATGTTGCGTTTATATTTTTTATATTTCAGGATACAATGTGATATAGACACAATATGGAAATGGTCTTTAAGGTATTTCATTATGCATGTTCTCCCTGAAAATATGCCACACCTTCACCATGGAACTGCTTTTGATACTTATCATACTCGAGTGAGCAGATTGTTTTCATTGATCATGTAGTTAGCAGGCTGAGCTTAATTTATTATGGGAAAAACAAACAATATGGAGGCATTGTTTCATGTTCAGAGAGAGAGGCGAATGATGAGCAATGGTTTACCGTTGGACAATAATATTAGGAAGACCAGGGACCATCACTTCTCTCAAATTGTTTGTCAGTGAATGGTGGTTGTCATTAAATGTGTCCTATCCCACTCTTCATCTACAACACAGGTGTCAAACTCATTCCACGGAGGGCAGAGTGATTGCAAGTTTCCTCCCCTCCCTTGTACTAAAAAACTCTCCACACCTGGTTGTCTAGAGCTTAATTGGAAACAAAAACTTGCAGACACTAATGCCACGTTCATGTTAGTCGGAACTAGGAAACTTTTGTTTGTTGTAGATATACACGTGCCGCAACAAATCAGCAAGTCGATTAGCATTTGAACACGGCATAGGCCCTCCATGGAATGAGTTTGACACCCCTGATCGACAACGTGTGGTTCCAAGACAACACCAGCTTGGGAGCCAAATGCCAAAAGTTGACTTAATTACCGTTTGTGAGTCATTATCTCAGGTTTTTTTGTTTAAACCCCTTTTGCCATTTCACTTTGTCATCCAGCCGATGCAGTTCAGTAAACATACCATGCTAAAGAGCTCAGTATGGAATCCTTAGTATGTCAAGAAAGTATTCACAGTAGAAACACAAATATTGTTCTATTCAAGTTGGGTTTATGTACTGAAATTGTCAGAGCATTTGTGTTTGTATTATTTTATTGAATGCGTACTTAAAATAATAAAATTTGTAGAAATATAAAACAAATATGGAGGCTGAACATGAACATGCTGTGTCAAATTGATGAAAAAAAAAAAATGAAAAACCTAACAGTGCTTGGTTTTACATAATGAGTTAGTCAATGTTTTGGGGGTGAAAAGCAACCTAGTGTCTATTCAGATAAGAGCAGGCCAACACTGTTTAGAGAGGTATTCAGTGTATCTGTTTGAGCTGGTCCAGCTGAGTTGAGAAACCAATGTAAACTTCAGTCTTCTGAGATGATATTCAAGTTTGCAAGGTGTCTCATAGTGGGTCTGCCATGTGGACAGTTCCAAGGCTGCTCTATCTCCCCCATATGAACCACAAGCTTCTTCATCTCACTGGTGCTCAGAGCAGTCCCGATCATCACCTTATGTGGGAGACAGAGTACATAGCATCATTGGACCAGGGCACAAATTAAAATTGTGTCGTTGGAAAACTAGCGCAAAAGTATGTTTAAAATACCAAACAAACATTTACACTTTCAATCACTGCATAACATACAATATAACTGGAGTATTTGTACTAATAATTCTTATTTAGTGGTTAAATCATATAGCTCATTAAATCACAAGTCAATCACATTAATACATTACAAAAACATATACAGTTGAAGTCGGAAGTTTACATACACTTCGGTTGGAGTCATTAAAACTCGTTTTTCAACCACTCCACCAATTTCTTGTTAAACTATAGTTTTGGCAAGTCGGGTAGGACATCTACTTTGTGCATGACACAACTAATTTTTCTAACAATTGTTTACAGACAGATTATTTCCCTATAATTCACTGTATCACAATTCCAGTGTGTCAGAAGTTTACACTAAGTTGACTGTGCCTTTAAACAGCTTGGAAAATCCCATAAAATGATGTCATGGCTTTAGAAGCTTCTGATAGGCTAATTGACATAATTTGAGTCAATTGGAGGTGTACCTGTAGATGTATTTCAAGGCATACCTTCAAACTCACTGCCTCTTTGCTTGACATCATGGGAAAATTTTAAAAAATCAGCCAAGACCTCAGAAAAACAATTGTAGACCTCCACAAGTCTGGTTCCTCCTTGGGAGCAATTTCCAAATGCCTGAAGGTACCACGTTCATCTGTACAAACAATAGTACGCAAGTATAAACACCATGGGACCATGCAGCCATCATACCGCTCAGGAAGGAGACGCGTTCTGCTGGAGGAAACAGGTACAAAAGTATCTATATCCACATAACCTGAAAGGCCGCTCAGCAAGGAAGAAGCCACTGCTCCAAAACCGCCATAAAAAAGCCAGACTACGCTTTGCAACTGCACGTGGGGAGAAAGATTGCACTTTTTGGAGAAATGTCCTCTGGTCTGATGAAACAAAAATAGAACTGTTTGGCCATAATGACCATTCTTATGTTTGGAGGAAAAAGGGGAGGTTTGCAAGCTGAAGAACACCATCCCAACCGGGAAGCACAGGGGCGGCAGCATCATGTTGAGGGGGTGCTTTGCTGCAGGAGGGACTGGTGCACGTCACAAAATAGATGGGGAGGGAGGAAAATTTGGTGGATATATTGAAGCAACATCTCAAGACATCAGTCAGGAAGTTAAAGCTTGGTCGCAAATGGGTCTTCCAAATGGACAATGACCCCAAGCATACTTCCAAAGGTGTGGCAAAATGGCTTAAGGACAACAAAGTCAAGGTATTGGAGTGGCCATCACAAAGCCCTGACCTCAATCCCATAGAAAATTTGTGGGCAGAACTGAAAAAGCGTGTGCGAGCAAGGAGGCGTACAAACCTGACTCAGTTACACCAGCTCTGTCAGAAGGAAAGGGCCAAAATTCATCCAACTTATTGTGAGAAGCTTGTGGAAGGCTACCCGAAACATCGGACCCAAGTTAAACAATTTTAAGGCAATGCTACCAAATACTAATTGAGTGCATGCAAACTTCTAACCCACTGGCAATGTGATGAAAGAAATAAAAGCTGAAATAAATTATTCTCTCTACTATTATTCTGACATTTCACATTCTTAAAATAAAGTGGTGAGCCTAACTGACTTAAGACAGAGAATTTTTACTAGGATTAAATGTCATGAATTGTGAAAAACAGTGTTAAATGTATTTGGCTAAGGTGTATGTAAACATCCGACTTCAACTGTAACAGACACTTACCGACTTCCTGCAGGCCCTGGAGGCGAACATCTGCCTGACACGAGACGGCCGACACATGACCCCTGGGCTGTCACTCAACATAAAGATGAGCTCCTCGATGTCCCCCGGACCAAATGTCCAGTTCTTACTGGTTGGCAGGGACACCAGCTTCACCCGCTCCATCACCTGGGCTGGAACACAGAGCACAATGGAATTCAGAATCAGAAAACAGACAGGCGCCATACCCATGCATGCTAGTTTGAAATCTACCTTTTGGAGAGTGTTATTGTAATTTCTTATGGCAAGGTATATTTTACCCCACTAAATATAGGAGTGAGTGAGCGTGTTGTTTTACATTTTTCTTACCCTCCTCATCTATGAGGAAATCAAAGCCATTCTTTCTGAAGATCTCAAGGTTCTCCATGAGAACGTTCTCACTGACCGCTGTGAGGTGGAGATTCTGTGGACTGAGAACACCATAAAAACAAATACGTTTAAACACAAAAGGAGTTAAGTTACCTATATAAAGTGGTGGTGAATGTCAGTGATTCCTTACACAATGAGTCTCTGTCCTTGCAGTGCAGTGTGTTGTTGAAGCATCTCAAAGTTGTACTTCTCGTCGGTGGCGTGCTGGTCTATCATGAAGATGTCAGAGTTGAGCTTAGTTATGATGAAGCCCAGGTTAAACTGGCCGATTATCTCCATGTCCTTAAAACTGTCTTTGCTATGGGGATTACAGATGGGAACATTTCAACAGATTTAAGTATAATAACTC